>NC_049227.1:57261601-57630351 GCF_011100685.1 Canis lupus familiaris
TAGAGGGATAACTCCAACAATCCTTGGTATTTCCTCTCCAAGATTTGTTTTTTATAACACCAGAGTCAGAAACTTGTCTCCTTTGCTACAAAGAAGAAAAAAAAAATCTTTATAACTTGACTAAAGTCTTTGACTTATAATACTTTGTCTCAATAAGCCAACTTTTCAAAGAGGAAAAAGTAAAGATCACATTAGGATATAGGGTCACTTGATGGGCACTGAGGAGAGCACTTGACAGGATGAGCACTGGGTGTTATGCTATTGGCAAATTGAACTCCAATTTAAAAATATATTAAAAAATGTAAAAAAAGGATATAGGGTCACTCAAAATTGGATTATTCTTGATCATCTGAATGTGTCTTTCATGACATTACCTTAATTGAATCTAAAATACAGCATAAAAAATCAAAAGGCAATGCTATTTTAAAAAGGCATACTATTTAGCTTTGTGAAGTTATGCTAGAGATTAACACCTAAAGGTGTCAGGATGCCTTGAGCCAATGATAACTATGTACAACGTTTTTTGAGGGCCCACTCCCAGGTTCCTTGCTAAAACTCTTCGTATTGTATGAAGCAACAATAAGCTCCTGTTGCTATCTATATTTCATAGACAAGAAACTGAGAATTAAAGCTGGTATGTGATTTACCAAGGTTACATGCTTGGTAGGATGGAAGTAGGACTTGACCTCATGATTTACTGCTTTAAGCAGGCAATCATCTACATGGTATAATTTGAGGGATATTATAAAGATTTTCACCAAAAACCATTTCTTCAATCCTACCCCAAATGCCAGAAATTTTATGACTGAAGATTTAATCTTTGGGGGTGGGGGCTGGGGGCCACAAGCCTCTGGGAAACAAGACAGTACATGTGACAAGTTTGGCTTTTGCAAGAAACAAAATAGTAATACGGCACTGGCTATATGGAGAAAGTGGAGGAAAAGAGGTTTTAAAAACAGATGAAGTAGGCAAAAAGGTGAAAAGGGAAGGACCAATGTCTCAAGGTCCTTCTAACAGGTCCTAACAACATTTTAAAAAGTGGTAGGAAGTGCAGAATAAAATTTTAAAATTACATTGCTACTCTTTAGGAAATACGTCCCCCTGCTTTGAAAAGCTGTATGAAACTGCAGAGGTCTGAGGAAAAACCTGTGCTGTCTTCGTCTTTGTGTCCTTTACCACTGTGCCCATAACATACTGGGTACTCAAAAAAAATGTGATGCATGTTGTCAAATCTGAACATATACTGACATATAGTTCAAGGACTAATATTCCTGAATATAAAAAACTTTTTTTACATTAGAAATTTGCCTAAGTTAAAGATAACATATAAATGGGAGTGGGAATACACACATACACACACGCACACACACACACACACACACATGCACGCGCACGCACAAAGTAATAACCTGGCTAAGTTTAAGGAAAAGCTAGGTGTGGTACTAATAAAGGAATTACTGGGTTCCTGTCATGGCTTTACCTACTTGACTTAGGATATCTAAGAGGTCATTGACATGTTTGGGCCTCATATTATATATTTCTAGGGGGTGGAGACTTGGTCCTACTCAGTGTAAAGTTCTAGGATTCTATGTAATATTTATAAAGTTCAAATAGGTTTGGCCCTCATTTTTTGTTTTCTTGATCAAATCTTAGCTCAAAAAATAACCATTCCCTATTTTTAATATCTAAAACCAGGTAGAGGGATCCCTGGGTGGCGCAGCGGTTTGGCGCCTGCCTTTGGCCCAGGGCGCAATCCTGGAGACCCGGGTTCGAATTCCACGTCGGGCTTCCGGTGCATGGAGACTGCTTCTCCCTCTGCCTGTGTCTCTGCCTCTCTCTCTCTCTCTGTGTGACTATCATAAATAAATAAAAATTAAATAAATAAATAAATAAATAAATAAATAAATAAATAAATAAATACCAGGTAGACTTCTGATTCTAGACTTCTTCTCACCCTTAAAATTGATCCTACTTAATTTTCTGTATCCTTGAATCTATTTTAAAGCATCATGCTATGGGTGAGATCTATGTAGTACATGGGGTAACCATAAGAAACTTTATATTAACATGGTATAGCATGATGAGGATACAATACATACACACATCAACTCTACGTATTCTCTAACTTCCATCTGCAAAGTTTACATATATTTCTTATATATGAATGGCCAAGTGGGAAGATCACCACATGCTATTGACAAAAATGAGAAAAAGAGTCAACCTTTTAAAGAATTCCCCTTAGATACCCTTTAGTTCCAGTTACTATTCCTTTTGTTTAACTTTTTATTGTAGTAAAATTCACACATAATCAAAAGATAGAATAGTATAATGAATCATGGACCTATTACCAGCTTTAACAATGATCAGTTCTTGGCCAAATTTGTTTCATATATAACTACCATTTTATTTTGAAACAAGTCCCAGACATCATTACCTTAAGTATTATGGTACCAGAACTCTTCTTAAATCTTTCTGTCTTATCTCATTAACTTTCTTCCACTTCCAGAAGATCTCATCTCTTTTTGTAAAACACATTTACTCATTCCATACCTATTGAGCATTTACTGCATATCAAACAATTGCACATAAATTATTTCACTTAATTTTCACAATAATTCTGCTAGGTTTTATTAGTCCGCTTTACAGACAAGAAAGCTAAGACTCACATATGGCAGAGATAACAAATGTGAAATCAAGGCTGCATTGTCCTGGCAACTGCCAGGCAGCAGAGTTGCTTCCCTTGCACTTGGCTAGAAAACTTTTCTCCTCTACCCATCCTTCCCTCCCACACTCGCACACACACTTCCCACCTCTGTGTAGGGGTAAGCAAAAACACCTTAGGCAGGTAAAGAATGATGCTGAAAGACCCCAGGAAACCTGTACCCTGCATTCAGCCTTTTGGCCTCATGGAGGCCACACATTTTCCTCTTCACTTCCTCACAAAACCAATAAAAATCTAGGTAAGGATAAAAAAAAAAAAAAAAAAAAGTGAAGTCAAGATTTTAACTCTTATTATTCCATGTCCAGCACCCAATTCAGTATACTGTCCTTCAGAGGGAAATGTATTACCCTGTTTTCTTCCCACTGTGGTTAACAGTATAAATCCATGGACAACCTGAAAGTCAGGAAGGTAAGGAAGAGCAACAAGACTTTGTTCTATTTCACTGTAAGGCAAGGAAAGAGGAAAAGACTGGTTGATAACAGCTAGTAGAACAGCAGAAAGAAAGGCAGGTAGGATAATTCTAGGGGAGCCTGAAAAAAAAAACCCACTGGGGATAACAGGGAACTAGTACATAGAGAAAAATGTTCTAATGTACCACTTCAGAGTATGTTCTGTGGAACTTATAATATACCTAAGAGCGGTCAAGGGGGAGTCTAGCAGTGTTCCATGCTTAGGGAAGAAAAATGTTCAACATTATAACAAATAAAGCAAGTCATTTGTGTGTGGGAAGGGGTTAAAAAAAAGACAAAATTAACCATCTTAACCATTTTTAAGTGGGAAGAACAAAAATGCTCCCTATATAGATCTTGTGCAACAAATATCTAGAACCTTCTCATCTTGTAAAATTGAAATTCTATACCTACTGAAAAATTGCCTTTTTCCTTATATCTCCAGCCCTGGGAACTGCTATTCTACTTCATGTTTCTAAGAGTTTGACTACTTTTGATCACATAAATACAGCAAGTAACTTTTAAAGTAAAACACAACCAACTATACTCTTGGTATTAATTGCCTTTTTCACACCAAAAATGTGTTATATGAACTAAAAACTTAGTATAGAGAAAACTGGGACAACTAAAATCTTTTGTAAGAAGTAGGTTAATTAGAAAATTAGACACTGAATTAGGTCTAGGATTTTAGACAATTTCTGATCTGTCGGAATAGCTCCAATACATTAGTTGCCAAAAAGGTTTTCAAAGAAATAAAAAAGGCTGAATATTTCACTTCCTATGCCAGCTGGATACTAAAAATTCACATCATTTAAAAATGTATAGAATATTTACTTGATTAGAGAAAGACTCAAAATTATTTTCATTAAGAATCAGCTTTATTTGGGATGCCTGGGTGGCTCAGCGGTTGAGCATCTGCCTTTGGCTCAGGTCGTGATCCCAAGATCCGGGATTGAGACCTACAACAGGCTCCCTGCAGGCAGCCTGCTTCTCCCTCTGCCTGTGTCTCTGCCTCCCTCTCTCTCTCTGTGTCTCTGCCTCTCTTGTGTCTCTCATGAATAAATAAATAAAATCTTTAAAAAAAATCAGCTTTACTTAAAGAATATATTTAAGGAAATCACTGAAATATAAAATAATAAACTTTAAATTATTTAGCATCTTTTTTCAGACCTGTAAAATTTTAAGTTTACCTGAGAACTACTGAATACAGGCTTTTTGCCAAGTCTTCGATCATCACCTTTGTCAAATGCAGCTGTAGAAAGAAACAATTTATTTTTATAGAAAACACTATCATTGCCATAAAACTAGAAGGAAAATAGTATGCTAGCAGAAAAAGGTGGTATTTTAGTGGAAGTAACTTTAAAAAGGCTAAAAACAATCTAGTACACTTAAATAATTGCGTATTATATTTTAGAATTTTTTTTTAAGAATCTCATTTTCAATCTTATTTTCTGGTCTCTGGGTTTTACATTATTAAAATAAATAAATGTAAAATCTTATGAGAAGATTCATATATTTACAAAAAAACAATTTTATCAAGCTGTAAAATTATAATTGGTTTCATTAAGTTTTCCAAATTTCAAAAAATCTCAGGTTGTGGCAAATTAATATTTTATAAATTATTAAATATAAGAAAGTGTCTATCCTAAAAAAATGTAAAAATACTCTGTTGAAATTGACTACAAATATTTCCTGGTTTTGCAGGTTTTTCATGAGGAAAAAGGAAAGAAAAGAGAAAAAAATAAGATACTGTTGGAAAATAAAACAAACAACCCTCAAACCCATTATCATTCTTTTTAGAATTACTTAAAAACTCACTTTCTAGATTGGGTTTATACGGGAATTATTGCAGAGCTCATGTTTTTATGTTCTTCAAATAAGAATTTGAATGACGTCAGGAAAATATATAGAAATAATGAGATGAGAGCTATAAATATAGTTCAGCTAATGTATTTCTTTCTTTTGAAGGTTATAGTTCAAACTATTTAAAACATAATTTGAATATAGTCTCCAAAAATTATTTAATATTTATTAAAACAGCTGATAAAAATATATTAAATTATACGTAACACTCCCATTGTATCTTCTATTTGTGTTCTATAGAATCTGTGCTATAAGACAAAGCAGGATCCTAGAAAATGGCATTATAAGGACTGATTTACAGTAAGCAAATGACTTTGCACAATCCTATGCAAAAAGAAATTAATATAGGATTTCTCCCAAAGGTCAGTAACTCAATTAGACTATAAGAAATGCTACAACAAAGACAACCTAGAATCACTCCTTTTTCTGGGGTTTCCCAATGCAGTAACTATCCGTAAGTCAGGACTCATTATAATTCAGCATACTGAAGATTAAAAAAATATTATTACACTGATAGGATTGAAAAGTTCTTTTTGACAATTAGTACAATTACCAATAATTTTGTTTTACATATGTGTGTACTTATATGTATTTGCATTATTTTTAATTAACATCTTATAGAATTAAAATAAAGAACATTGTTTAAGGCATAACTTAACTATGAAATCCTTTAAAATGAAGAAAAACAAAGTTTACACCAATCAGAAGAGAGTTGAATGACACCTACTCATGGAATGCTGATCTTATCCTATTCCTTCATATTGAATAGATTTCATAGTAAAAATTAACTGTCATCTAAAAATCAGTACAGAAATAGTCACAAGAAAAAATCTCAAATTCCTGAAGACCTTGAGATTTTCATTATTTCATGATTTTGTTCTTTTATTATTTTGTTGGAATGTCTTTGAAAAGTGCTCTTCAGTTCACATCTAGCTACACTATCATGTTATGCTCAAAATGCAAGACAGAGCAAATCATATTCTGACTATTCCATTAAGGAATTTAACATATCTATGTACTATCAAGAAATATATCACATATGGCTTTCATGTTTTATAGTGCAAAATGTTCACTTCCTAAAATAGAGTCTCTTAGAATGTTTTTAAAAGTATACTTGCTGAATCTGCAAATATTTTTTCTAAGGCACCTGCTTAAACCCAAAAATAGTCATGAAGCCATTTTTAGTTCCACACCCTCAAAATTTTTATCTTAATGTTTTTGAAACAAACATATATTCTGAGCAATATACATCTTTTGTTTAATGGTAACATTTCAAATGGTACCTATTAAATGTCAGAGACCACTGTGCAGCTCCTGAGGGACACTCCGCAATAGCACACATTGTATCACTGAACCAATCAATTGTGAAATAAAGCCATCTAATTTAGACAAAACCACAAGAAATGATATATTATACAAAACACGGAAAAGCTCTGTGACAAAATATATTTTAAAAGGAAGAGAAAGTATGTTTAGTAATATGTTCTATGTGGATTACATTTCCTATACTTCTAATCTCTTTATAAGAATGCTTTTTAAGCAAATTTGGCTGGAATATTGTTGCTAATATAGAGTAGGGTTAAAAACTGATAAACATATATGTAAAGGAAATGAGTCATTTTCTAAGAACAGCAAAGCATGATTTTTTAAAACTGCCTAAACATACTATCACTAGTTTCAATTAGCAAGCTATTATTGAACAGAAGCAAACAATGTTAATCCTACCACTTATTAGCATCCTCTCAAAATATCTCTTGCACAAAGATCATAAAATTAGAATGAAAAATCCCAAGGCTAACATACCTGCTTGGATTTTCTGTTGATCATCTGTGCTCATCAGCTTCCAGCTTTCTGTGTGACGAACAGCATAGAAAGACTGAACCAGGAAGATCCACAGCTTATCACGCAGAGCCTGGATCTTGCACGTAAAACCCTGTGTTCAAGCAACAAATCAGCAGCTGGTGAGAGCCACATTGTCATAGCAACCAGTCATTATTCCTTTCTGAATCTACTTACTCCTAAGCTAGATCAATGATGTCATCACTTAGATTTTTAAAATCGTCGAGTACATGTTATTTATGAAGGCTTACTCTTCAAAAACAGAATTTTATAGTGAACACGAAGCTAAACCTTATCCTTTCAACCAAACATTATTTTAAATCACCAATGGCCTTTACATGAATACCTTCTACAGCAAGTCAACTATGACATTACAAGGTCAAATACTCTATGTAATAGTAATAAATATGATGAAATTTTTATCATTCTTGTTAAACAAATACAAAATGTCAATAATTTGCAATAAGCTAACACTAATTACATTTAAAAATAAGATTTTAATTTTGCTTTTTCTTAGTCAATCCAGTTTTAAATATGATTTTTTCTGAAGATGAAAAGGAATCAAAATATACTATAAAAATAAAAAACAAGGAGTATTGAAAATTCTAAAAAATTATTTAAAATTTTCTGTAAGTTTTATATTTAGGCAATTTAATAGTGACAGGGGAGAAATACAAGTTATGCTGTACCAATTAATATTGTTAGTACCAAACTAACTTTAGAATTAGTGAGTCAAATGCCAAGTTCTGAACTTTTACAATAAGTCTATTGAGAAGTAAATGAAATTTAAAAATTTTTGTTTAATAAAAAGCTCCAAGCAGATACAAAACTAGAGCCTATAACCAACCCCCATCACCTAGTTTCAATGAACCATGCAATATTTAAAATGTGCATATATTTTAAAGTCTTGAAACAATTCAATATTATATCATTTAAATGAACTTTATAATTTTCAATACCATTTCCTTTGTATTGTCAGAGTTCAGTAACATGTCCAAAGCCATTAGAAGAGAGCAACTATTCTCAGTGGTAATATTTTCTTCAATTGCTTTTAAAATTTTGTCCAATAGATCAGCTGTGCTGCTCATTGCTTGTGACTACAAAACACAGAAATTTATATTTAATAGGAATACATGTAAAATGTGTAAGAAATGTGAAAGTCTGGCTTAACAATAGGCCATTCATCATAACTGGCCATATGCAGTCAACCAGAAATCTTATTTCCTCTGTTAATAATAATTATAATCACATAATTATAATCATAGCCGTTATTATAAAAATCTTTTTCCCTTAAAAAAATCTGTAGACACACACACACACACACACACACACACACACACACACACATGCACACACTGTTCCTAGGAGCCAAAATAGTCCCAAAAATGGAACTAGAAATAATCAAAATTCTTTATTCAATAACTAAACTTAGGAATAGTGAATCCCCAGTAAAACTGAGAATTTTGCATGGATCATAACTGTATTACTGACAAAACAATATCTTTTTGACTGACTTCTAAAATATGGCTTATGCTAATTGAGGGCCACTGCTGGCCAGAGTTACATTCTATTTGCCAGTGCACTCAAACCTGTCTCCTCCTGCCTTCACTATCTTGTGAGCCAAAAATCCTGTCCATCATTGCTCTAAATCCTATACAAGCATGCCATCTGCTATGGAATTTATTTAAGTCACACTAATTTAATCAAAGGCAACCTGCATTTAAAAACTCTTACATAATTGTAATCAGAACACAAAGATGGGGCTAAATATAGGATATAATTTTAGACACATTACCTGCAAGAGAAGAGCAAAATTTTCACTTTGAATGATCGTGGAGAAGTTTTCTATAATAAATGCAATACATTCTTCTTGCAGCTGAGATGCCATAGTCAGTGCTACTTCTGTCCACTTCACTCTGGGTAAACTGATGATTAGCCTGTCGCTTTCCATCAGAAGAAAAGCAGCATTCTCATCATTCTTATAATTTTTTAAAAATTGGAAAAAAGTTAGATTACTATTTATAATATAACTTTCTACGAAAATACTTTTCTTATGATGTTTCCTGCAAAAAAATCCCAAAATTCCAGGTAGCAAATGTCTTTGTCATTACTTAAAATACTTATTTATTCATCCATTCAGAATTATCCAAAAGGGCAAACTTTGAGCTGGGAATAAACTACCTCTAAAAGATGACTAAAACAAGCCTGAGAGCAGAGATATAACTACAAAGAAAAACTTGACCTGAGATTTTGACTATTAAATTAGTTTTTGTGCTTATAGATATCATTCATAATGGTATGCCTACACTGACAAAACCTTCTTTTCTGACTATAAAATACATGTTATTACAAATTTAGAAAGGCTAAAAATTACTTATATTCTCCAGTGATTTTCTTTCTCCTCTCTAATTAGGTAAGACTCTATATTTTATTCATTTAATGATGATTCATTTTTATACCACAGGAAAAGAATATTCATGAATACTGATCTCTCTAGTAGAATGACAATTTACAAATACTATGTGCTCCAAGGAAAAGGAAAAAATGGCAACATACACATTACTGTATCTTATTCATATTTGATTTCTAGTTCTTAAAACAATCCTTAGTAAATAACTGCTTAATGAGTAATTACCTGATAGATTGTAGTAGACTGAAAAAACATGGCCACAAATTCTTTGTAAAATTCTTTGGAATTTATTTACTCATTCCTTGAATCTAGACTGGCCTTTTCACTTGCTTACACAAATAGTGGCACTGTGCAAGTTCCAGAGCCAAGGTTTTTAAGAAGCCCTGCGGATTCTGTCTTTATGCTGTTACAATTGTGGGACCACAAGGCCATGAAGAAGGTGGGTAAGGGAGACCCCATAGAGTAGAAACCCAAGCTCCAACTTAGCCACCAGCTGAAAGCAGCTCCAGAATGAACTCAGGAAGAATCAGAAGAATCACCCAGTCAACCCACAGAATTTTGAGAAATAATTATAATTTTAAATCTCTTAGTTTTGGAGTAGTTTGTTACAGAACAATAAATAACTGATAAATCTGGAAGTGAAAGGCTGAAATCCTCAACATAGGCTGCATGATGTAAACTTTGCACACCCTCTGTATGTTTCAGATCTCAACTCTATCTTCCCTCATCTCTGGCCCTACATCAGAATCCTTTTATACATGCCATCAGAGAACTGTCCCTTTTCTTTTGGGTAACTGATTCCTTTGTAATTATTCGATCATGAACACAACTACTTGATTAGTATCTGTCTTTCTCACTAGGCTGCATGTTTACTGAGCATAAAACCATGTCTGTTTTGGCTCACCACTATATCCCCAGGGCCTAGTACAGAATTGGGTTATAGTAGACCCTCAAATATTTCTTCATTTCTTAGCATCATCAGAGAGTGAGGGTCTATATGTGAATTCCTAAGCTGAATTAAGTTTAATCCTTGAACAAAACTTTTTAACATTTTACCCACTTACCAAGAATTCTTTTTAAATATATTATATAATTCCTTGCCTTATTAGAGTAAAAAAAAAATCATACATTGATATAATTCTTTTTTTTTTTGATACCATCATCCTTTTCTCCTCTATGACATCCTGAATAACTGTGCTTTTAGGCAGTAAGTCCAATTTGCTCTACTGTAGGGATTGTTCTGGTGGTGAAGCCAAATGTAGGGTATTCAAATAAACATGGTAAGTGTCTACAAAGTGCTTACTATACACATAATGTCATGTGCTATGATAATTTTTTGATAATTTTTAAAAAATACAGATAGTTATAATAATTTAGGTTGGAACCTACTGGAAAACCAAAATATGGACATAAATGATAATATAAGTGGTATGTGATCTTATTCCATGCAGATCTGAATATACAACATTAAATGTTAGAGTTCAAAGGAAGAAAATGTAATACATTTCTAGACCAAATATATAAAATTTTAATCCAATAGTTAATATAACATATGCTCCAAACTTTAATATATAAGGGGTAGTACTAAGTTTTTTTCCTTTTCCTTCCCCAAGCCACCCATTTTCCCTCCTCCCAATTAATATTATTTATTTTCTGCATCTTTCCAAAGCTATTTCATACATACTCACCCAAGAAATATATGTAATATTGCCTTTATTTTACTCAAATGAGGCAATAATATGCATAATACTCTTGTCCTTCAAACTCAGTTACATCCTAAATATTTTTCTAATCTGAATATGAAGAGCCTTTTTATTTTTTTAACAGCTAGCACTAGCCCACAATATGGATAAGTCATTCAACCAATCCTATACGTATATTTACATTGTTTCTAATTTTTTGCTGTTACAATATTGTAACAAAATATCTTATAGATGAAATTATTTCACACAGATGTGAATATTTCTACAGGATAAATTCCTAGAAGCAGAATTGCTGGGTCAATACTATTTGTTTTGGCCTGGGTTCTGCCTGAACCCTGAGTCTGAGAAACAGGCTTATATGAAGATAGTTTATTTTGGGAAGTGATCCATTAGAAGAGTGAAACAGAGAAGGAGGGAAAGCCAAAGAAAGGGTATGTTTTCTAGCTCCTTACAACTCAGTGTGAGCCACAGCATCTGCATCACCTGGAGCTTGTTAGAAATAGAATCACAGGCTCTACCTCTGACTTATTGAATAAGAATATACATGTAACCAAGATTCTTTTTTTTAAAAAAAGGATTTTATTTATTTATTCATGAGACACAGAGAGAGAGAGAGGCAGAGACACAGGCAGAGGGAGAAGCAGGCTCCATGCAGGGAGTCCGACGTGGGACTCGGTCCCAGGTCTCCAAGATCACGCCTTGGGCTGAAGGTGGCGCTAAACTGCTGAGCCACCCAGGCTGCCCTGTAACCAAGATTCTGAAGTGTTTTGTGTATATACTGAAGTCTGATGAGCACTAATATTGCATTCACTATTACAGGCAACTGGGGCTCAATCTTCCTGGGGACCCTCTGAAGAGCCACAGAGAATGCACTTTGAATTACTCTGCCCAAGGGACAAAAAAAGGAAACATTTAACCACTGGCTCCCATCTCCCATTAGTCAAGGCTTATCCCCTGTGGTGTTAATTTCCTTCTACTTCCAGGTTTGCATGCCAGAATTACTGAGTTGTAGGTACCCTGTGTAGAGTGATAGTGAAGCCTTAGGACAGAAAGTGAGAAATATGTGTGATGTGCCTGAGGGAAAGTGCTGTTGGACTGCACGCATATGCAGCTGGGTCCTGCAGCAATGGCTGGAGTTCACACATTGGCCAAGAGGATATGAGGTGGGGCACCAGAAGTATCCTAAACATTGCCAATATATATTCAATAAAGAACTGTTTTCCAAACTGCAGATTTCTCTCCTAGCAACCTAGGGAAATATTTTTCGTGGCTTATGATCAGCATTAGAAAACAAAACGGAGAGAAAAGAGAAAAATAGGAAATATCAGTACATCGTGTAATAATAGTAAGTATTCTTTTGTAAAACTTGTTTCAGTTTTGTATGTTTGAGTGTACTAGGTTACAGTGTAAAAAAGAAATTCCTAGTCCCAGTCAAAAAAGTGTGAAAAACACAGCAAAAGTTATACTAGTTATTTTCATTCTAAAAGATAGAAAATGGTTTGATATTGTAATTTTCATGTCCATTTCTCTTAAATGAAGTGAGATTTATTCATCAAATTAAGAAGTTTGTATTTTCTTTGCAAATGATCTAATTTTGCCCTATTTTTAATAATCAAATTGTAGAAATCCTCTATATTAGGAAAATTAGAATCAAAAGTATGATATGAACTGTGATTTGTCTTTTGACTTTGCATATGGTCATTTTTACTACATAGAAATCTTGCATTTTTATGTAATCAAAAATATTTAAGGCTTCTGAATTTTATATCTCTACTCACCTGCCAAGGTTATAATTCTCCCAGAGTTTATTGTAGTATTTTAATTTTTTTCCCCTTCATATTCAAACCTGTGATCTATTTGGAATATATCACTGGCATACCAGGATATGAAGAATAGATCCAACTTAAAATTTTTCCAGCTAGCTTCCTGGTTGTCTTAATATCCTATACTGAAAAAACACTATGATTCATATCATTTTCTAATCCTTATGATACTGCATTAATCAAATAGGTCTTAAGCTATCCTTTGGCCTTAGGACTAATAGCATAATATATATAACTTTGGTTTTTCACCCTAGGGACCATGCCCATACCTACTTTTGTTTTAACTTTCCTAAATTTAAAAACTCTTCATAATTTGTTTTAAAGGGCTTAAACGGGGCACCTGGGTGGTTCAGTGGTTGAGCATCTGCCTTTGGCTCAGGTCATGATCCTGGGGTCCTGGGATCGAGTCCCACAACAGACCCTTGCAGGGAGCCTGCTTCTTCCTCTGCCTGTATCTCTGCTTCTCTCTCTGTGTCTCTCATGAATAAATAAAAAAATCTTAAAAAAAAATAAAGGGCTTAAAGTATTTTGACAAAGAAAAATTTAATGTTTTGAAATAGTTCAAGTAATTACACATTATAAAATCATAACTTGGGATCCCTGGGTGGCGCAGTGGTTTGGTGCCTGCCTTTGGCCCAGGGCGCGATCCTGGAGACCCGGGATCGAATCCCACATCGGGCTCCCGGTGCATGGAGCCTGCTTCTCTCTCTGCCTGTGTCTCTGTCTCTCTCTCTGTCTCTCTCTGTGACTATCATAAATAAATAAAAAATTTAAAAAAAATCATAACTTTTCTGACACCTCTCTCTTATACTCATGCCTCCACCCTGCTTTCTCTTCTCAAAAGCAATGGTCGTACATCACATCTTACTGAACTGCTGCAAATTGATCAAGAAAGAGAAAAACCTTAAAGTCTCTCAAATTAATAAAAAACAAACAAAACCCTCAAAATATAGTTCAATGCAGCATTTTCTTATCTCCCTTGCTATCTAACAGCGTTGGTCATGTCACCAATAGAGTAAAGTGCCCACCACAGCACATGTACCTGAACTGAATTAGAACTAAAGGAGACTACAAAGATCGCCTGCTCTTTCACTTTTTGAATAACTTATTTCCATTTTAAATTTGAAAAAATTAAAAATATTCTATTAAAAATTTTTGAATATAGTTGACATACAATGTTACATTAATTTCAGGTGTACAACATAATGATCCAATTTTCCTATACATTGTTATGCTCACCATAGTGTAGCTCCCATCTGTCATCAAGCAATGCTATTACAATACCACTGACTATACTCCCTAAACTGTGCCTTTTATTCTCATGACTTATTCATTCCAGGACTAGAAGCTTGTATCAACCACTCCCTTTCACCCATTTTGCTTATCCTCTTATCCTTTCCTTCTAGCGACCCCCAATAGGTCTGATCTTGCTTTTTAAAAATTTATTC
Source organism: Canis lupus familiaris (assembly GCF_011100685.1). NCBI lineage: Eukaryota > Metazoa > Chordata > Mammalia > Carnivora > Canidae > Canis > Canis lupus. The sequence goes on from NC_049227.1 coordinate 57,275,859, forward strand.
ATTTTTTTTAGATTCCAAATATAAGTGAAATCATATGGCATTTGGTTTTCTTAGTCTGACTTATTTCACTTAGCATAATCCCTTCTAGGTCCATTCACATTGTCACAAATGGTAATATCTTATCCTTTTTATGGCTGCCTAACATTCCTGTGTGTAAGTGTATGTGTATGTCTGTATATCATTTTTATCCATTTGTCTATCAATGGACATTTAGGTTGCTTCCATATCTTAGCTATTGTAAATGATGTAGCAATAAACACAGAGGTGCATATCTTCTTCGAATCAGTGTTCTCATTTTCTTTTGGGTAAATATCCAGCAGTGGAATTATTGGACCATATGGTATTTCTGTTTTTAATTTTCTGAGGAATCTCTATACTGTTTTCCACAGTGCCTGCACCAGTTTGCATTCCTACCTATAGTGCATGAGGGTTTCTTTTTCTCCACATCCTCTCCAACACTGGTTATTTCTTATCTTTTTGGTAACTAGTAATTCTGCCTGGTGTGAAATGATATCTAATTCTGGTTTTGATTTGCATTTCCCTGATAATTAGTAATACTGAGCATCTTTTCATGTGTCTGTTAGCCATTTGTATGTCTTCTTTGGAAAAAAAAATGCCTATTCAGGTCTTCTGCCCATTTTTCAATTGGACTGTTTGTTTTTTGATGTTGAGCTGTAGAAGTTCTTCATATATTTTGGATATTAACCCCTTATTGGATATATCACTTGCAAGTATCTTCTCCGACTCAGTAGGTTGCATTGTTTTTTTTTGTTTTTGTGATGCTTTCCCTCACTGTGCAAAACCTTTTTATTTTGATGTAGTCCTAGTAATTTATTCTTGCTTTTGTTTCCCTTGCCTGAGGAGACCTCTCTAGAAAAATGTCGCCATGACCCTGTCAGACACATTATTGCCTATGTTCTCCATTAGAATTTTTATGGTTTCAGGTTCCACATTTAGGTCTTTAATCCATTTTGAGTTTATTTTTGTGTTAGAAACTGGCCCAGTTTCATTCTTTCACTTATAGTTGTCCAGTTTTCCCAGCACTGCTTAAAAATATCCTATTTTTTTAAATCAAAAGCTAAGTATATTTTACTGATAAAATATGAAGAGTTTATGAAGTTAATGTTTCTTAAAGCTTGACTATTCACAAAGAAAGACATAATTTCACATTTTCATTATAATCACCAAGATACCAAAGGCCACTGGATATTTGGCTATTCTGATGTTTACCTTTTCATCTATTGTGAAAGGAAAAAATGAACATTCATAAAGCTTATAAGAACCTAACTAGAGTTATAAAATCAAAATAAAATATTGTAACAGAGGTAGAGGCATAGTTTGGAGGGCTTATTCTTCAATTAAATTCACAAACTTACCACTTGTAAAAAATAGACTTTTTAACAAGACATCTAGTTAAGATCCCTCCCAATCTGGCCTTACCCTCTCCGCAGACTTACCTCTTCTCATTCCAGTAACAGCAGAATATTGGAACTGCCTGCCACCAGATCTCTGGTATAATTTAGAAGTTTGTCGGGAATATCCTAATGTACTTCTGTTATTTTGAAATTATCCTCATCTTCAGCTTCATCTCAAATTACTGCTCTCATCCTTCTAATCAGAATCAATTGTTTTTACCTCTGTGATCCCAGTACATACCTGAATTATAACATATTTATCCATTCATTTATTTACCTATTTGACAATACATATTGCATGGCCTAAACTGGGGTTACCAGGATAAATTAGAACATGGAACTTTTTTTCCTTTTCAAATTTTTATTTAAATTCTATTTAGCTAACATACAGTTCAATATTGGTTTCAGGAACATAATTCAGTGATGCATCACTAACATACACCACCTGCTCATCAAATCAAGTGCCCTCCTTAATAATTACCCATCACATATCTAGCCCATCCCCCGCCTACCTCAATCAACCCACAGTTTGTTCTGTTTTTACGAGTCTCTTATAGTTTTCCTCTTTTTTTTGCCCCTCCCTTATGTTCATCTGTTTTGTTTCTTAAATTCCATGTGAGTGAAAGCATACAGTATTTGTCTTTCTCTGACTGACTTATTTTGCTTAGCACAATACACTCTAGCTCCATCCATGTCATTGCAAATGGCAAGATTTCATTCTTTTGATGGCTGAGTAATATTCCATTGTGTATATATACATCTTATTTATCCACTCATCAGTTGATGGACATTTGGGCTTTCTCCATAGTTTGGCTATTCTTGATAATGCTGCCATAAATATCAGGCTGCATGTACCTGTTCAAGTCTGTATATTTTTTTAACCCTTGGGGAAATACCTAGTAGTACAATTGCTGGATTGTAGGGTAGTTCTATTTTTTACTTTTTGAGGAATCTTCATACTATCTTCCAGAGTGGCTATACCAGCTTGCATTCCCACAAAGCGGGGTAAGAGGGTTCCCCTTTCTCTGCATCCTCGCCAACACCTGTTGTTTCTTATATTGCTAGTTTTAGCCATTCTGGCAGGTGCAAGGTGGTAACTCATCGTGGTTTTGATTTGTATTTCCCTGATAATGATGTTGAGCATCTTTTCATGTGTCTGTTAGTCATGTTTTCTTTAGGAAAGTGTCTATTCATGTCTTCTGCCTATTTCTTAACTAGATTGTTTTTTGGGGTGTTGAGTTTGATAAGTCCTCTATAGATTTTGGATATTAACTCTATCTGATATGTCATTTACAAATATCTTCTCCCATTCCATAGAGGGCCTTTTAGTTTTGTTGCTTGTTTCCTTTGCTGTGAAGAAGCTTTTTATCTTCATGAAGTCCCAATAGTTCTTTTTTTTTTTTTTTTTTTTTTTTGCTTTTGTTTTCCTTGCCTCTGGACACATGTCTAGGAAGAATTTGCTACAGCTGAGGTCAAAGAGGTCACTGCCTGTGTTCTCCTCAAAGATTTTGATGATTTCCTGTCTCACATTCAGGTCTTTCATCCATTTTGAATTTATTTTTGTGTATGATATAAGAAAATGGTTTAGTTCCATTCTTCTGCATGTCGCTGCTCTCAACACCGTTTGTTGAAGAGACTCTTTTTTCCATTGGATGTTCTTTCCTGCTTTGTCAAAGATCAATTGACCATATAGTTGTGGGTCCACTTCTGGGTGCTCTATTGTGTTCCATTGATCTATGTGTCTATTTTTGTGTCAGTACCATACTGCCTTGATGATTACAGCTTAGTAATTTAGCTTGAAATCTGGAATTGTGATGTCTTTTGTTTTGTTTTCTTTCTTCAGGATTTTGTGCTTTTGTGGTTCCACACAAATTTTAGGATTGTTTGTTCTAGCTTTGTGAAAAATGCTGGTGATATTTTGATAGGGATTGCATTAAATGTGGACATTGCTTTGGGTAGTATAGACAGTTAAAAATGTTTATTCTTGGGGGATCCCTGGGTGGCTCAGCAGTTTAGCACCTGCCTTTGGCCCAGGGCACGATCCTGGTGTCTCGGGATTGAGTCCCGCGTTGGGCTCCCGGCGTGAAGCCTACTTCTCTCTCTGCCTGTGTCTGTGTCTCTGCCTCTCTCTCTCTCTCTCTCTCTCTCTCTAGGTCTATCATGAATGAATAAATAAAATCTTTTTAAAAAATGTTTATTCTTCCAATCCACAATTGTGGAATATTTTTCCTTTTCTTTGTGTCCTCTTCAATTTCTTTCATAAGTGTTCTATAGTTTAAGAGTACAGACCTTTTAACTTCTTCAGTTTGGTTTATTCCTACGTATATTAGTGTTTTTGGTGTAATTACAAATGGGATCCATGCCCTGATTTTTCTCTGCTTCATTATGGATATACAGACATGCGACAGATTTTTGTACGTTGATTTTATAACCTGCAACTTTGCAGAATTCACGTATTACTTCTAGCAGTTTTTTGTTTGTTTGTTTGTTTGGGTTTTTTTTTTTTGGTGGACTCTCAGGTTTCCTACATAGAGTATCATGATGTCTGCAAATAGGGAAAGTTTGACTTCTTCCTTGCCAATTCTGATGCCTTTTTTCTTTGTGTTGTCTGATTCCTGAGGATAAGACTTCCAGTACTATGTTAAATAGTAATGGTGAGAGTGGACACCCTTGTTCCTGACCATAGGGGAAAGGCTCTCAGTTTTTCCCCACTGAAGATGATATTAGCTGTGGGTCTTTCATATATGGCCCTTATGATGTTGAGGTATGTTCCAACTATCCCTACTTTGTTGAGGGTTTTTATCAAGAATAGATGCTATATTTTGAACTTAATGTTAGTACTCACATAGTCTAATTTGTATTTTACTTAGTTATTTAAATGCCTTTTTTCGGGGATCCCCAGGTGGCTCAGAGGTTCAGCGCCTGCCTTTGGCCCAGGGCACGATCCTGGAGTCCCAGGATCGAGTCCCACATCGGGCTCCTGGCATGGAGCCTGCTGCTCCCTCCACCTACGTCTCTGCCTCTCTCTCTCTCTCTCCCTCTATGTCTATCATGAATAAATAAAATCTTTTTTTTTTAAATGCCTTTTTTCTATCAACTTGTGAAATGATGAAGTCAAGGTCCACACTTCTTCAGAAAAAATCTTTGCCCACAGTGAAGACCTAGCATATTATCTTTAGAATGGCAACAATTTGTTTTAAGATCTGCTTTGTCATTTACTGATATTATGAACTTAAATAAAGCACTTACTTCTCTGATTGTCTTTTCTGATATATAAAAGAGAGATAAGGGTACCTATCTTATATAAAATTTTTAAAATGAAAGTATTTTTTGAACTGTGAAGTTCTAAAAACACCTATTAAATAATAATGACAGTAGTAGTAGTAGTAAGTGATGTTTCTACTTCTAGTAAACTGAATTATAGCTAGGCCATTTGTTTGCCTTCATGAACAGGGAGTAACTATTTACTGATCAAGAAACTAATCCAAAATATTAAGCAACAAAACCACACAGTCCTTCATTAGCATAAATATAGATTTATATTTATTTTTTGCAATGGTATCTCACTAGCTGGTGGCCTACCCCAGTTAGATTTAGATGTATCTTCCATGTAACCCAGTCTGATGTATCATTTAGGGTTCAATCAGAGAAAGAGAAACACTAGGAGTTAAATATATATATATATTTATATGAATATATATATATATGAATCTGTTACAGGGATTTGACCATATTCAATTGCAGGAGCTGGCTACTGATGTAGTTTGAAGACCACAGGGAAGGCAGCTAAGGGAAGACAGATATAGGACAGCAAGAACAAGCTGACATCCAAGAGCACAAGCTAAAACCTACAAGAATGGACTCATTTCAGTTCTCAGTTCCTCCAACCTGGATTAAATGGATGTCCTTCAGGAGATTCTGGTGCCCTTCATCATGGAACTAAACATATCCCCAGCAGAGGGGTAACGAAAGCCAAAAAAGGACACACGGCATGGTGGAGCAGTTGCAGCCTGTCTGCTGTTTCATTTCAACAAGGTGAGCCAGTAAACAAGCAACATGTATGAGATAAAAGTGCCTACCCCAACAGTCCTGGTGTTTAAATAAAAAAAGGCTGCTGCTTCACTTTTACCCATCAAATCTCACGCCAAATTGTCTCTCGTGGCCACTTCAACTGGAAACATTCAAAGAGGAAAATTCTGGGAAGCATAGTTCATCAGAGCCAAGCTGACAATATTACAAAACCACTGTAGTCTGCCCTTTGTCAGCTTGGCACCCATACACTTCTCTTTATACAATACTTAATTCTCAAATGGAAACAATAACAAAGTTGTGTTTTTACCTAACTTAGTATAACTATCCTCTATACAACAAATATGCTAACTTTTTCCCTATAAGAGGATATAAAACCCCTTTTTTGTCTTTGGGTGATATTTATTGTTTCCAGACTGATTCACACTTCCCTTTGGTATCCTATAACTTTAACATGGAAATATAAAATTAACTATTATTAATACATCTTATATTAGATGGTAGAGATATGAGACAGTAGAAAAAGTATACACAAATACTGGTTTATATAAACAAATATTCAAATAAAAAAGGGAAATGAGTATTTATATCATCACCACTATAGCACTCATTTCTGTAACTGGTAACTTGGTTATAGCTGGTATTTATCAAGCCAGCTGTTTCAGGATGATATAAAACATGGAAAGGCCATTGAAATCAGGAGCATCGGCTTACTGCCAGACTTGATTTACTGTGGAGTTTATTAGTCACAAGTGATGCTGTGTGAAATACCATGATTGTGAAAAAAGCTGTCTGTAAGTCCATGAATAGTGGTTTTAACAGAAACATTGGAGGCAAGGAAGGCAAATATATAGCCAGAGCAAATGTCTACTCTACTGAGAACGGAGCACTGCCTTTTCCATGATGAAATGGTCCAATATAATTAACTGGCCACCACATAAATCCTCTTGGGAAATGTTGCCATAGAGAAGTTTCAGTGTTATATCCCAATCTACCTTAGTGAGTGAAAATCCATGTTGTTGATACCAATGTACAATCTCCATCTATGGCACCATCCTCCTTTTGTTCATGAATCAAAATATACTTCTCAGTGGTTCTGCATCTCTGAACCCTAACTAATGAATCTGGTACAGGGGAACAGAATCTTAAGGACAGGTTTTCAACTAGTTCTGTGTTATCTGTAATTGCTTTTCTCATCTTGCTTTTATAATATAATTCTATATTTATATTTAAAACATTGAAAGTACCTATATAAAACCAAATGAACTTTTTGATGACAAACACAAAGAAGGATATTCAGGTTATACTTACTAAAGACTGAATCAACATATTAAGACAACTTTTCTGAATCTCAGGAGGTACATTTGCAAAACTTCTCTCAGACCAAAACCTTGCAAAATGCTTTACAATCCATCTGTTAAAAAAAAAAATCAAAGAATCCTGAGTTAGAGAAATATTTTTAATTATGATACTCAAATAATACTTTTATTTTCCGTGACATAAGTTGTACACATATATGTGGATGACTAACTAACCCTTATAATTAATTTTGTGAGTTCTCTGATGGACTTAATTATCCTTCCTTTTCTGTGAACACATTTTAAATCCACCGAGTTATATGCACAGATTTTAACATAAATAATTATGGTTCAGCTAAAATAAGATTGATCCCAAGCACCTTGAGTAATATCTAAGTCAATACTTCTCCTCACAATTGTTACAATGAGTTAAGCACTAAGCTACATAGTGTGCCCAAGAAAATAGGCCAATTCCAAAATTTCTCAGAAAATTAGGAGATGGAAGAACAAAGTCCCTACATCAATAGTATCAACACTACTTCAGATCACTTACTTCATGCAGTCAGCAAAAAAGACTGTCCACTCCAACTGTATGAGCAATAATCAGGCACTCTAATACAGTCCCTACATCAATAGTATCAACACTACTTCAGATCACTTACTTCATGCAGTCAGCAAAAAGACTGTCCACTCCAACTGTATGAGCAATAATCAGGCATTCTAATACAGACGCCAACCTTCTGGAAACCGGCTAAAATTGATAGAAAACAACACATGTATTATTTTTCAATTTACAGAGGCTAAAAGTGTTTGGTTCATAAAGATGACCTGATTTATATACCTAAACTATAGAATAAATGTTTATGATTCAAAAGTCTGTTCTTTCAAAATTATCACTAACAACCTTTAGTTTTATAGAATGGCATTTGAGCTCTCAGTGTCAGAATGCATACAAGTTTTTTGTTTTGTTTTTTTTTTATTTTTTTTAAATTTATTTATTCATGATAGACACAGAGAGAGAAAGAGAGGCAGAGACGTAGGCAGAGGGAGAAGCAGTCCCCATGCCAGGAGCCCGACATGGGACTCAATCCCGCTACTCCAGGATCGCGCCCTGGGCCAAAGGCAGGCGCTAACCCGCTGAGCCACCCAGGGATCCTCTACAAGTTTTATTCTAATTTCATTTAGCTTAATTTTATTTGTTTTATTTATTTAAATTCCATTTAATTTTATTTACATTCAATTAGCCAACATACGGTACTCCATTAGCCTCAGATATAGTGTTCAACAATTCATCAGTTGTGTATATTTAAATTCAATTTAGTTAACATATAATGTATTATTAGTTTCAGAGGTAGAATTTAGTGGACTCATCAGTTGCACATGACATCCAGTGTTCATTCTACCATGTGCCCTCCTTAATATCCATCAGCCAGTTACACCATCCCCCTACCTACCTCTCTTTCAGCAACCCTCAGTTTATTTCCTATAGTTAAGAGTCTCTTATGGTTTGTCTCCCTCGGTTTTCATCTTATTTTTCCTTCCTTTCCCTGTGTTCATCTGTTTTGTTTCTTAAATTCCACATATGAATAAAGTCATATGATATTTGTCTCTGACTTACTTTGCTTACATTTAGCTTAATTTTTTGTAAAATGGTATAATAATTTCTAGCACATCTCAGTGCAATGCAACCATATGGTTTAATCCGCTTCATATAAACATAACTCTAAGTATATATGCAAGGGGAGGTCCTACACTGACCTCAGACAAAATTATAGAAGTTAATTAGATCATAATTATATAACACATTTTTAAAAGCTCAAATACAGAAGAATCAAATAAAATGTAGATATAAATAGTGACGACTCACTGCTCTTGGTGTTAAGCCTCTGTGCAACATATAGCCCATATCATTTATTTTCAGGTTTTGGATTATTTCCTAAGCATATCTATTGCCTATTAGGGTGAACAGAGTTCAGTTTCTCTCTGTACACATTCATTTGTTGTAATGCGAGGTTTATACACTTAATAAAGACCACTAATCAGTCAATTTATAGATATAGTCTCTAAATGTGTCCTTCTGAAGATCCCCTGCTCTCAGAGAAGAGCAAAAGCTTCTTTTGAATTGCATCCAGCATTGTATTTCTAATAAGGTCAGTGATTTCCAACTTTTAAAATTATTAATTGCTATTATTTGAGTTTCTAATACAATTCTCCTAAAGGTATCATATTAGTGTTTAATAAATTGAATATAAATATTTTGCTTTATATATTAACAATTTGATTATCCCCTTTAAGATAACTGGAGGTACTCTAGGTTATTCTAAAATCAGAAATGGCTGTCACTATATAGATTATACAGAGGTAATTCTACAAAGTTAAATAATTTGGTTTTCTGAGCCACTTTAGATAAGAGTATCAAACTCATGCGAAGAAACAACTGGTATAAACAAAAACACTCAGAGTCTAAAAAACTGCAAAAGTAAACACAAGAGTTAAAAAAAGTCTAGCAATCTAATTCTATTTAGGAATAACCAACCATTTACAATGTGAAGTCCATTAATTGATGTATAACTTTAAAATTTTTTCCATAAAAAATATTAAAATGCAAAGTAACTTACTTAAAGCAGAGACTAGCAAACTATACTTGTGAGCCAATCTAGTTCACCACTGTTTTTGTGAATAAAGTTTTATCCAAACACTGCTACACTGTTTCATTTACATATTGTCTATAGTTGCTTTTCTTCCAGAAGGCAGAGCCCAGAAGCTGTGATAGAGAACAAATAGCCCACAAAGCCTATAGTATTTGCTACCTGGCCTTTTACAGAAAAAGTCTACTGACCACTGGCTTAGGAGGTTAACTTTAGCTCTCTGAGAATTGTAATTATATAAAAATGCCAATTCCCAAAGGTTTTGTAACAGGATGACTGACTTTTAGTCATTTTCAAAATCTGCCTGCAGAATCTGGAAAGATGTGCATTTAAATTACTACCTAAAATACGTTTTTAAGAGGTGGAAAGGGGCGTGTGGCTGGCTCAGTCAATTATAAACGTCCAATTCTTGGACACTTATATTTTGGCTCAGGTCATGATCTCATGGATCATGGGATCAAGCCCTATGTGGGGCTCCCTACTCAGTGGGAAATCTGCTTGAAGATTCTGTCCCTCTGCCCTTCTCCTCACTCGCGCACCTGCGTGTGCTCCCTTCTCACTCTCTCAAGTAAATAAATAAATCTTAAAAAAAAAAAGAGGTGGCAAAAAAATATGTAATGTAATGCTGTGATTCTATAAATGGCTATATAATTAACCAGATGCAACATGGTAGTAGGTTGACGTCACTTAGTTTGCTCTACTTAAGATGTCAATGACTTTTGCTGATGACTCTTTTAGGAGCAGACTGAATTTCACCCTAGTCTCTTAGTGGATAAAGATTCTTCCAGTGGTTCATGATGCACAAAACTTCCCTAGGTGGATACAGCATCATTTGGCCCTATATCAGCATTCTCTAATCTCACATACCCACTAGGGTTCTCCTCCTGCCTATTGTACCATTTATAACTGGGGTAGGGTGGACGCCCCATACTTCTTCAATGTATGATAATAGCTATCGTCCCTAATCACCAAGCTTATACTGGCTTCTCCCTTTAAAAATCTCCATATTAGAGTATACTCTCACTGGTTTCTGAGGCATATTCCAGGCTCTTGGAAGAAATCTCTTACCATTTTCTTTTATTCTTTAATGGAAGCTCCAGAGTGGGCTGGTTTTAGAGATATGGTATATGTCCATGTTAGGGATAAGACATATCTCCTCATTGCAGATACCCTCTATCTTTAATCTTTATTCAGGATATGCTTGTATCATCCTCCTAACTTTCACTTGGCTGGGAGATGAGGGAAGCAGATGAATGAGAAGGAAAATCTTTCATCAAAAATCTTCACCTTGGGATCCCTGGGTGGCGCAGCGGTTTAGTGCCTGCCTTTGGCCCAGGGCGCGATCCTGGGGACCCGGGATCGAATCCCACGTCGGGCTCCCGGTGCATGGAGCCTGCTTCTCCCTCTGCCTGTGTCTCTGCCTCTCTCTCTCTCTGTGTGACTATCATAAATAAATAAAAATTAAAAAAAAAATTCTTCACCTTCTACATATTTGAGGATACCACTTACTACCCTCCTTCTTCTAGTTCCCTTACTTCTAGAGGCTGGAATGAATGGCTGATTAAAGGTGGCTGAGAAGTTTAACTTTTTCAGTAAACCCTGAGTGGGTGGTAGTGGAGGTGGTGCTATATGCAACTATTCATGGCTCTGTTTTAGTACATGGAGTGCTTTCTCAGCTACAACTTATATAGAGGTAGGAAAAGTCTTACCTAACACAAAAATCTAAATTTAAATGTTATTTAAATTATTTAAATTACCTAATTAAAATTCATACAATGCATACTGTTGCCTCAAGTACCCAATAAGAAGGGAATGATGTAAAACAATTCTGTTAAGATTTTTCTGTTTATTACTAAAGTAATACATGACCATTGTAGAAAATGTAGAAAAGCATAATCAGAAAATAAAAAATAGGGTAGCCTGGGTGGCTCAGTGGTTTAGCGCCGCCTTCAGCCCAGGGCACGATCCTGGAGACCAGGGATCAAGTCCCACATCAGGCTCCCTGCATGGAGCCTGCTTCTCCCTCTGCCTATCTCTGTGTCTCTCGTGAATAAATAAGTAAAATCTTAAAAAGAATAAATAACCTATCAGTCACAGAATAAATTAAAACAATGGAAAATCTAAGAATAATGTACAAAACGGGATCTGTACAAACGCACAGTATGATATCTTTCTTTAGAAAATAAATTTATGTTTGCATAAACTAAAGTTAAAAGTTAGTATTCATACTCTATCTGGGGAGACTGAGAGGAATATATTCGACCCCAAGTACATGCTACAAAGAGAAGTCACAGGAAGGAAAAGCACTTTCAGGAAAAAGAACCAATGAAACACTTCTAATAAATGTGTTTTGATAAATGGAGAAGGTAACTTTGGTTCCTGACTTCCTTAGTTCCAAATCCTGACTGAGTCCCAGCTATACCTTCTACCTTTGAATTATAAAGGATACTCCTATATCCTTTTAATAAACCCCATGTCAATTTTATTTTACTTAAATGATCTGAATTAGTTTTTTTGCAGACATACCATATGAGCTATTTCTTAACTAGAGTTCCCATTAGTTAAATTGACTTAATATTTTTAAGATTCAAAGCACTATTCACTATCAGAGTTAAAAATCTAGTAGGTAATAATGGGTGACTTTAAGCATTGGGTAAGATTTCTGAGACTCAATAATTACCTTCTGAAAGAAATTACAGTAATCTCTTCTTAAAATATAGATTGCTACTTCTTTTAATCCTTCTAGTCCATACATATCGGCCATATTGAGTATCTGACTAAAATAAAAATAGATACACTGTTAATTCTCCAGTTTAAAAATCAAGAAATAATACATAGTAATTTCCTGATTAGTCTGTTTTAAAAAAATAATAATCTGAATTATTTTAACTCTAACTTTCTGCCCTATATATTTTCTTTATGGATAATAAAAAGGACACAGGTCAAAAGTTGAAAGCACTGTTACATGACTTGATTAGTGGAGATAACAAGAAGTAAATTTGGAGATGTTTCAATCAAATTCCCCTCATATTTTCAGCGACATATATAGCAAAGTTCAGGAAGCTGCTTCAAAGGCTGTAAAAGTTATGAAACTCTTTGCAACAAATTTGTACAATAAAAACTTACTTGGGAGAAGAGTAATTAATTGATGCTTATCATATTGAAAATGCCTACAAAGAGATTTTCCATTGCTTCTTTCATTTGGTAAGTATTTCCCAGCACCACACTTACTTTAGGTAGTTAGGAAACAGACAAGCCTTAAGAGCATGATAAAATTCCATATAGATTTCCAGGCAGGAAAACTTCAGTACTTAATCCCTGTGACTTATGATACTTTCCTTCCAAAATTATATTAATCAGTTTATAATTAAAGGAACCAATGAATATTTAAATTAAAGAAGCAGCTTTCATTTGTTTGATACTAGAACAGCAATAAAAGAAGAGAACATTCAAAAAATTAGAAGAGCAAGGTAGATTTCACTTTCCAGTATGATTTCAGCAACTTAGCATTTCACTAAAGAGCAATGAAGAACCATTGTGGTTTTTTAGGATACCTATATTCTTAAAGTAATTTTAGGTTTTTTTTTTTCTTTTCTTTTGCTGCTTAAGAGAGTAATCCTAAAATTTAAAAATAAAGTAGTAAGATAATTATTCCAAATTTGATAAAGATTCAACTTTATAAAAACCTGTAATTTTTCAAACAAATATAAAGTTTTCCTAACAAAATTTAAGTCAAATACTTTTCCTAATCTTATCATTGTGAGTTGCTAGATCATCTTTTCTTCTAACTAAGGTGACTTACTGTTTTTAGATATTCCTAACACACACAAACAAGATATGGCAAAATAATAAAAGTGAAGCTTTTATTTCATTGACACTTTAAAACATAGCTCAATCAAGCAGAAACCATTAAGTCTTAATACTTCTATATTTAAAATCATTAAAAAGTAATACGCACCCAACATTAGCTTTGTCTGGAAAGTCCAAAATTCCTCCATATATAAAATGCATCATAACATTCATTTCTACATGGTTTATACTGAAAAATAAAAGAAAACTTAATTCAAATCCAGAAATAATTAAGGTTTGACTGATATCAATGATACATTCTATTTTCTTGCAAAATTTTAGCCAAGATAAAGTTTTAATCACACTTTTATCTGAATATATTATTCAAATAACATCTATACAGTTATTCCATTAATTTAAAATTAAGTATAACTGTAGCTATAGATTTTTATATAAGTTATAAAATGTTATTTGTATGTTATCAAATCACTGATTACTTGTTGAGCATCTTCTGTAATGAACTTTTAGAGTTAGAAGGGATCTGAGAGGTCACAATACAACCTCTGGCTCATTAGGAAATCATCGCTGACAAATGGCCTCTAATCTTTTTTTTTAATATATTTTTTTATTTTTTTTTATTTATTTATGATAGTCACAGAGAGAGAAAGAGAGGCAGAGACACAGGCAGAGAGAAGCAGGCAGAGAGAAGCAGGCTCCATGCACCGGGAGCCCGACGTGGGAATCGACCCCGGGTCTCCAGGATCGCGCCCTGGGCCAAAGGCAGGCGCCAAACCGCTGCGCCACCCAGGGATCCCGCCTCTAATCTTCTTAAAGCCTCATATGAACAACTCTATTCACTGGAAAGATTCTTGTTATGCTGTATAGATTTCTTAATTTGTAATACCTATCCAGCAGCTCTAGCTTGACCAACATCCTCATTACAGATGAAAAGTAAAGATAAGACTTAAGTAGTCTAGAGTGATAATTTTTATGTCCTACTGACTACTGGATTTCAAACTGAATTCATGGCCTCCTTCCTCTTCCCCATTTCCCCCAGTACCCCAGATTCAGTCTTCTTCATGCTATTCCTAATTTGTTCATAGCACTGTAATAGGGCTTCTTGCATCTTGTCTTATCCTCTGCCTCTGTACCAAAGGGACTGAATTATCGGGTTTGTGGGTAACAAGCACTGGTCATTAGTCAGGAGGAACTTGAGATGAGAGATAATTGGATTTCTTTTTCCTTTCTTCTCTATTGAACAAGTGTGAAGAGGTGATTGGGAAGAACTGCATCTACTACTATACAGTTTCAGACTTTCTTTCAGATGGGTTGTTATAGAGGGGACATAGTAAGCAAGTAAACTGTGGTTCTTCCATTTAACACACATTTTATTGCTTTAACAGTTTTTATCGATAATAAAGGAAATGTTGGAGCCCCTGGGTGGCTCAGTTGGTTAAGTATCCAACTCTTGATTTTGGCTCAGGTCATGATCTCAATGTCATGAGATGGAGCCCATATAGGGATCTGTGTCCAGCAGGGAGTCTGCTTGAAATTTGCTCCTGTCTCTTCCTCTGCCCCTCCCCCTGCTCACACACTCTCTAAAATAAAATCTTTAAAAATAATAATAATAAAGGAAATGTTTTCTTACTTCATCTGCTAGTTCTTTCAAATTATTTTGAATAGGAAGAAAGTGTATTATTTATTGTCCACCCCAACTCTAATACCATCTAGATTATCACCTACATACCTAAATTAGAGCCTGAGATTCATCTTAATCATCTCCCTCATTATATCCCATCACTTTCAAAACTTCTTGAATTCAGCCTCTGCTCCCTCTTTCTCCTCTCACTGCTCTGGGTTAGCCTCTTATTTTCTCTCATCTGTATTATGACTATATCTTCTCTCTCATGTGGGTTTCCTACCTGAAATAATCTCTTCACATCCCATTTCCCACACTACTATTAGAGTGAAAACCTTTCAACAGTTCTCCATAGCCCATTGAAAAAAAAAAGTACAAATTCCTTAGCTTGGTGTATAGTGTTCTTTTCCAACTGACCTCGTTCTCCTTCCCTTTAAAGAGGGAGATGAATGAACTACTCATTTCCTATACTTGAACTACTTATAATTCCTTATATGTCTATGCCTTAGTACACCTGTTTACTCTTAAAATTCTCTCTCTCTACTTATTTCATCTTCCAGACACCAGACATGTGGCTCTTTATCTCTGATTGTTTCCTTAATATCCCAAAGGCCAAAAAATAAAAATCACCAAATAGTAAACAGTAATAACTAACATTTATTGAGCACTTATGAGCCAGTTACTGAGCTAATAAGCATTTTGAATGCCATTTGCTCATTGAATAATAACTTAATAATAGATACAAGTGAAAAACTGAAATTAAGCAACTTGCCCAAGGCTAAATGGCTTACACTATAGTTTAAATCCAGGCCGACTGACTCCAAAGTGTAGACTCTTAAGCAGTACACTATACTATATGCTTCCATTATCACATTTATCAAACTGACTTTTTTTTTTTTATATATATATATTTATGTTAGTCACAGAGAGAGAGAGAGAGAGAGGGGCAAAGACACAGGCAGAGGGAGAAGCAGGCTCCATGCACCGGGAGCCCGACGTGGGATTCGATCCCAGGTCTCCAGGATCGCGCCCTGGGCCAAAGGCAGGCGCCAAACCACTGCGCCACCCAGGGATCCAAACTGACTTGTAATATCTTTGTTTACACATTTGTTTCTCCTTCTAGACTGAGTTATGTTAGGGCAGGCTATACCTTAGGTTTATCCTTGCATTTCTAATAGCAGCCAAATGTCAGCAATGATTCAGTAGCCCCAAGTTGAGAAGAATTTTCTTCACCCATACAATATTGCAGTTCTGCAGTGGAATCAGGGTGGGAACAATGCTAATAAGATTTCCACAATTCGGGATCCCTGGGTGGCGCAGCGGTTTGGCGCCTGCCTTTGGCCCAGGGCGCGATCCTGGAGACCCGGGATCGAATCCCACGTCGGGCTCCGGGTGCATGGAGCCTGCTTCTCCCTCTGCCTGTGTCTCTGCCTCTCTCTCTCTCTCTCTGTGACTATCATAAATAAATGAAAGTTAAAAAAAAAAAAAAAAGATTTCCACAATTCATTAAGCATAGTATCTATGCTAAAAGATATCTGCTAAATAATATCTGCTAATAATATCTGCTAAAGGAAATAAAGAAGGAAGGCAAGAAAAAAATAGAGTCCCACAGGGTAGGACTCAGAAAGGTGTTTGATTCTATTTCTTATATAACATATGCTCAATAAATGTTTGAAGAATGTTTAATGAATGGCTTATTAGGACACTTGTAGCATCTTTCTGACTCTTCAGAGGAATATTGAGTTGAAAATATAAAGCATTTAAAAAAAAAAGCATTTTTCAATTAATTTAATATATATTTACTGGCCCCCACTATGGCTAAATACTGGTTTCTGCTGATTCAAAAATCCCACATCTTTAATACTTAGGAAAAAAGTCAAATCTCTACATATTCTCATTTATGTACTATGGATATGAGAAAATTTGATCTCAGACTAATTATGCCACATTATCTGTAGTCTGTAAATCTATGACACTAGCATAATTACTACAATGTATATGCCATGCACTTTCCCTCAAAATTTCAAGAGCCATTCTTATTATTGTTAATGAGAATTGGTCATTTATGTTTAATAATGGTTTCTTTCAAAATTTGACATATTTAAGCAAAAGATAATAATAATTAAGTAAAAACAAAAGTAGTGTTATTAAAATCAATAGCAAAATCTAGACATTTGAGCGTATATATAAATATGTTATAAAAATGACAAGAAACCATTTTCCTACAGTTTTACAGATGTTTTACTAAACTGCATTCTCATTACAGTGTTGTAAGTCATATGTATTTTTACTAAAATTATTTATAAAGACATATTCAACTGACCTAGAAAAACAACAAATCACTTCAATAGCCTACAGTTTAAATGGAAAGACTGAAAGCACTATCTCCATTTAAATGTAATCAGAATAAAAGCTTTTAGGAGATGAAAACTTTATATATACTCCAGGGAGAAAAAAACCTATGAGAGCTCTAAGACCAGAGAATAAACATGCACCTCATTTACTAAAATCTTTGTGCTTAATGTGTGCTTCCTAAAGTTTTAGGGTTCGATGTGTGTGGGCTAAGGTAACCTAAGGACTCATCCATAAGTTAATTCATTCACATTTAATATTTATTTAATGATAGGCTCTATTCTAGACCTTGAGGCTATAAGAAGCTTACATTCTAGAGGGAGAACATGGACATTAAATATATAAACAAATATATGAAGAAGATAATTTTAATAGTGAAAAGTGCCATGAATATAACACAACAAGATAATATAAATGAGGGTAACTGGAGAGTTGGATTATAGTTACTTTAGGTGGGATAGTCTGGAAAAACCAAGGAGCCAGATCACATAGGGTCTTCTAGGTTGTAATAAGGATTTGGGTTGAATTCTGTGACGAGAAGGCACTGAACAATTTTAGTCAGAAGAGAAATATATCTAATTTATATTTCAAAAGATCATCCTGAAAATTCAGTGTAATCCCTGGAATCTCCTAAGGGAAATGAGAAAATCCAAATTTATGCTCCAGAACCCCAAGCCACCATTCAAAGACTTTTATTTACATAAAATGTAAATATGTCGAGTTACAGAAATTATTGGCTGTGGTTCGATTTGCAGTGCAGGGTGTGGAAAACTTCCCCCTTCTTCCATCAAAACTGGAAAACTTTCTTACACTTTCCAACCCTGGGGCATAGGTAGAACTAGGGTTATAGGACTCTACTACTCCTACCTCAATTTATTGAAGGTTATCCCTCTTGAAAAATATCACGTGCGTTACATCTATGAGTTACCAACTCATTAAAAACTCTATGGTTCTTTTCTATAAGGACAGACAGGATTTCATTCTAATCTACTGCAGAAAATATCCCACAGGCACACAACAGTGGTACAGTTCCCAAAAAAGGCTGCTGATCAAGCAAAGCAGGTATTGCTGTCCTAGTATTGGTAATGGCCCTTGCTTGAACCCATTTCTCTCTAGAAAATGAGAACAATCTAATCTAGGGAAAAAAAGAAAAGACAAATATTAATAAACATTATATACTATATACCAAGCACTATCTCATTTAATCCTTTCAATAACCTCAGGAAATTCAGGGAAGGTAAGCAATGTCTCTAAAGTCATGTAACAAGTTAGGGCTGGATGTTGGACTGCCTATAATGACATCAAAGTCCATGATCTAAACTACACTACCCATGGAAACAGCTATCCAGGTTTACAATATATACTAATGTGGAAAAAATTTGTTTTGTAGATTGCTTTGTTATAAAAATTCCTAAAAGGTGTGATTTTTTATTCATTTTTTAAAGCTTAATTTGTTTTAGAGGGAGAAAGAGAGCACATGTGCGTAAGTGGGGATAGGGACAGAGGGAGAGGAAGAGAGAGAATCCTTCAAGCTGAGCAGGGAGCCTGATGTGGGGCTCAATCTCACAATCCTGAGATTATGACCTGAGCTGAAACCAAGATTATGACCTGAGCTGAAACCAAGAGCTCCACCTACTGAGCAACCCAGGTGCCTGAAAAGATGTGATGTTTTAAAAACCAAAATTCCTAAATCCCTTTTAACCGCAAAATTCCTAAATTCCCTTTAGCCTTCCTATAGCTTTATATCCCATGATACTAATAACATTTTAGGTGATAATTTGACACAGCGAATTTGATATGTGATGCAAGAGGGAAAAGCAAACATATTGTGTAATAAGAATAAAGGTTGTATACAAAACCCAGCAGCTTGGGCAGCCCAGGTGGCTCAGTGGTTTAGTGCCAGCCTTCGGCTCAGGGCGTGATTCTGGAGTCCCAGGATCAAGTCCCACATCAGGCTCCCTGCATGGAGTCTGCTTCTCCCTCTGCCTGTGTCTCTGACTCTCTCTCTCTCTGCCTCTCATGAATAAATAAATAAAATCTTAAAAAAAAAAGAACATAACACAATGATTTAACAACTCTGTATGTTATGTTATGCTCTCAAGTGTAGCTCCCATATTCCCTGTGCTGTGCCTTTTATTACTGTGACTTATTCATTCCATAACTGGAAGCCTGTATCTCCCACTCTTCTATCCATTTTGCCCATCCTCCTAGGCCCTCCCACTCTGGCAGCCATCAGCTCTCTGTATTTATGGGTCTGTTTCTGCTTTTTGTTTATTTCTTTGTTTTGTTTTATTTATTTTTTTTATTTTGATTTATTTTTTATTGGTGTTCAATTTGCCAACATATAGAATAACACCCAGTGCTCATCCCATCAAGTGCTCCCCTCAGTGCCTGTCACCCAGTCACCCCCACCCCCGCCCACCTCCCTTTCTACCACCCCTTGTTTGTTTCCCAGAGTTAGGACTCTCTCATGTTCTGTCTCCCTTTCTGATATTTCCCACTCATTTTTTCTCCTTTCCCCTTTATTCCCTTTCACTATTTTTTATATTCCCCAAATGAATGAGACCATATAATGTTTGTCCTTCTCCGATTGACTTATTTCACTCAGCATAATACCCTCCAGTTCCATCCACGTCAAAGCAAATGGTGGGTATTTGTCGTTTCTAATGGCTCAGTAATATTCCATTGTATACATAGACCACATCTTCTTTATCCATTCATCTTTTGATGGACACCGAGGCTCCTTCCACAGTTTGGCTATTGTGGACATTGTTGCTATAAACATCGGGGTGCAGGTGTTCCGGTGTTTCACTGCATCTGTATCTTTGTTTTGTTTTAGATTTCACAGTGAAATCATATGATATTTGTCTTTCTCTGACTACCACTGACCAACTTCAGTAGCTTATTCAAGGGAAAAACAAATTGTGAAACAAGTTTGGCTACTTCTATTTGGCTTTTTCTTGGGCAAGCTACTAAAGTTGGTCAGTGGTAGTCAAGCCATATTATAACAGGAGATTATCCATCACATCCATCATAATCAAGGATGGAAAATTACAGGTAAAGTCGTAGAGACCAGTAGTTAATGATACCACTTGTTTCTTGTCTACTCACTTCTTAACAGACTTCATCTTTAAAAGCCTTGTATTTTGAATGTTTAATCTGATCACTCATGAGGGCTGACTAAGGACTTCCCTTATTCCCATAGCTAAACTCAGAGGTCATCTTAAACAATACAAAACAGATAGAAGCGGAACATATCTGGTTGAAGGAGTGCCCTTCCCCATGTAGTTTTCCCTCAGATCCCTATCCCATGCCATCTGTTCCCTAACATACCTACCAGGAACATTTAGGGTCCTATGGGATGAAGTTTAAAAATCAGTGATTTAAACAATCAGTTTAAATTAGTGCATTAGCTCAAGAACCCAACTCATTCCAATAGGAAACTTTTAAATTCTTTAGTGACTATGGTGTAATGGACACTGAATTAAGTCCCCCCAAATCATGTGATTTATATTCAGGATAAGCTCTTATTTACCAGGTGACTCCAGGAAGACATTTAACTTAACTGATCTTGCTTTTACTCATCTGCAATACATGAATACACCTGCTCTCTCAAGGGCATAGTAAATGTGGAAGAAGCCCAGAAAAAGACATGGTGTTACTATAAGGTATTATTATTACTGGTGTGGACAGAATCTATTTGGAGAAAGGAAGAAAGAGCTACATAATAGGTATCAGATAATAAAAACTGTCACTAAACCTACAAGGAACTAAGATTTCTTCTAGAAAAAAAAAACTAGACATGTGCTTTCTGTAAATTACTTTCCCCTGCTGTAGAAAAAGATCTCATAATCATACTCTTCTGTTGACTTTTATCTCACTACACAGGATCATGTGATTTTTAATGAATGTCAAAAGTTGCATTTTGAATCAAACTACTGTTACTTCTCCATTTATATTTCTATTGAATTCAGTTCTAATGGAAGTGGATTAACAGGTTTTTTTTAAATGATGTCTAAAATATCTGAAACACAGACCCTGGACAAGTTTCCAAAATTACACCAATGTGATTATCCCTAGGAATGGCACACTTAAACTCTGGCCTCTACTAGCACTATTCTTTTTTTCTATATTCAGTGGATATTTTAAATTCATCATAAAGAAAGAGATCTTACGGCAGCCTGGGTGGCTCAGCGGTTTAGCACGCGGCCTTCAGCCCAGGGCCTGATCCTGGAGACCTGGGATGGAGTCCTACGTCTCCCTGCATGGGGCCTGCTTCTCCCTCTGCCTGTGTCTCTGCCTCTCTCTGTGTGTTGTCTCTCATGAATAAATACATTTTACAAATCTTTTTTTTTTTTTTTAAAAAGGTTGCAAAATACAGGGATATGTGTATTAAAACTGTGGTAGTATAATTAAAACATAATCTCAAAGGCCCTAGTATGAAGAAAACAGGGTTAGGACCTTTTGCAGATGTTTCATTTCTACTAAATGGATAAAATATGAAAAAAAGAACAAAATAAGAACACATTATATATTCTTACAAATAACAGTTCCATTTTTTTATAGAGTGAGAAATTACAAAATGATAGGCATTTGTAGATATGTTCTAGATAGTAAGAGAACCAGATGACTGCAACCAAGAATCAAGATTATAGGTCAGGATGACAAAATAAATGGTAAGAATTTATCAATACTTTCTGTGCATCAATTGTCATGAAATTACCACTATCACTATTCCACACCCAAATCTCTGGCTAAGATCTAGAGCTGAGAGGTTCCCTCAGAACTCCTAGGCAATTTTCCTACTGAGAAAGCCCTCCCCCATACTATAGAATCTTGCAGGGATCATCTATGACCAAAAAAAAAAAGGTTGCTTTTTATCATTTAAGGTACTAGTTCATCTCTTAATAACTATTTTAGCAGTTTACATAAACTGCCACCAATTGTGTAGATTCACCATTGCCTCATAATAGGTCAATGAAATCCACACCTACCCAAATTATTCTTTTAAAAAAAAAAAGAAGCAAAACTACCTTTTACAGCCCAACCCATCCAAATTGATATACCAAGGCCTAATCCTCCAGTGTGGCTATATTTGGAAATAGGGTTTATGAAAGATTAAGATTAAATGAGGTAACAGGGTGAGGCCCTGCCCTAATGTGCTAAAATTAGTGTCCTTATAGAAGAAACACCAGAGAGTTCTCTCTCTCCCTCTATTTTCATCTCCCCTTGCCCCCATGCAGTAAGGAAAGGCCATTAAGCACATACAAAAAACTAGCTGTCTGCAACCTGAGGTAAGAGCTCTCAAAGACACAAAACTTGCTAGCACTCTGATCTTGCCAAATTGCGAGAAAATAAATTTCTGTTGTTTAAGCAACCCAATAGTAGTATTTTGTTATAGCAGTCTAAGAAGACTAACACATTATCTCTATTACTAAATGCTTCCTACTATGTCATTTTCAGAAGATGTACTTTAATGAATTCCACAAACATGAGAAACATTCTATTGAACACATGGGGAAATCAGATCCATAAAAAGTGCTTTGTATGAAGGAGTATTTGTAGTCAAGTTGCCTTATAAAAATTATGCTTACCCTTGAAGAGTAATGTACTCTTGGGAGCTTTCAGCCCAACAGCCACTCAGCATTGCAGCAAAATAACTAGATCTGGCACTTAAAATGGCCCTAAAGGGAAGAGAGTGGAAAACACAGGTAAACATTTATGTATTATGCAAGATATAATTTTTTATGAAACTCATCTTTACCTCTTAAAATGTAGTAATCTATTTGTCTTGTTTACATTTACTGGTAGGATTATAATAATAATAAGAATTACACATCTATATTTATACCTAAATATTTTTTTATTTTGTTTTTTAGAAAATGAGAGCATGTGCATGTGTGAGGTGGGGGGGGTGGGAAGGGGAAGGAGAGGAGGAGGAGAGAAGAGAAAGAATCTTAAGCAGGCTTCATGCTCAGCAGGGAGCCTCACATTGGGCTTGATCTCACAATTCTGAGATCATGACCTGAGCTGAAATTGAATTCTACACTTAACCAACTGAACAATCCATGCAACCGATTATACTTAAATATTTTGATCACTTAATTAAAACGTTAATTCTAATGTTTTTATTTTTTCCCCTTGAAAACTCTTTACCTTCAATGATTGAAACTATTTTCATGAATAAGAGAGTAATAAATCATTTGCAAATGGAGAAATAAAGAACCAAAGATGTTATTTAACATTTTAAGAGAGTAGCAACAAGAAAGGCACTAAAACTATAAAGGTCCTGAGTTCAAGTTCAGAACTCCCCTAATTATGCTAAAGAACACCCATATCTTAGATGGGAGAAACGACAAGAAAGATATTTTCTTTTGAATTTCTATTCTATATTCTCACATAAAATGTCCATTCACTCTTTAATTCAACAAATGTCTATTGACTTCTGTTTTGTGCTAGGCACTATTCTAAGTGCTATGAATACAGCAGTAAATGAGATACACAAAACAATATTATATTCTAGTGGATGGTATAGAAGAATGGAGAGGGACAAGGAGAAGAAAAATACACTTCTGGCAATGCCTTACTGGGTTATCTCAGACCAACATTCTTCAAAATAGCTAAGAAAGGGATGCCTGGGTGGCTCAGTGGTTGGGCGTATGCCTTTAGCTTAGGGCATGATACCAGGATCTGGAATCGAGTCCCACATCAGGCTCCCTGTGAGAAGCCTGCTTCTCCCTCTGCCTGTGTCTCTCATGAATAAATAAATAAATCTTTTTAAAAATAGTTAAGAAAAAAAGGGAGATACATATAAATACAGCCATATACATAAATATATAAATATAGTTTTTTTTAAGCAAGATTGATTTGAAGGCATCAGGAAGATACCATCATGGTAGATTTTGAAACAAATTCTAAGAGAGAAGACAAAAGAGCTCATCCAAGTATTTTAGGTAACTTTTTCCACTGAGGCAATTTCCAGTATCTCTGATGAACACAGATCTGAAAAATCCTTAACAATTAGCAAACCAGATCAAATAATATATTTTTAAAAAACCATTCACCGGGCAGCCCGGGTGGCTCAGTGGTTTAGCGCCGCCTGCAGCCCAGGGCGTGATCCTGGAGACCCAGGATCGAGTCCCACGTCAGGCTCCCTGGATGGAGCCTGCTTCTCCCTCTGCCTGTGTCTCTGCCTCTCTCTCTCTCTGTGTGTGTCTCTCATGAATAAATAAATAAAATTAAAAAAAATAAAAATTAAAAAAAAATTAAAAACCATTCACCATGATCAAGTGGGATTTATTACCGAGATGCAAATGCAAGGGTGGTTCAGTAACTGCAAGTCAATCAAAGCGATATATCACACCAACATGAAAAAGGATAAAAACCATAAAATCATTTCAACAGATACAGAAAAAGCATTTGACAAAGTACAACATTCACTTATGATAAAAACCCTCAACACAGTAAGTTTAGAGGGAACATATCTCAACATAAGGGCCATATATAAAAAACACAGCTACTATCATGCTCAATGGTGAAAAACAGAGACCTTTTCCCTAACACCAGAAACAAGAAAAGGATGTCCACTCTCACCACTTTTATTCAACATAGTACTATAAGTCCTAGCCATAGCAATCAGACAAGAAAAAATAAATAAAAGGCATCCATACTGATGAGGAATAAGTAAAACTGTCACTATTTGCAGATGACATACTACATATAGTAAACCCTAAAGAGCCCACCAAAAACCTACTAGAACTGATAAATGAATTCAATAAGGTCACAGGACATAAAGTTAATATATATAAATCCACTGTATTCCTATACACTACTAATGAAATATAAGAAAGAGAAATTAAGAAAACAATCCCATTTATAATTATAGCAAAAATAATAAAATATCTAGGAATAAACCTAACCAAGGATATGAAAGACCTGTACTCTGAAAATTATAAACACGGAACATGAAGAAAACACAAACAAATGGAAAGATGCACCATGCTCATGAATTGGAAGGACAAAAATTGTTAAAATATCTATACTACCCAAAGCAAACTATAGATTTAATGCAGTCCCTATCAAAACACCAAGAGCATTTTTCATGAAATTTGAACAAATAATCTTAAATGTATACGGAATTACAAAAGATCCCAAATAGACAAAGCAATTCTGCAAAAGAAGAACAAAATAGGGGGTATCACAATCCCAGATTTCAAGATATTCTATAAAGCTATAGTAATCAAAACAGTATGGTACTGGCAAAAACAGACACATAGATCAATGGAACAGAATAGAGAACCCAGAAATAAACCCATAAGTAATCTGGACAAAGATTAATTTTCAACAAGGGAGGCAAGAATATGCAATGGGAAAAAGACAGTTTCTTTAACAAATGGTTTGGGGAAATGGGACAGCTACAGGCAAAAGAATGAAACTGGACCACTGTCTCACACCATACACAAAAATAAACTCAAAATGGATTAAGGACCTAAATGTGAGACTTGAAACCACAAAAACCCTGGAGAGAGCACAGGTGGTTAATTATTCTGACATTGGCCATAGCAACATTTTCCTAGGTATGTCTCCTGAGGCAGGGGAAACAAAAGTAAAAAACTATTGAGACTACATCAAGATAAAAACTTGTGCACAACAAAGGAAATAATCAACAAAACTGAAAGACAGCCTACAGAATGGGAGTAGATATTTGTAAATGATATATCCAATAAACAGTACCCAAAATATATAAAGAACTTACACAACACCAAAAGAGCAAATAATCCACATTAAAAGTGAACAGAAGATATGAACAGACATTTCTACAAAGAAGACATATAGATAGCTAAAAGACACATGAAAAGATGCTCAACAGCACTCATCATCAGGAAAATACAAATCAAAACCACATGAGATATCACTTCACACCTGTCAGAATGGCTAAAATAAAAAACATGAGAAACAACAAGTGTCAGTGAGGATATGCAGAAAAAGAACCTTGTGTACTGTTGGTGGGAATGCAAGCTGGTACAGCCACTGTGGAAAACAGTATGGAGTTTCCTAAAAAAGTTAAAAAAAAAACTACCCTACAACCCTACTAAACTACAATATTAAAGCAATTACTCTAGTAGGTATTTACAAAAAGAATACAGAAATACTAATTCAAAGAGATATACACACCCAATGTTTACAGTAGTATTATCTACAATAGCCAAATTATGGCAGAAGCCCAAGTTTTCACTGATAGATGATTGGATAAAGAAGTATGTGTTTTTATATATATGTTATATATATAAAAGGAATGACATCTTGCCATTTGCAACAACATGGATGGAGCCAGACAGTGTAATGCTAAGTGAAATAAGACAGTTGGAGAAAGACAAATACCGTATAATTCTACTCATATGTAGCATTTAAGGAACAAAAGAAAGAAAAAAGCCACAAACCAAAAAGTAGACCCTTAACTCTTAGAGAGAACAGATGACTACCAGAGGGGAGGAGGGGGGGAGGGGAGGAGATGAGTGAAGTAGCTAAGGGGGATTAAGAGTACACTTATCATGATGAGTACTGAGTAATGTACAGAATTGTTGAATCATTATATTGTACATCTGAAATTAATGTAACCCTGTATGATAACCATATATCATGCTCATATAACTACATGCTCAGTTGGCTGGGCATCTGCCTTTGGCTCAGGTCATGATCCCAGAGTCTTGGGATGGAGCCCCACATCCAGGACTCTGCTCAGTGGGGAGTCTACTTCTCCTTCTCCCTCTGCTACTCTCCTCCCACGCTCCCACTCATGCTGTTTCCCTCACTCTCTCTCTCCAATAAATAAATAAAATCTTTAAACATTTTTTAGTTTAAAAAACTCATCAAATTAGACTTTTAACTCTCTGAATTTGATTATATGTGAATTCTAAATATAATAAACTTAATTGTAAAAAGCAGAATAAAAATAAAACTTAATATAGAAAATTACAGGCCAAGATGGCTTCCCCAGTAAAGTCAAATAAACTTTTAAGGAAGATATAAAATTAATCTTACTCAAAGTTTTATTAAAATAATAAATAGAAAAAAAGAACAAGAAAAAATACTTTCCAACTCATTTTATAAGTTAACATAACCTTGAGACCTAAACCTAAAAATTTCTCTCAGAAATATAGATGCAGGGCAGCCCGGGTGGCTCAGTGGCTTAGCGCCACCTTCATAGTCCCGGGTGTGGTCCTGGAGACCCGGGATGGAGTTCCACATCGGGCTCCCTGCATGGAATAGAGCCTGCTTCTCTGTGTCTGTGCCTCTCTCTCTCTCTCTCTCTCTCTCTCTCTCTCTGTGTGTCTCTCATGAATAAATAAAATTAAAAAAAAAAGAGAAATATAGATGCAAATATATATTCAACAAAATATTAGCAAACTGAATCCAGCAATAAATACATTGAATAAAACATCACAATCAAGTTGAAATTATTGTAGGAATACAAGATTGCTTTAATATTTCAAAATCAAGCAATATAATTTAGCACATTAACAAAATTAAAAAGTTGTGGTCATTAAAATAGATATAGAGAAGCAGTTGACAAAATTCAACACCAATTTATGATTTTAAAAATTAAAAATTTAGGCAATTCCAATCAAAATCTCAGAAAGTTATTTTGTAGGTATTGACAAAGTGATTCTAAAATTTATATGGAAATGCAAAGAACCAAAAATAGCCATAACAATACTGGAAAAGAAGAACAAAGTTGGAGGATTCAGACTACCTGATTTCAAGAGTAACTGTACAGTAACAGTACTCAAGACAGAATCAACACAGATCAGAGGCCAGAAATAGAGCTACACAAATATAGTTAACAGAGTTTTGACGAAAACACCAATGGAGAAAGGAGAGTCTTTTCAATAAATAGTGCTGGAACAATCAGACACCCACATACAAAAAAGTAAACCTAGATACAGATCTTTAACTTACACAAAAATTAACTCAAAATTGATCAGAGATCTAAATATAAAATATAAAACCCTACACCTCTAGAAGAAAACACCAACATAGGATCTTGGGTTTGGTGAAGAATATAGATACAATATCAAAGTACAATCCATAGAAGAAAAAACTGGTAAGTTGGATTCTATTAAACTTAAAAACTTAAGCATGGAAACTAGTCAGTAATATTTTATTATATATTTGAAAGTTGCCAGAAAAGTAAATCTTAAAAGTTCTTATCACAAGGAAAAAAAAAATTTTTGTAACTTTGCATGGTGACGGATGGTAAATAGACTTCGTGTGGTGATCACTTCACCATGTATACAAATATTGAATGGTTGTTAACATCTGAAACAAATACAACATGTCAATTTTAACTCAAAAAAATTTAAAACTTTTCCTCTGTAGAAGACATTGTTAAGAGAATGAAAAGACAAGGCTCAGGGAGAAAGTATTTGCAAATCACATTTCAGATACAGGATTTCTATCCAAAATATGAAAGAACTCTTAAAACCCAATATTAGACAACAAACAGCCCACTTGAAAAATGAGCAAAAGATATGAACAAAAAACTCCCAGTGATATACAGATGGCAACTGATTGTATGAAAAGATCCTCAAGATCTTCTGGCATTGGGGCGCGAGGGTGATTCAGTGGTTGAGTGTCTGCCTTTGGCTCAGGGTGTGATCCCAGGACCCTGGTATCAAGTCCTGCATCTGGCTTCCAGCGGGGAGTCTGCTTCTCCCTCTGCCTATGTCTCTGCCTCTCTCTGTGTGTCTCTCATAAATAAATAAAATTTAAAAAAAGAACTAAAAAACAAAGATCCTCTGGCATTAGGGAAATAAAAAGTAAAATGAGGGCGCCTGGCTACCTTGGTTGGTAGATCATATGACTCTTGATCTCAGAGTTGTGAGTTTGAGCTCCATGTTGGGTGTGGAACCTACTTAAATTTCTTTTAAAAACTAAAAAAAAAAAAAAAAAGTAAAGTAAAATGAGATATAAGTACACATCTATTAGAATGACTGAAATCCAGAAAACTGACAGTATCAATTACTGATGAGGATGAGAACCAAAAGGAACTCTCACTCACTGCTAGTAGAAATGCAAGTAGGGGGTGCCTGGGGGGCTCAGTCAGTTGAGTTACTGATTCTTTATTTCAGCTCAGGTCAGGTCATGATCTCAGGGTTGTGAGATCGAGCCCCACACATCAGGCTTCGCACTGGGAGTAAAGTTGGCTTAAGATTCTTTTCTCTCTCTCCCTCTGCCCTCCCAGCTCATGGGTATGCTTGCTTTCTCAATCTCTCTCTCTCTCTCTCTCATATACAAACAGGAAGGAAGGAAGGAAGGAAGGAAGGAAGGAAGGAAGGAAGGAAGGAAGGAAGGAAGGGAGGGAGGGAGGGAGGGAGGGAGGGAGGGAGGGAGGGAGGGAGGGAGGGAGGGAGGGAGGGAGGGAGGAAGGAAGGAAGGAAGGAATGCAAGTGGTACAGCCACTTTGAAAGATAGTTTGGCAGTTTCTTACCAAGTTGAACATAATCTTATCAGATGATCTGATAATCATATCCTATTTAACCAGCTGATCTGAAAATTACGTCCACAAAAAACTTGCATACAAATGTTTACAACAGGGATCCCTGGGTGGCTGAGTAGTTTGGCGCCTACCTTTGGCCCAGGGCATGATCCTGGAGTCCCGGGATCGAGTCCCACATCAGGCTCCCTGCATGGAGCCTGCTTCTCCCTTTGCCTGTGTCTCTGCCTCTCTTTTTCTCTCTGTGTCTCTAATGAATAAATAAATAAAATCTTAAAAATAAAAAAAAGTCAAAAATAAAATAAAATAAAATCATCAAGTCTAAGGCAACTATAATGTCCCTCAACAGGTGAATCAATAAACTGTGGTATAGTCTTAACAACAGACATTATTCAGTGATAAAAAAAAGAATTAGCTCTCAAGCCACACAAAAACATGGATGAATCTTAAATGCATATTTCTAAGCAAAAGAAACTAGTCTGAAAAGGCTACATACTGTATGATTGTATTATATGACATTCTGGAAAAGCCAAAACTGTGAAGACAATTTTGAAAATTGCCAGAAATTTGGGGAGGGCATCAATCACAGGAAAGTTTTAGGTGAAACTATTCTGTATGATAACTGCAATGGTAGATGTAGGACAATATCCATTTATAAAAACCCAAAAAACTTTAAGCACAAGTGAACTTTAAGGTATGTAAAGACAAAATATTTTGGAGGAGGTCAGGGGACCCTGGGATGAAATGCAGTCTGTGACAAAAGAATCTAATTGCATTACACATGTATGAAATAACCTCACTGAAGGGAGTGGAGAAGGAAGGTCCTGGCCTAAATAACTTTGGAAATGAGTACAGACTACAAGAATAAAGACAAAGGAACCAAATACAAACACTGTATGCCAGTTGGTGAAGCTGTTTCTCATAAAATAGAGATTAACAATTCTGTTTTTTTTTTTTTTAAGATTTTACTTATTTATTCATGAGAGGCACAAAGAAAGAGGCAGAGACATAGGTAGAGGGAGAAGCAGACTCCCTGCAGTGAGCCGGATGTGGGACTCCAGCCCAAGACTCCGGGATCACGACCTGAGCCAAAGGCAGATGCTCAATCCACTGAGCCACCCAGGTGTCCCTGAGATTAACAATTCTAAAACCATTATATGTGTGTGTGTGCATGTGTGTCTGTATATATATATATATGTATATATATATATATATATATATAGAGAGAGAGAGAGAGAGAGAGAGAGAGAATTGAACAATTAAGTACTAGATATTGGAATATGAAAGCCAAGCTTGTCACTGTTATAGAAGATTACAAAAAGTAAGGGAGTAGACTAGGATGATCTATGTGGTGACAGATTAGTATTGGAGACATCAATATGAATTTATACTTAGCTTAATATAAAGATGGATTCATATAGAAATATTTATAGATACGTGCATATATGCCGGTGAATATAACACATATATTTCTTTGCTCTGTCGGCTGAGAGGACCTAAAAGAAAACAGCAACAAGCACACCCAGTATCCAGATACTAGTTTCTAATTCCATTAGAATAAAAGAACCAGGGATCATTAGAGAAATGGTTGATTCTAGGACAGATGAGCTTAGAGTACTTTTAGTGTCAAAAAGTAAGGAAATGCTACACATACACACAATGATGTGGGGGTTGTTAAAGGGATATAAGAACACATTGAAAGAGCTCCTGTAGCTAAAGCTGGAACAGTTTCAGCAATAAAATAAATAAGCCAAAGTAAAGAATAAGCCAAATTACAAACCAAAGTACAAAATGTAAGTCAAAGTACAAAATAAATTTTTTTTCCATAGACCAACAGAGTTAATATAATATTGCCATTTCCAGTGATGCAGAATACAGCTGCAGTTGTGTTTCAAGGAGAAGCTTACTGAGGATGGCCATCCCAACAGCATGATGCCACTCCTGGGCCAGTCTGCAGCCTCAGTAGATACTCTTCCATAGTGGTGAGGCCCTGGCTCCACCTCTGGTTATCCTGTACTGTCCATATCATTATAGTTCAATGTGCAAGACTTTTCCTTTTTCATCAAAAGCCTCTGCTCAGTGCTCTGCAGCTTAGTTTCTGTTTGTCCACTCTGATCTGTCCTTTATCATAAGATCTGCTGAATCACTCCTGAATTTCTGTATATACTGATATATAGAAATGACTGAATAAATAAATGGGGAAAAGATGCAAATTTCTTGAGCAAAAGAATTCCAAATAATTTAGATACATACTATTCCCTCAAGAAGGTGAGCCCTAACTCCCATCCCTTAAGTGTGGGCTATATACAGTTCTTTCCAGAGAGTATAGTGTGCAAATGGGAGATTGGGGATGGTGATGAGAATAACTTTACAGTGCAAAATCAAAAAACTACCTTAGCCAGGTGATCAAGGTTAACATCAACAGTAATAAGTCACTACCATTACATGTACCCATGAAATGATATAATAAGAAATGACACTTTATCCTTTTGAACTTCCTCACCAAAACCTATAACCTATTTAATGGTGAAAAAATTCAGATAGGGACACCTGGGTGGCTCAGTGGTTGAGCGTCTGCCCTCGGCTCAGGTTGTGATCACAGGGTCCTGGGATCAAGTCCCACATCAGGCTCCCTACAGGGAGCCTGCTTTTCCCTCTGTCTGCGTCTCTGCCTCTCTCTCTCTCTCTGTCTCTCATGAATAAATAAATAAAATCTTTTTAAAAATCAGATAAACTCCAATTGAGGAATATTTCTACAAAATACTTACCCAGAGCTCAAACTGTCCAAGTCATCAAAAACAAGTAAAGTCTATGAAACTGTTACAGCTAAGAGAAGCCTAAAGAGACACGACCATTAAATGTAATGTGGCATCCTGGATGTGACCCTGGGGAAAAAAAATATTAGGCAAAAACTAAAGAATTCTGAATAAACTATGGACTTTAGTTAATAAGGTCTCAATGTTGGTTAATTGTACCAAATGTACTACACTAAATGTATATAAAAGATGTTGATAATATGGGAACTGCGTGAGGGCATATGAGAATTCTCTGTACTCTTCCCAGTTTTTCTGTCCTAAAAAATAAAGGATATTAAGAAAAAAATTAAAGGGATGCCTGGGTGGTTGAGCATCTGCCTCTGGCTCAGGTTCGAGTACCACATCGGGCTCCTTGCATGGAGCCTGCTTCTCAATCTGCCTGTGTCTCTGCCTCTCGTTCTGTGTCTCTCATGAATGAATGAATGAATGAATGAATAAATAAATAAATAAATAAATAAATAAATAAAGTCTTAAAAAAAAATTAGGGATGCCTGGATGGCTCAATGGTTGGATGACAGCCTTTTGGCTCAGGGCATGATCCTGGAGTCCTGGGATTGAGTCCCACATCGGGCTCACTGCATGAAGCCTGCTTCTCCTCCCTCTGCCTATATCTCTGCCTCTCTCTCTCTGTGTCTCTCATGAATAAATAAATAAAA
Organism: Canis lupus familiaris; assembly: GCF_011100685.1. Taxonomy (NCBI): domain Eukaryota; kingdom Metazoa; phylum Chordata; class Mammalia; order Carnivora; family Canidae; genus Canis; species Canis lupus. The sequence continues at coordinate 57,308,997 of NC_049227.1, forward strand.
CCTTTTTAAAAATATTAGGGATTCTGCTTCCACTTTTGAAAGGTAACTTTTCTACATTAACAAGTAGAAAAGTGAATAAAATATGACACTGGAAAAAAAAAAAGGTAGTATAGGACTGATTCCTAAAAGAGGGAAAACTAATTAGGTAAGTCCTATAGTTATGATACTTTTCTTCCTGGAAACAAATTGTAGATCATGGCATAGGGAGAACAAACACAAGAAGAGCCTGGTTGTCTTCCTGAGTTGAGAAGACTAATATAGGAGCTTCAGGAGGATAAGTCAGATGGAATTTATGGGGCACAATACAATGGAGGAGGGAGTTATGAGAAAAAGAACTCCAGAAATGACAGGAATTAAGTTTTGTCTGTGTATAATCCCCTGCCCACCTCCCTCCTAGTAATCCTCAGTTTTTTCTCTGTAATTAAAAAAAAAGCCTGTTTTCTGGTTTGCCTCTCTCTCCCCCCCACTCCATGTTCACTTGTTTCATTTCTTAAATTCCACATGAGTAAAATCATACAGTAATTCTTTTTTTGACTTATTTTGCTTAGCACAATACACTCTAGCTCCATCCACATCATTGCAAATGGCAAGCTTTCATTCTTTTTGATGGCTGAGTAATATTCCATTGTGTGTGTGTGTGTGTATATGTGTGTGTGTGTGTATATATATATATATATATATATATATATATATATATATATATATCACATCTTCTTTATTCATCAGTTGCTGGATATTTGGGCTCTTTCCATAAAATTTGGCTATTGTTGATACTACTGCTAAACACTGGGGTGCATGTGCCCCCTTGAATCTGTATTTTTGTATCCTTTGGATAAATATCTATTAGTATGATTGCTGGATCATAGGGTAGTACTATTTTTAACTTTCTGAGGAACCTCCATACAGTTTTCCAGAGTGGCTACACCAGTTTGCATTCCCACCAACAAGGTAAGAGGGTTCTCCTTTGTCCAAATCTTCACCAACAACTGTTGTTTCCTGCATTGTTAATTTTAGCCGTTCTGACAGGTGTGAGGTAATATATCATTGTACTTGATTTGTATTTTCCTGATGATGAATGATGTTGAACATCTTCTTTTTATTTTTTTTTATTTTTTATTTTTTTTGACTGGTAGTAGCAGGCTGAAACCCTAGTTTATTTCAGCATCAGCAACATCTTAGCCGTCACAAAAATAAACTCTACCAAGGGTGACAGAAGTCTCTACAGGGAGGCTAAGGGCTCAGCTGCCAAGTGGCGAACAACAGAGGGATGCATGGCGGGCACTGCCCGGGCAATAAGTTAGGAAGCAGTGGGGCTGGTGGTGGTGGCAGATGCTGCTCCATCTCACTGAGCAGCTTCACACCATCCACCACCATCTGTACCAGCTCCACCTCTGAGAAGCCCAGGCGGTCTGCGTTGGAGACATCAAAGACACCACCCACAGCAGCTGTGTCCACACCACCTGTGCCTCATTTCTGAAGCCGCAGCCGCTTGAGCACCTCCAGGAACTTCTCATGCTTGCCCAGGAGGGGCAGCTTGATGTGCACACCTGCCCGCAGGCCTGTGCCCAAGTTGGATGGGGAGGTGAGGATGTAGCCCAGGTGAGGGTTCCACATGAATTCATAATTCTTCGACTTGAAAAGTGTTTCAATCTGGGTGAGGTCGTTGCAGAACCGAGCGAACACCTCCTTCATGTTGCCCCCTTTCTGCATGGAGATGACCTGCAGGTGGTCTTCCTCGTTGATCCACACCAGGAAGGTCTTATTGTCATTGTGCCAGATGCCACAGGCATCTGGCCAGTCGCAGGCCATGCCCGAGGCCAGGAGCAGGGGTGACATGGGCTTATCAAAGAGGAAGTGGTTGTCAATGAGCTGCTGCTGCTCCGCCTCGGTCATGTGTTGAGCATCTTTTCATGTGTCTGTTAGCTATCTGTATGTCTTTGGGAAAATGCCTATTCATGTCTTCTGTCCATTTCTTAACTAGATTATTTGTTGTTTGGGAGTTGAATTTGATAAGTTCTACATAGATTTTGGATACTAACCCATTACCAAATATATCATTTGCAAATATGATTACATCTTCTTCCAAAAGAATAAAATCTGTGAAAATCTGTAGTTGAGTGTAGCCACCTACATGAATTATCTTAGCTAGATCTTCTGTATAATTTGCTATAGCTTTTTTTTTTTTTTAATTTGCTATAGCTTCTACACCAGCACTTGGCGCTTCACCCTGCACTTTTTTTTTTTTTAAGATTTTATTTATTTATTCATGAAAGACACACAGAGAGAGGCAGAGACACAGGCAGAGGGAGAAGCAGGCTCCATGCAGGGAGCCCGACATGGGACTCGATCCTGGGACTCCAGGATCACACCCTCGGCCAAAGGCAGGCACTAAACCGCTGAGCCACCCAGGGATTCCCTTCACCCTGCACTTTTATGTTATGAAGACAATCTCTTTCCTTCAACCTCATGAACCAACCTTTACTGGCTTCAAAATTTGCTTCTACAGCTTCCTCACCTCTTTGAGTCTTCATAGAATTGAAGAGAGTTAAAACCCTACTCTGGATTAGGCTTTGGCTTAAAGGAATGTGATGGCTGGTTTGAGCTTCCATCCAGACCACTAAAACCTTCTCCATCAGGTTTTCATTTAACATTTGTTTTTTCACTGGAGTAGCACTTTTAATTTCCTTCAAGAACTTTTCCTTGGCATTCACAACTTGGCTAAGTGTTTGGCAAAAGAGGCTTAGCTTTCAACCTGTCTTGGCTTTCAACATGCCTTCCTCACTAAGCTTAATTATTTCTAGCTTTTGATTTAAAGTGAGAGATGTGCAACTCTTCCCTTCACTTGAACACTTAGAATCCATTGTAGGGTTATTAACTGGCCTAATTTCAACACTGTTGTGTTCCAAGGAATAGGGAAGCTTGAGGAAAGGGAGAAAGAAAGATAAGGGAATGGCTGATTGAGAGAGAAGTCAGAACAAACACAATACATATCAATTAAGTTTGCCATGTTTTTATGGGTGTAGTTTGTGGCACTCCAAGACAATTATAATAATAACATCAAAGATCACTGATCACCACAACAAATAATGAAAAAAAATAGAAATATTGCAAGGATTACCAAAATGTGACCAGAGATATGAAGTGTGCAAATGGCAGTTGGGAAAGTGGCACTGATTGGACTTGTTTGCTGCAGGTTGCCATGAATCTTCAATTTGTAAAACAAAAACAAAAACGAAACAAAACAACAATAACAACAAAACTCATACCATCTGCAAAGCACCATAAAGCCAAACGCAATAGGAGCTATACCTGTATAAACATATAGCATGTCATAACTTACATGTGTGGCAGGCATGAGAATGCATCTCTCTGATCTTTGACTGCATAACTGACCAATGGCTCCAGTAGGGCACCCTGCATTCGTTACCACATGGGTACCAAGGCTTTCTCACAGGCTGTTCTCTACTAGTGACTGAGGACATCCAGGACACTATTCCAGAGAGATAGGGCCTTTTCTGATGGGTGACCTTGGCCTGGGAACTTTCTAACACTGCTGATTTTCCTCAGAACTTCACTGTAGCCTAAGACAAATACTACCCAAGCTTCCTTCCTTTCCCTGTTCCTTCCATCATAGGCAGATCAACACAGAAGTTTGACAGCTCCTTCAGTCACCCCTGGGTTCCTTACCATGTTCTCTCACATGCATTTAGCCTACTAAATTTCTTGCAAGTATAAACCCTATCCTCATGTCTGCTTCTCAGAATATTTGCACTAATACAACATGCTATTTCCTTTAAGTAAGATTAAAAGCATTTGAGACTTAAACAATTTCCCCGACTTTAAGACAGAAACTTCGAAAATATTCCTACTTAATTAGATACAAGCCTCAGTTTAAAAATAATGCTATATGGGGAGGCCTGGGTGGCTTAGCAGTTGAGGGTCTGCCTTCGGCTCCTGGAGTTCTGGGATCAAGTCCCACATCAGACTCCCTGCATGGAGTCTGCTTCTCCCTCTGCCTATGTCTCTGCCTCTCTCTTTCTGCGTATCTCATGAAAAATAAGAAAGAAGAAAAGAAAAGAAAAGAAAAGAAAAGAAAAGAAAAGAAAAGAAAAGAAAAGAGAAAAGAAAAGCAAGCTGTATGAAAAAAAATGCTGTATAAAGTGACTGGGTGTCTCAGTCAGTTAAGCATCCAACTCTTGGTCTTAACTCAGGTTTTGAAATCGAGGTTATGAGTTCAAGCCCACACTGGGCTCTACACTGGGCATGGAGCCTACATTTTAAAAAAAGTGCTATGAGATGGCAGAGCATATTAAAAATCTTTGCCAGATTTTTCATTCTTCAACATGCCAAAAAACATTTTCTCCTTTTGATTAAATTTAATCTCAACTGACAAGGCTGCTTCTGCTTCTGGCTCTGTCAAGATGCCCTAATTTCCCCCTTGCTCTTGCATTAGCACATTGCTTGCTATTCAATACTTCCTGATGTTAGCTGAACTAGATTCACTACTCCAGGCAGAATAATGGCCTGGATTACTTGGGGAAGCTCTAAAGAAGGAATTTTTCACTAAGACTGTTTTTTGTTGTTGTTGTTGTTTTTGTTTTGTTTTTAAGTACTCTTGCTCCAAGAATACTTTTTAAACTATTTCTATATAACTAAATAAAGTTAAACCAAGGGTAGTGAATCAAACTTTTTGGAGTTGTCACTATTACTCACTGCACATCTTTGCAAGCATCTTAGAGAACACATACTTTAAAAAAAGCAAAGAGCTTTTTCTTAAGACATCCATTTTGACATCCATTGATTAAAGCTTTCATAAGATTAGCCTTCCTAAGTAAAAAAATTATTTGTAAAGTGTAATGGATGGATGCCCTATTATCCAACAAAATTAGAACTGATAGTTGTTTGGCTAATCAAAAATAATTAAGAGAATTTAATTATTTGTATATGTCATAATCATTTTATAATAACTTAAAAATAAATATGGAAAAGTACAGCATAGGAAATATAGTCACTAATACTGTAATGACTGTGTATGAGGACAGTGGTAACTACACTTATTGTGGTGAGCACTGCATAACATAAGTTGTTGAATCACGGTTATGCACTTGAAACTAATACAATATTGTATTAGTCAACTGTATGTCAATAAAACAATCATTTTACTGAGCATTAAAATTCCAGAAATTCCGGGATCCCTGGGTGGCGCAGCGGTTTGGCGCCTGCCTTTGGCCCAGGGCGCGATCCTAGAGACCCAGGATCGAATCCCACATCGGGCTCCCAGTGCATGGAGCCTGCTTCTCCCCCTGCCTATGTCTCTGCCTCTCTCTCTCTCTCTCTGTGACTATCATAAATAAATAAAAATTTTTAAAAAATTAAAAATAAAATAAAATAAAATTCCAGAAATTCCAAATTATACAGGTAGAAGTATGCTAAAAAAAAAAAAAAAAAAAAAAAAACCTTCTATACTCTTCATGGGGAGAAAACGAGAAAACCACCAGTAATCACTTGATAATGACCTTAACTTCTTGCAGGAAATTAGCAGTCTCAAAAAACTCTCTACCCGGGGATGCCTGGGTGGCTCAGTGGTGAGGATCTGCCTTCAGCTCAGGGCATGATCCTGGAGTTCCAGAATCAAGTCCCACATCAGGCTCCCCACAGGACACCTGCTTCTCCCTCTGCCTATGTCTCTGCCTCTTTCTCTGTGTCTCTCATGAATAAATAAAAAAAAATAAAAAATAAAAAAAAGAAAGAAAAGAAAAAGCCTCTCTACCCCTAACACTGAACAATCCTTTCTCTTTTGAAATTCTCCAAACTGTTTTCATGCTCACTTGCAACCAACCAATCATTAACAAATGTATCTGAAGACCAGTTAGAATGTCTGTCCCACTTCCAAAAACTGTATCTTAATAAAATATCTGCCAATTTAAAAAAAAAAATACATATGGATTCATTCACAAATCTTTCACCATAAGGCCAATCCTTTTTTTAATGTGAGTTCACTGATTAGAGCATCTTTTTTCTCACAAAAAACATATGTATATACATCTATAATTTCGAATTCAAATTTCTCTAAAATGAAGAATGAAATCTAAAACTTTTGTGAAGCACCCAATGTATAGAATCATTTTAGATTTTTGTAACTTCCCCCTCAAACTTTTACATTGTTCATCTATACTAAATTCAGTAACAATTTTTAAAATGTCTCTTCTTTATTAAATCTTCCCATTCACTTTATTTTGTACTGGAATAACTTTTTTTTTAACTTTTTAAAATACTTTTAAGATTTACTTATTTTAGAGAGAGAGAGAGAGAGAGCACCAGCGGGAAGAGGGGAAGGAAAGAAAATCTCAAACAGACTCCACACTGAGTGCAGAACCCAACGCGGCTCAATAGCACAACCCTGAGATCATGACCTGAGCCAAAATGAAGAGTAAAACATTTAACTGACTGAGCAACCCAGGTGCCCCATAAAAATTCTTTCATACTCATGTATCATTGATTTATTTAATATTTCATTAAGTTATGCTGTGAAAATTATAAGTTAAATGGCATTAAACAGGTTTGGGAACAACCCAAGTGACTCTTAGAAGACACAAACTCAATGACAAGAACGGAAAAATCTAAGTACAGAGAAGAGCCTCCTAAACCTTGACAGTTCTGCCTCCTGTGCTGTTAGTATGTTCTATAGAGAATATCTGAAGAGCAGTTTTAGTCTAGTTCAATCAGGGAGATTGTACTGCATCGGGCACCCAGTGCCTTTAGCTTTGGTACCCCACTGCAACCTCCCTTAAAAGCCTGTAGCACTCAGGAATTTTCTGTTTTCCTTCTATTGTTATCACATCAAACCTCACAAGTGGACAGGGCTGACCACTTATTACTAACAAAGTAATTAATATTAAGATGTTAGTGACTCACTTCATTGCATGGTAATTTGGAATTTTATAATTATTAAGGCTTCCTGGCAATCTGAGTAAGATAGCAAACTTTTTCTGTAAAGGGACAGATAATAAATATCAGATTTAAATATCAGGCTTTACAGGGTACTGTTGCATATGCTTGTTTTTTGTTGTTTTATATAAAAAGAAGGCAGTGACCAGATCTGAGCCATAGTTTGCCAGCCTCTACTATAAGGTATAAGACACAACAATGTGTCTCCCTTCCAGATACCCAATACATATTTATATCAACAAACATTCACTAGAAGCTTATAATGTGCCAGCTATTAGGTTATTTTGTGTGCATTACCTCATTCAATCCCCAGAGCCATCCCATGCTATAATTACTATTATTATTCTTTTCATAGATAAAGAAATTGAGACTTGAAGGCACTTCTTGACCATTCCATAAATGATGGAGTCAGAATCTAAACCCAGAAAAACTAGCTTATGAATTACTGAACTATACACTTCTAGAAAAGCTTCCAGTTGAACATATAACTGATTAATACTATGGCACAAACTAGAACACTGACCTTCTGACTGAGTTCCAATTTGCTAAATATTCAGAAAAAAATCTACATTTTAAAAGGGGAGTTGGATACTTTAACTCACTGAATGAAAAATCTAATGGTATAATATCAGGCACTGAAAAGAAAGGCATTTTGGAAAGGATATCAGATTGAGCATCAAAGCTAAAATCAGGAATCACTGCCATGCTATTTCAATAAATAAATGATTTATTTCAATAAATCAGCCCAAGAAAATCTTAATTATGGAACACAGAAGTACAACAGACAATCTTAAAAATGAAACAGATTCAGTCTCTCTGGAAACACTACAATAATAAATAATGCCATAAAATGGGAGATCCCCAATAGAGTGGGTCAGTTGTGAACTTAGGGGTAGGCTGAAGATGATAGGAGGAAATAAAGACAGAAATGTACAATATCCAGATAGTACTCATCTGGTGAATGAGAGCAATTCAGGCGGGAAAGTAATGTTACAGAGGTCTACAAAAGTAGGTAATGCGTAGTAGCATCCCAGGAAGCAGTACTCAGAAAAGGAGTAACATAAAAACAGGATCAATGAATTCTAGGGGGTCCTCCATTTATTATAACCCCCATCCTTTCAAATAAAAAGTGCTCTCTTCATTTCTCCTTTGAATAGAAGTATTATAGATAAATAAGGACAAAGATGTGAGAAGAGTGTAGAATATGCTTCAGAGGGGAAAAGGCCTGTGTAGATGGAAAAAAGTAAAGTAAATTTGACTTTTCCTGATGGCCCACTGCTATTCCATCCTTTCTTGGATTGGGGTGAAATGGAAGTGATTCAAGCCACATTTCTCTGCTTGTCCCCTATAAGTGCATACAGGTTGTTGTTACTTTCTACACAAAAACTTGTTATCAAAGGCTTGTTGCCTGCATGATGATAACAAACACCTAAATAGTACTTTAAAGTATTTTAATCCTAATAATCACCCTGTGAGATGAGTGCCTTGAGAATATCCTGTTTGATGAAGATCTGAAGCACAAAATGGTTAAATGACTTGCCCAAATTCACAGAGCTAAAAGATGGCAGGGCTAGAATTCAAAACCAGACAGAAAGGCTCCACACACAGTTCACACACTCTTAATTACTCTGTTATAAAATAACTTCTTTGGCTTAATTGTGCTACCACAAGCAAGTGACTGGCATCAAACTGCATATCAAGGGCTCCAGGCATTAAGCTAGGGATCAAGATAAAGACTGGACAGAGCAACTAGCAATGGGAGAGATAATCTTGGAAGAACCAGGTATGGGGATGTTTATGAAGAGAGAGCATGAGAAACAGGGACTCAAGAAGAAACTACCTCATTACCACATCAATTTAGACATATTACACTAGCAAACTATTTATAAAATAGACCCCTAATGTGAATATAATTCTGATCATAAATCCTGGTAATTATTAGTACTTGCACTGATCTTTCAATATATGAGTACATATAATTTTAAAATGAAAACAGCCATATTACAAACAGATTTTTAGCCACACCACTAAGATAAATGTGAACGTTGACCAGCTAGAACAAGAAGTAATTCAGAAAGGTCTGATGCTGGGCTTTAAATTACATGACATGAATATATGTCTTCTGAACTACTGACATAATATTCCTTAAATTGAATAATAAAATTATGTACTAAACAGAGAGTTGTTCAGTTTGGAGGAGGAAGGTAATGAGATTTAGATTTTGCCATTGTAACTCACAGAAGTGTACTGAGTAGTAGAAAACATTAAGCCAGATCTTCTTGTAACATGTGCTCAGGAAACTGCCCTTCTAGTTAATATACATTTATTTTTTATTGCTAGGTGAACAAAATAAACCAGAAGTGTGAGCAAGAGCTCTCCTGAAATGCAAACCTAATATTCTAGATCCAGTTCCTAAAACAGTCCACTGTCAGGCAGCGCACAGAGAGGCCAAATATAGACACTGTTTGAGGATATATTGCAAATGATCACAAGGTCTTGCTTTCCCCGTATGACAACAATAACCTTTGGGCTCTATAAGTAAACTTTGGTATGATCCCCCTGTGGTTTCAAGAAAAACCTGAACACAAAATAAAATTAAATTAATTTTTAAAATAAAACTGTGTTGCCCCCCCATAAAAAAGAATGAAAGAAGCAAACAAACAAACAAACACATATGCACACAATATTTGAAAATATATATCCATGATATGGAAAACATATTACTAAATCTGTATTATATCCTGTATTTTACTATATATATAATGCAGATTTCATAAAAATTGGAAAAATGTGCATATGTATGTACTTATAATTATAAAATACATGTTCCCCAGAGAAAAGCTCAAATTGTGAATGGTAGTCTGACTGAAACTGGGAATCCTAGAGTTTAGCAAGGTAATGCTGTCAATTAACTGGCAAAGCCAATATGAAGTTTGAGAGCACAAACATCAGTACTGTTGGCATAGTTGAATCCTATAATCTAAACCCATTGCTAATTTCACTAAGAATGTGCACCCTTGAGCCTAGAAGACTGGTTCTTGCCATTGCAAATAGCCTGGTTCTTCCTCTTCAGAAGCACCAGAATAACTTATCGACATTCTATTTAAACACAAAGAGAGGGAGGAAGAACACTGGGCTCCTCAGTGTTCTGGTACCATTTTTTGTCCATTGTGAGGCTCAGCTGTACGTCTTTCCCTTGAGTTCCCAAACAAAAATCTGTATTTCTTATTAAAAATTTTTCTTCTTTTAAGCAGATTTTAGTTACTTGCAAAAAAGAGCAGGCTTTAATTTGAAATCTAAAAGCCCAGAATGTTGAAGCAACCCAATTCTAAAGCATGATAATGGTTTTTTCAAAGTACATTGAAATACTAAGCCTTCTAATCAATGCTATTCATAAGAATATCTATTCTGAATCAAAGACTTTGAACCAAAATGCATCCAGAGAAAATATGTCATTCATATAGAAATAATAATTTTCAATACTATAATGCCTGTGAAATTAAAAATTGCATTTAATTACATTTTCTGTGACAGTGGCTTTCAAACCTATTTTAGGCAATAGAATATTTCCTTCTAATGAAATCTTAGGTTCATGCCCAATGCAAAGTAGAAATTCGCTCTGGCTAAAACATGCGAACATGTCTGGGGAAGGGATATGTGTGCCTATGTGAACCTGCGGGCAAAAAACTCTACCCGATGTACAACCTCTTCCCCTGTCAGGGGCTCCCTGAGGTACAACCATGACACCTCTGTGACTTTTATGAATCAGAGCTTGAAAACCACTGTGCTAGAAAGAGACAGCCACCCCTTTAAACTTTACTTTCACAACCAAGACACCAAATCAATCACATGCCTATTTACCTGTGAGCTTTAAAACTTTTTCCATCAACATAAATATCAATATCTGGGCAACAATGTTTCACGTAAAGTTTCAATAAATCTTCTCCTAATTCAGATGCAGGATCCAAGTCATAATTATCTTTAAAAGAGAAAAACAGAACTAAAAAATAGTTTCTTTCTTATAAATATCCCCCAAAATGTGTTTTAATATTAACTAAAGGTTTTCCATATAGTTATCATGATTAGCTACTAAGAGAGAGCAATAGTAACTAAAATATTTAACTGGTAATTTCAAAATAAAACAACCTTTAAAATCATATATATCTTGCTTTGAAATATAAATTTCAACTTAAATAATTAAATATACCTTTTAATATAGATTCACATTTAAATATAGGTAATATTATCACAAAATTACATACCCAAATTAAAGCCACTTCATGAATATCTGACATAAGAAGTTAGAAAATTTTCCAATTTTGATGCCCTTTCTTGTTACCTATTACCTTCCTATTCCTGTTCATGACTTTTTTGGTGAAAATAACATTTGAACCAATAGATATCCAAATAAAATCAATGGGAAACTACTTAAGAATTTTAATAAAGGGAGTGCCATGATCAGACCTGTAGTTAATAAACATTGTTCTACACGGTATAAATGGAGGGTGGCACAATGAAAGGCCTAGCAACTAGCAGGGGTACAAATGCTCAAGAAAAATTGCAAAGACCTGAAATAAAGAAATGGCAGGAGGATAAAAAAGAGAAGTGTGTAATAATATTTAAGAGAAGGGCACCTGGCTGGCTCAGCTGGAGGAGCATAAGTCTCGATCTCAGGGTCCTGAGTCTGAGCCCAATGTTGGTGTAGAGATTACTTAAATAAGTAAATAAATAAACTTAAAAAAAATATTTAGAAGACAAATCAACAAACATGGTTATGAATATAATGAAGGGTAAAAGAGTAACTGAGTAGAATGATAGTGATAAAATTTACATGATAGAGTACTTAAGAACAAATTATGTTCGAGGCAGATGATTAAGTCGGTTTGAGGCAGACTAAATTTTGAAATATTTAAGGTATATTTAGACAGATATGTCTAGTAAGTGGTTGGATATGAAGCTTAAAAAAATGGGAGAAAACCAATTATTTAGGGGGTAGAAAGACAATGTGCCAGTGAAGGAGGCAGACGAATGGCCAAGAAGGAGAATCAAGAGAGTACAGTGTCATAGTACACAGGAAGCTTCAAGGAGGGTGACACTCACAGTAGGAAAGCCTGCAAAGAAGTTAGTAAGATGTGGACAACGAGTATCTGCTAAACTGGTCAACATGGGAATTTTCCACGGAGGAATAGAGAAATAGTTAAGACGGGGGTTGAAAGTAAATGAACTCTTCACTTAAAACTGCAATGTGTTTGGCCACTTTAATGGGATGCCGTGGGGCTGTGACAGAACTCTAGACAAGAGGCAAGAAAAATGAGTACTAAATATCAGCTCAACCAACTGCTCTGGGTGGCCTTGAGAAAGTCCTTTATGCTCTTAGAGTTCTCATCTATAAATCAGCTTATAGCCACTTACTCCTTAGAGTTATCTGAGACTAAATGAGATAAACTGTATGAATGGATCTACCTTAAAGCCTAGAAGACACATCCATTCACTTATTCACCATAGTTAGATGTTGTTAACACACAAAAGAGGATTCTAAGTGGGCTTAAATCAATTTAGTTATTGTTGTTGTACTAAATATCAGTAATAAAATCCTTTAGTTAACAGATACTTTCATATACATTCTGCTACAGTCCCTGTTTTGAAAATACCAGTTTGATCTAACACAATTGATATATTAGGAAACAATCTGAATGTAATGTGAAATTTTCATTTGCTTATGTGCATTTCACTTCCTCGCAGCTCATTCACAAGAAATACTAGGTCAATGCAAAAAAACCGCACCCAGCTGAACGGAGCCATGTAAGAATACACAAAATACACAGAAACATCCTAAATATCTACCAGATACCTCAATTCACTGCATATGTTATGAGCCACATCCTCCATATCTGGTGTTATACATTTCCATCTGATTTCAGATAACCAACTGTTAGGAGACCATTTTCTATAAATATTTTTGTGTTTCCCTATGGTCTGACCTTTCTGAGCAAAGCATTGGAAAACTTGGACAAAGAATGATTAAAGAACAAACAGGTTTGGAAGCTAGAGATAACTGTGAGGTTCCAGAAAGATTGACAGGTTTTCTTCCCCTTAAAACCATTTCCCTATACTCCTGGGTGGTGAAGCTAATATGTTCCTCTCTGTTCATCAGGGAAGATTTATTTACCTTCCAAAGTAAAGACCCCTCCCTCCTACTCTCTCTTTCTCTGAAGAAGATGGGCAGATCTGCCAGTAGTCTATCAGAGTCTCCTAATTTTAGTGTTCCTCTTTTATAGTGCAATCCCACTTCACATGTAGGGTAACATCAGGCCCTCACCACCTAACCTTGTAGGGACTGGGGTTTGGGAACTTAGATGCTCTGTAACTGTAACAGTCGGTTTTTTGATCCAGAGATCTCGAGTTTCCTGTCAGAATATCTACTATATGTCTCTAACTATATCATCTATACTTCTATCATTTTTTATACTCATATTTATCTATACCTTCCTATGTCCTTAACATCCTCCTTCTGCCAATTCACAATAATTCATAAGCTGCAACCCTTCTGATAACCACTTCTACAAACAAACTGAAATTCTTTTACAAGGTCAAATACCATATTTATTGTAGTAATGTATTTCTTAACAATTCAACCTGTGTAAAACCATACCGTTTTTATTATATTTCTATCTTTTTACAACATGTCACAACAAAACTGTAATTTTTGTGCTGTGACAAAATATAATGATGATTTTATGTTGCATGTTGTTTTTAAGTAATACATATGTTATGTTATAACAACTGGATCTATAGTCTGCTTAAAGCTTTTACTGGTGTAGATTAGAATAATGATGATGACATGTGGAGGCTTAAGAGGACAATTGTGAATTATATGTGTATTGTTCATAATAACCCCATCTCCAATTGTTTGGGAAAACTAGGAGTTGACTATAGGATTACTTTCACTTACCCATATAAATTTACTTTCACTTACTTTTATTACATTTACTTTCATTTATTTTTATTTCATTTACCTATTAGAAAGAAACCAGTATAATTGATTTTTGAAGTATGTTTTTCTCCAATTGTATCAGAATATAATTACTATCATGGCATTGCAATTTTATAAAAATCCAGAAAAAAATGCCTCACCAGTAGAAATTAAATTGTTCTCTCCATCACTGATATCCTCTGGAACTTCATGCTTCAGAAGAGAACAATGAGGTGACTTTTTATCTAAGAACTCGACAGATGATCTTCCACCATTGTCAGTGCACTTTCCAAAACTGAAGTCGTGTGTCTTTTGTGGTACTCCCCTCTCCACTATCTTTTTTTTAAGAATTTCCTCTTCATAGTTTTTTATGCTTCTGTTTGATGAATATACAATCCTAAAAGAAAATGTAAAATATTAATAAAAATAATGTTGGTGATTCTTAAAACCTAGTCTCCCAAGTGCTGCTTTCATATAATACAACGATATAATTTTTTTAAAGATTGATTGATTGATTGATTGATTGATTTATGATAGACATAGAGTGAGAGAGAGAGAGGCAGGACACAGGAGGGAGAAGCAGGCTCCACGCCGGGAGCCCGACACAGGACTCGATCCCAGGACTCCAGGATCACGCCCCGGGCCAAAGGCAGGCGCCAAACCGCTGAGCCACACAGGGATCCCCCAACGACATAATTTTAAAACCATTTTTATCTGGACTAACTGGAAAAAGATCTCAAATAGCATAAAGTTTTAAAAGTAGAAAATGTTTTAATGTTAGAAAGTAATATATAATACAATCACACTAGATAACTTAGATAAAATGCACAATTCCTAGAAAGACACACACTACCAAACTTGACTTAAGAAGAAACAGAGTATCTGAACAGACCTATACCAACTACAGAGACTGAATTAGTAATTAAAAACTTTCCACAAAGAAAAATCCAGGACCAGGTGGCTTCACTGGTGAATCTACCAAATGTTTAAAGAAATAACACCAAACCTTCACAAACTTTTCCAAAAACTAGAAAGCGGCACACTTCCTAACTCATTCTGAGGCCATTATTATCCTGATACAAAAGCAGATAGACACCATAAGAAAACCGTAGATTAATATTCCTTAGCAAAGTAACAGCAAATTGAATCTAGCAACATTTCAAAAGAATTATACACCACAAGCAACTGGGGTTTATCTCAGGAATTCAATGGTCGCTAAACAAATGAAAATCAATGCTATATATCACATGCTATGGTCTGAATGTTTGTAGACCCTCAAAACTCATATGTTGAAACCTAATGCCCAATGTAACATTAGGCAGGAGGTAGGGCCTTTGAGAAGTTAATTAGGTGAAGCCCTTATAAATGGAATTAGTGCCCTTATAAAACAGGCTCCAAAAAGATCCCTTGCCTCCTTCCAAAATGTGAGAACACAGTGAGAAGTCAGCACCTACAACCCAAAATAGGGTCTTCATCAGAATCCTACCATGCTGGCACTCTGATCTTGGACTTCCACCCTCCAGAAATGTGAGAAATGAATTTTTGTTGTTTATAAGCCATCCAGTCTGTAGTATTTTTTTATAGCAGCCCAAAGACATCATAAAACTTTTTAAATTTAGTTCTCTTAGCAGGACTAAGACACTATATCAACAGGACAAAAACCACATGATCACATCAATAGATGCAGAAAAAACCTTTGACAAAATCTGATACCCTGTCATGATGAAACACTCAACAAACTAGAAATAGAAGGAATGTCCTCAACCTGATAAAGAATATCTATGAAAAACCCACAGCTAACATCATATTTAATGGCACAAAACTGAAAGCTTTCCTTGTAAGATTAGAAAGGATGTCTGCCTGTTCTCATTACTTCTATTCAACATTTAACTGGAGGCTGTAGCCAGGGGATTAGGCAAGAAAAAGAAATAAAAGGCATCTGGATTACAAAGGAATAAGTAAAGCTATCTTTATTTACAAATGACAAACTTGTATATAGAAGTCCTTGGAAATCCACCCCAAAACCTATTTGTTAAACAAGTTCTACAAGGTTGCGGGATACAAGATCAATATGCAAAAATCACTTGTATTTCTAAATACTAGAAATGAACAATCTGAAATAAAATTAGAAAATAATACCATTTACAATAGATAAAAAAATGCTTACGAATATATTTCACAAAAAAGCATAAGACTTGTTCATTCAAAATTACAAAACAAGGGCAGCCCGGGTGGCTCAGCAGTTCGGCGCCGCCTTCAGCCAGGGTGTGATCCTGGAGACCCAGGATAGAGTTCCACATCGAGCTCCCTGTATGGAGCCTGCCTCTCCCTCTGCCTGTGTCTCTCATGAATAAATAAATAAAATCTTTTTAAAAAATTACAAAACAATGCTGAAAGCAATTATGTAAAGGGAAACATTCTAGATGACTTTTGATTTTTAAATTTTATTTAAATTTAATCTGCCGACATACATCTTCCAGTGCTCATCTCATCATGCACCCTCCTTAATGCCCATCACACAGCAGATGATTTAATATTGTTAAAATGGCAATACTCTCTGAATTGCTCTATAGATTCAATGCAATATCTATCAAAATTAAACTACCTTTCTCCAGAAATTGAAAAGTCAGTCCTTAAATTCAAATAGAAATGCAAGGTACCCAGAATAGTCAAAACAATCTTAACAAAGAACAAAGATGGAGGATTCACACTTCCCAAATTCTGTTTCCTACAAAGCTACAGTCATCTGTACTGTGTGGTAGTGGCATGAGGATAAACATATAGATCAGTGGAATAGAACTGAGTGTCTAGAACTACATATATGGGCAACTAACTTTTGACAACAGATTTGTGATATTGTGATTTATAATATGAAATAC
Organism: Canis lupus familiaris; assembly: GCF_011100685.1. NCBI lineage: Eukaryota > Metazoa > Chordata > Mammalia > Carnivora > Canidae > Canis > Canis lupus. The sequence continues at coordinate 57,325,797 of NC_049227.1, forward strand.
ATAGTTGGTCTTTGTCCACTGTTCCTAGCACATATCTCCTAATACTCTTGTAATTTCCTATGCAAGAGTCATAGAGACATCTTTTGCTATAATACTTAACTTTGTTCCCAGCTTCTGAAGTAGCTCCAGATGGATGGAAGTGGAATGGATGGCTTTTCTTACTCATAACAACAAGCCCTTGAACCACAGCAGAGTTTACATTAATGAGCTAGGTGACATTTGGAAAACCCTCAAGGATATGGGCCAGTTGGCGAAAGAGTCTGAATTAATCATCAATGGCCAATAATTCCATCCATCATGCCTAGGAAATAAAGCCTCCACAGAAACCCTAAAGGATGGGATTTGGTGAACCTCTGAGTTGGTGAACACGTGGAGGTGCTGGGAGGGTGGTGTGCCCAGAGAGGGCATGGGAGTTCCACTCCTCCTCCCACATACTTGCCCTTTGCATCTCTCCCATCTGATTGTTATTAAGTAACATCCTTTTATAGTAAATTGGCAATATAGTAAGTAAAATCTTTTCCTGAGTTCTGTGAGCTATTCTAGTAAATTACCTGAACCTAAGAAAGGAGTCATGGGTACCTCCAATTCAAGGCTGGTTGGTCAGGAGTACAGGGAACAACCTGGACTCACAATTGGCATCTGAAAAGGGTTGGGGACAATCTTATGGGACTGAACTGTTTACCTGTGGGATCAAGTATTATCTCCAGGGATCCCTGGGTGGTGCAGCGGTTTGGCGCCTGCCTTTGGCCCAGGGCGCGATCCTGGAGACCCGGGATCGAATCCCACATTGGGCTCCCAGTGCATGGAGCCTGCTTCTCCCTCTGCTTGTGTCTCTGCCTCTCTCTCTCTCTCTCTCTGTGACTATCATAAATAAATAAAAATTAAAAAAAAAAAAAGTATTATCTCCAGGTAGTGTCAGAATTGAGTTGTACTTGTAGACACCCAGCTGGTATCTAGAGAATCTCAGAATTGCTTGGTGTGGGGGAAAACTCCCACACATATGGTGACCAGAAGGGTAGGAAGTGATGTATACTATGAGTAGAGTATTAAAAGTAATGGAAATACACAGTAATGTGGTTTTCCTTTACAGATGTCCAACAATCCAATATGAAAAGAATAGTTTCTTAGAAAGACGATGCTGGGATCCCTGGGTGGCGCAGCGGTTTGGCGCCTGCCTTTGGCCCAGGGCGTGATCCTGGAGACCCGGGATCAAATCCCACATCGGGCTCCCGGTGCATGGAGCCTGCTTCTCCCTCTGCCTATGTCTCTGCCTCTCTCTCTCTCTCTGTGTGACTATCATAAATAAATAAAAATTAAAAAAAAAAAAAAGAAAGACGATGCTGAGACAACTGGATATCCAAATGGAAAAGGTGAAAGTTCTAAAAGTAAGAACTAAAAAAGTATACACAGGTATAAATCTTCAAGACTCTGGATTAGGCAACAGTTTTTTACACATAACACCAAAAGCACAAGTGACAAAAAAAAAAAAAAGAAAAGAAAAGAAAATGAAAATCACAGAAATTATTATAAACTTTTGTACTTTCAAGGACACTATGAAGAAAGTTAAAAGACAACTCACACAATCAGAGAAAATGTTTGTAAATCACGTATCTGATAAGAGACTACATATAAAGAATTTTAATATCCTTTTACAGGGCAGCCTGGGTGGCTCAGCAGTTTAGCACTGCCTTCAGCCCAGGGTGTGATCCTGGGGGCCTGGGATCGAGTCCCATGTCAGGCTCCCTGCATGGAGCCTGCTTCTCCCCCTACCTGTGTCTCTGCCTCTCTCTCTCTTTCTCTCATGAATAAATGGATAAAATATTAAAAAATAAAAATAAAATAAAATCCTTTTACATACAATAAATTCTTTAAGATTTTATTTATTTATTTGAGAGAAAGAATGCTGGTGAAAGAGAGGGAGCATAAGCAGAGTAGAGGGGTAGAGGGAGAAGCAGATTCCCCATTTTGCAGGGAGTCCAATATGGGGCTCGATCCCAGGACCCTGGATCATGACCTGAGCGGAAGGCAGATGCTTAACCGACTGAGCCCCTCAGGTGCCCCAGAATAAAACTCTTACATAGAGACTATGTATAGAATATAGAATATATAAATAATTTAAAAATATAAACAACACAACTCAATAATATAAAGACAAATGGCCCAATTTAAAATGGGCAAAGAATGTGAATAGAGTTTACTAAAGAAGATATATAGTAGCCAATATGCACATGAAAAGATACTCAACATCATTAGCCATTAGAGAAATACAAATCAAAATCACAATGAGATACCACTTCACACCCACTATGATGACTATAATCAAAATGACAGATAATAACAAGTGTTGTCAAGAATGTAGAGAAATTGGAATCCTCACACATACTAGTAGGAATGTAAAATGGTGTAGCCTCTTTGGAAAAGAGTTCTGGCATTTCCTCAAAAGTTTACCGTATGACCCAGCAATTTCACTTCTATAACACAAGAGAAATGAAAACATATGTTCATACAAAATTCTGTGCATGAATGTTCATAGTAGAATTATTCATAACAGCGAAAAAGTCAAAACAACCCAAATGTCTATCAACTGATGAATGGATAAACAAAATATGGTATATCCATATGCACAGAAGAGGTTTAACATAGCAGCCCTGACTATCTTTTAAAAGACTTAATTATAAGGTTGGTCCTTGGAGGACATTTGGGAACATGATTTCAGAAGTGTTCCTGGCATTCTATAAATGACAAGCATGGCTCATTCTGCCTGAACTATTTATATAAATAGTATGGTTTATGCTTAACACCTGCTTTCCTTCCAGGAGTCTGCAATATGGATGCACAATAGATACAGGGTGCCTACATGACAAACACCTAGTAAAAACTCTGGACAGAGCCTCTAATGAGCTCCCCTGGTTGGCAACATTTTAGAAGTGTTGTCATAACTCATTAACTAGGGGAATTAAGCATGTCCTGTGTGATTCCACTGGGAGAAGACTCTTAGAAGGTTGTGCCTAGTTTCCCATACTTCACTTCATATGCCTTTTCTTTTTATTTCTTTTGTAATAAATCATAGCCCAGAATAAGACTATATGCTGAGTCCTATAACTCACCAAATCATCAAACCTGAGGATGGTTGTGATGATCCTTTATCCATCATACGATGAAATATTCAGCCATGAAAACAAATGAAGAACTGACAAACACCACAACATCAATAAATCCTGAAAACATCACACTAAGTTTAAAAAGCCAGACATAAAAGGTCTTTTATTATATGATTCTATTTATATGAAATGCCCCAGATAGGCAAAACCATAAAGACAGAAAGTAGATTACTGACTGCCAGGAAATGGGAGAGGAGAGAGTGGGAAGTGACTGTTGGGGATATGAAACTTCTTTTTAGGATGGTGAAAGTATTCTGGAATTGGAGTGGTGGTAGTTGCAAAACACTGCATATATACTAAAGCCACTGAATTATACAGTTTAGAAGGGTGAATTTTAAGATGTGTGAATTTTATCTGTTTTTTAAAAGACTGAGAAAAGAAGGAGAGGAACTGGAGGCAGTGTAATAGATAACTCTTGAGCTTTATTACAAAAGGGTGCAGAGCATTAGAGTACTAGCTGGCAGAGTATTAGTTGAGAGGGAAGTGAGGTCAAGAAGGGCTTCTCTTATTTTTAAAATGGGGATAAAATATCATGTTTATATAACAATGAGAAGGTCCAAAAAAAAAAAAAAGAAACTTCTTTTGGGGAAAACGAAAATTGCTGGAGCAATGTTCCTCAATAGGAGAAAAGAAATAGGGTGACAACTGGCGCACAAGTGGAGGGAACGGTTTTAGAAGCACTGACAGTTTATCAATAGTAACTGGGGAGAAGACAAAGCATATGGTGTAAATGGAACTAAATGAATAGATGTGGGAACAGTTTGTGAAAGTTCTCTTCTAATTGCTTTGATTTTCTCAGTGAAATAGGAAGAAAGGTCATCAAGTAAGAATGAAGATGGGGAAGAACAGCTGATGGCTCAACAAAAAGGAGGTGTGAAATCATCTAGGAGAGTAGGAGAGCAAATGGGACTAGGGAGATATAGTATGACTGCATTGAGTATGATTGACAGTCAGCACTAAGTGCCTACCTGAGGTTCATGGTCATAATTTAAAGTGAGACCAAATAGCCTATGTTTTTCTCTTGTCATTTAATTGTGTGGATGCAGGAGTAAAATAGTCAAAGAGCTGGATTTGAGGTTTGGGGTTTTGACATGCAAATAAGGCAAATTCAGAGGGGGCAAGGGGAGAAAGGCTGTATGTAAAGGAAGTGATATAATGATAGACAAATTTAAGCTAAAGTAAGGACAAGAGGATAAGAGACAATAAAACTGAGGTAAGAGTCATTACAGGTCCGGATGGAGTTGATAAATTATTATATTTGGGAGTTTTAAAGGAGTAAGGTAGAAAGACAGGAGGTGGAAGTTAGAGGTTGAGATGCTTGGAATCAAGATTATGCAGTTATTGATAATGACATGATTTAGGATTTGACACGGTAGTGAGGTAGTGTGGAGAACCAGATTACTAGAAGAATTAAAAGAACCAAAAGTCCATGGTATTGGAAACATTACCTATGTGACAATTGTAATTACCAAGAATTACATTACTAGAGAAATTAACAAGAATTTCTTTGAGAAATGAAAAGGACTGACTTCTAGGAAAAATAGTGGAGTAGGAGGATCTTAAGCACACCTCTCCCATGAATACAAGTATATAACACTCACATCTATGAAAATAACCTAGGAAATAAACTGAAGACTGGCAGAACAGATTCTCCACAGCTAAATGTAGAAAAGAGGACACATCAAAAAGGGCAGGAAGGGTGGAGATGCTGTCAGGAGTCAAATGGCCCTTGGGACTGTTTGTGGGAAAGAAGGATGCCATGGACATGAAGATGACCAGACACTAGCCACGGGGGACCCACATGGGAAAGATGAATCCCCATAATATTTGGCTTTAAAAACCAGATGGACTCAACAATCAGTGGGGCTTAACACCTGGAACTTTAAAAATCAGCAAGCAAAGCTCTGAGAGAGCCAGGAGTCCCCTCATTTAAGGAGAGAGCACAACAACAGCCACAATGAAATACAGCAGAGCTGCAGCAGTTTGAAAAATACCTGGGGCATATAAGAAGGGGTTTTGGGGGATCCCTGGGTGGCTCAGTGGTTTAGTGCCTGCCTTTGGCCCAGGGCGCGGTCCTGGAGTCCAAGGATCGAGTCCCGAGTCGGGCTCCCAGCATGGAGCCTGCTTCTTCCTCTGCCTGTGTCTCTGCCTCTCTCTCTCTCTCTCTCTCTCTCTCTCTCTATCATGAATAAATAAATAAAAACCTTAAAAAGGGGGGGAGGGGTTATTTGCTAATATCAGAGTGTGTGCTGGAGGGGTAGGGATCTTAGGGAACTTCTCCAAGAACAAAACAGCTGTTGAGCACCATTACCCTCCCCCACACCAAAGTCTAGCTACATGGGCACCTGCAGGAACAAGCAGAGCATGTACACTATCCTCTTACATGCTAAAGTATACTCCATACCCCAATTCTCCTACAGAAATGCCCTCTCCATCACAGCCTAGCCGAGACTTTTCCCCAGGGGCTACAGACCCCTACCCACAACTGACTGACACAGACCTACTGGCTCCTCACAACCCATCCCACATTTTCCTGCAGACCTGCCCCATTCAATACGTCCTTGGCTGAAGCCCATCCAAAGCAGTGCCATAAGCCTGGAAGTATGCAAACAGCCCTAACAGGATCCATCAACATTTCAATGTGCCTCTGCTCTGGGGGAGAGGAGAAATTAATCACACATACTAGTCCAAATGCAGCCCCAGCATGGGTTGGGGACAGACATCAGGTCTGACGCGTACTCCACTCACCAATGAAAAATTCTCAGGAGACAATGCAGAAAAGTACCTGCAGTTCCATGCTACTGCATCTCTGGCAAATGCCTGATATGGCTCAATCAAGCCCAAAGTGGCCCCAGACTGGCCCACTAACAACACAGGGACCAAACTCTGGCCACAACAGGCAAAGAGAGCCATTGCAGACAACTACAATAAAGGCAAAAATGGTTCAGCCACAACACAGGGGAAAATACACCAAACATAAAAGATACCTTTGAAGTGCCAGGTTCTGGGGATACCTGGGTGGCTCAGTGGTTTAGCACCTGCCTTCAGCCCAGGGCATGGTCCTGGGGTCCCGGGATCGAGTCCTACATCAGGCTCCCTGCATGGAGCCTGCTTCTCCCTCTGCCTGTCTCTGCCTTTCTCTCTCTCTGTGTGTCTCATGAATAAATAAATAAAATCTTAAAAAAAAAAAAAAAGTGTCAGGTTCTAGTGAACAGGAGATACTGCACAATAGGCACTATAAGACCTCTTCTTCATAAGGTACTGTTTTCACAAGGAGGAGAGATAGCTAATTTTCCTAACACATATAAACAGATACAGAGAGTTAGATAACATGAGAAGACAGAGGAATATGTACTAAATGAAAGAACGGGACAAAATCATAGCAAGAGAGCTAAACAAATGGAGATAAGTAATATGCCTGATAGAGAATTTATAGTAATGGTCATGAAGATACTGACTGGATTTGAGAAAAGAGTGGAGGACCTCAGTGAAACACTCAACAAAGAGATAGAAATATGAAAAAGAGCCAATCAAAGAACTCAGCAACTGAAATTAAAAATACACTAGAGGGATCCCTGGGTGGCGCAGCGGTTTGGCGCCTGCCTTTGGCCCGGGGCACGATCCTGGAGACCCGGGATCGAATCCCATGTCGGGCTCCCGGTGCATGGAGCCTGCTTCTCCCTCTGCCTGTGTCTCTGCCTCTCTCTCTCTCTGTGACTATCATAAATAAATAAAAGTTAAAAAAAAATTAAAAAAAAAATAAAAAAAATTAAAAAAAAATAAAAGTACACTAGAGAGAAGAAATAGTACACTGGAGGAAGCAAAAAAAAAAAAAAAAAATTAGTCAGCAACCTGAACAACAGAGTAATGGAAAGCAATCAAGCTAAACAGGAGAGAGAAAAATAATAATAAAAAATTAAAATTGGGGATCCCTGGGTGGCGCAGTGGTTTAGCGCCTGCCTTTGGCCCAGGGCGCGATCCTGGAGACCCGGGATTGAATCCCACGTCGGGCTCCCGGTGCATGGAGCCTGCTTCTCCCTCTGCCTATGTCTCTGCCTCTCTCTCTCTCTTTCTCTCTCTCTGTGACTATCATAAAATAAATAAAAATTAAAAAAAAAATTAAAATTGACTAAGGGAGCCCAGCAACATAGTCAAACATAATAATATTTGCATTATAGGGATCCAAGAAGGAGAAGATACAGAAAAGGGGGCAGAAAATTTATTTGAAAAATAATGCCAGAAAACTTACTGAATCTGGGGAAGGAAACAGAAATCCAGATCCAGAGGCATAGAGAGCTCTCAACAAAATCAACCCACAGAGGTCCACACAAAGACACATAGTAACTAAAATGGTGAAAAGTGGTTATAAAGAATTTTAAAAGCAGCAAGAGAAAAGAAAACAGTTATATACAGGGGAAAACCTCATAAGGCTATCAGCTGATTTTTCAGCAGAAACTTTGCAAACCAGAAGAAAATGGCAGGATATATTCAATGTACTAAAAGGAAAAAAACTGCAGCCAAGAATACTCTATCCAGCAAGGCTATCATTCACAACTGAAGAAGTTTCCCAGGCAAACAAAAGTTAAAGGAATTCATAACCACTAAACTAGCTCTACACGAAATTTTAAAAGTAACTCCTTTGGTAGAAAGATCACAAATAGTTGTTAAAAAAAAAAGCCAGAAGTACAAAAGCAGTAAAATTAAGTATATCTACTAAAATCAGTCAAGTGATTCCCAAACTAAAAGGATATAAAGTATGACATCATATACCTAAAATATAGCAGGGATGGGGGAAGAGAAGTTAAGAGTGGGTTCAAACTTCAGGAATCATCAACTTAATACAGAATGCTATATGTGTAAGATGTGTAGATATCATATCTATTGATTACCAGAAAACAAAAACAATAACCAAAGTGATATCCAAGCATATCACTAAAGAAACAGTGAGGGGGGATCCCTGGGTGGCGCAGCGGTTTGGCACCTGCCTTTGGCCCAGGGCGCGATCCTGGAGACCTGGGATCGAATCCCATGTCGGGCTCCCGGTGCATGGAGCCTGCTTCTCCCTCTGCCTGTGTCTCTGCCTCTCTCTCTGTGACTATCATAAATAAATAAAAAAAGAAAAAAAAAGAAACAGTGAGGGAAGAGAGTAAGAAATAAACAGAGAAGAACTACAAAAACAACCATAACATGCAACAAAATGGCAGTAAGCCCATACCTTTCCATAATTACTTTCAATGAAATAGGACTAAATGTACCAATAAAAAGATATAGAGTGACAGAACAGATAAAAAAGCAGGAACCATCTACAAGAGACTCATTTCATACTAAAGATACCCGCAGATTGAAAGTAAAGGAATGGAAAAGCAATCATTATGCAAATGGAAGTGAAAAGAAAGCCAAAGGAGCAATATTTATATTGGACAAAATAGACTTTAAAACAAGAGATGGAAAAGGACACTACATAATCACAAAGGGAACAATCCAACAAAAGTATATAACAATTCTACATATTTGTGCACCCAACATGGGAGCACTCAAATATATAACAAAGTTAATCATAAAGGAAATAATAAAAAATAATACAATAATAATAAGGGACTTCAATACCCCACTTACATAAATGGACAGATCATCCAAACAGAATCAACAAGGAAAGAGTGTCTTTGACCTATTAAACCAAATGGATCTAACAGATATATTCAGAACATAGCATCCTAAAACACTAGAATACATATTCTTTTCAAGTACAAATACAGCACTCTCCAGTATAGATTACATGTTAGGTCACAGAACAAATCTTAACAAATTCAAAAAGATCAAACTCATGCCATGCATCTTTTCCAATCACAATGCTACAAAACTAGCAATCAACCATAAGAAAAAAATCTGGAAAGGACACAGATACATGGAGGTTAAATGACATGATACTAAACATTAAATGGCTTAACCAAGAAATCAAAGAGGAAAACAAAAAACAAAGAGACAAATTCAAATGAAAACAACAATGGTCTAAATGAAACAATGATCCAAAATCTTTGGGATACAACAAAAAAAGATCCTAAGAGGCAACACTGTAGCAATTTAGGCCTACTTCGAGAAGCCATAAAAATCTCAAATAGCTGATGCCTGGGTGGCTCAGCAGTTCAGCATCTGCCTTTGGCTCCAGGCATGATTCCTGGTTCCTAAGATGGAGTCCTGCAGTGGGCTCCTGTGGGGAGCCTGCTTCTCCCTCTGCCTGTGTCTCTGCCTCTCTCTTTCTGTGTCTTTCATGAATAAATACAATCTTAAAAAAAATCCCAAATAAACAATCTAATCTCATACCTAAGGATCTAGGGAAAAAAAAAACACAAAACGAGAAGGAAATAATAAAGATTAAAGCAGAAATAAATGAAATAGAAACTAAAAAATAATAGAACAATGAAACCAGGAGCTAGTTCTTTGAAAAGATCAACAAAATTGGTAAACCTTTATCCAAATTCATGAAAAAAAAAAGAGACAGAATGCAAATAAACATCAGAGATGAAAGAGGAGAAATAATAACCAACACCACAGAAACATAAAGGATTATAAGAGAACATTATGAAAAATCATTTGCCAACAAACTGGACAACCTAGAAGAAATGTATAAATTCCTAGAAATATATAACTACCTAAAACTGAATCAGGAGAAACAGAACATTTAAACAGGCCAATTATCAGCAATTAAATTAAATCAATAATCAAAAATCTCCCAACAAAACTCTAGGACCAAACAGCTTCACAGGTAAATTCCAACAAACACTTAAAGAAGAGTTAATACCTATTCTTCTCAAACTCTTCCAAAAAATAAAAGAGGAAGGAGATCTTCCAAATTCATTCCACGAAGCCAGCATTACCCTGATACCAATACCAGATAAAGACACCCAAAAAACCCCCAAAACTATAGGCCAATATGTCTGATGAATATAAATGCAAAAATCCTTAACAAAATACTAGCAAATCAAATCTAACAATGCATTAAAAAATCACTCACCATGATCAAATGGGATTTATTCCCAGGATGCAAGGGTGATTCAATATTCATAACTCAAAGTAATACAAGAGAAAGGATAAAAACCATATGATCATTTCAATAGATGCAGAAAAAGTATTTGACAAAGTATAATTACCATTCACGACAAAAACCCTCAACAAAGGAGATTTAGAGGGAACATACCTCAGTGATAAAGGCCATATATAAAACCCCCAAAGATAACATCATCTTCAATGGGGAAAAACTGAGAGCATTTCCCTTAAGATCAGGAATAAGACAAGGATGTCCACTCTCACCACTTTTATTCAACATAGTATTGGAAGTCTTAGCCCCAGCAATCAGGAAGAAGAAATAAAAGACATTCAAACTGGTAAAGAAGTAAAACTTTCACTATTTGCAGATGACATGATACTATACATAGAAAACTAAAGATTCCACCAAAAAACTACTAGAACTGATAAATGAATTCAGTAAAGTCACAGGATACAAAATCCATTGCATTTCTATACAATAATAAAGAAGCAGCAGAAAGAGAAATTAAGAAAACAAACCCATTTATAATTACACTCGAAATAATAAAATACCTAGGAATAAGTTTAACCAAGGAGGTAAAAGATGTACTCTGAGAACTATAAAACACTGATGAAAGAAATTGTAGATGACACAATGAAATGGACATATATTCCATTCTCATGGATTGGAAGGACAAATATTGTTAAAATGTCTATATTACCAAGGATGCCTCGGTAGCTCAGTTAAGTGTCTAATTGTTCATTTTGGCTTAGGTCATGGTCTCAGGGTCATGAGATTGAGCCCAGCATCAGGTCCAAGCTCAATGCAGAGTCTGCTTGAGATTCTTCCCTCTTCCTCTCCTTCCTTTTCTGCCCCACCCTGTACTTGTGCTCTCTCTCCAATCAATCTTTTAAAAAAAAGTCTATAAAAACAATGTCTACAATACCCAAAGCAATCTATACATGCAAAACAATCCCTATCAAAATACCAATAGCATTTTTCACAGAACTAGAACAACCTTAAAATTTGGATAGAACCACGAAAGACCCTGAATAGCCAAAAAACAATCTTGAAAAAAAGACAAAGCTGGAGGTATCACAACCCCAGATTTGAAGATATACTGCAAAGCTATAGTAATCAAAACAGTATGGTACTGGCATAAAAATATAAACACGGATTAATGAACTGGATAGAGAACCCAGAAATAAAACCATGAGTATATGGTAAACCAATCTTCAGTAAAGGAAGCAAGAATATGCAACAGGGAAAAGTCTCTTCAATAAATGGTGTTGGGGGACGCCGGAGTGGCTCAGCGGTTGAGCGTCTGCCTTCGGCTCAGGGCATGATCCTGGCATCTGGGATCGAGTCCCACATCAGGCTCCTTGCAGGAAGCCTGTTTCTGTCTCTGCCTCTCTCTCTCTCTCTCTCTTGTCTCTCAGGAATAAACAAATAAAATCTTAAAAAATAAAAAAATTTTTAACAATGGTGTTGGGAAAACTGAACCACTTCACACCAACATGAAAATAAACTTGACATGAATTAAGGACCTAAATGAGAGACCTGAAACCATTAAAATCATAGAAAAGAGCACAGGCAGTAACACCTCTGACATTACCCATACCAACATTTTTCTAGATATGTCTCCAGAGGCAAGGAAAATAAAAGCAAAAATAAACTACTGGCACTATATCAAAATAAAAGGCTTCTGCACAGCAAGGAAACAATCAATGAAACTAAAAGACAATCCAGTGAATGGGAGAAGATATTTGTAAATGACATATCCGATAAAGGGTCAGTATCCAAAATATATAAAGAACTTACACAACTCAACACCAAAACAAAAAACAAACAAAAAACCCTCAAAAATCCCATTAAATAATATGCAGAGGACCTGAGTAGGTATTTTTCCAAATAAGACAGACAGATGGCAACTGACACATAGAAAGATGTTCAACAGTACTGATCAGGGAAATGCAAATCAAAACCACAATGAAATATCACCTCATACCACTCATGATGGCTAGAATAAAAAAGACAAGAAACTAGTGTTGGGAAGGATGTAGAAAAAAAGGAACCCTTGTACACTGTTGGTGGGAATGCAAAACTGGTGTAGCCACTGTGGAAAACAGTATGGAGGTTCCTCAAAAAGTTAAAAATAGAATTACTATATGATCCAGTAATTCCACTACTGGGTATTTATCCAAAGAATACAAAAGTACTAATTGAAAGATTATATGTACCTCTATGCTGACTGCAGCATTATGTACAATAACCAAATTATGGAAGCAACCCAAATATCCATCAACAGATGAATGGATAAAGAAGGTATGGTATATATACATAATGAAATATTACTGAGCCATAAAAAAAGAATATAATCTTGCCAGCTGCAACAACATAAATGGATCAAGAGAATATAATGGGTTTTTAAAAAAGGTTTTATTTATTTATTCGAGAGAGAAAGAGAGAGAAAGAGGCAGAGACACACAGGCAGAGGGAGAAGCAGGCTCCTTACAGGGAGCCCAATGTGGGACTCAATCCCAGGACCCTGGAATCACACCCTGAGCTGAAGGCAGATGCTCAACCACTGAGCCAACCAGGTGTCCCAAGAGGATACCATGTTAAGGGAAATAAGTCAGAGAAAGACAAATACCATACAATTTCACTCACATGTGGAATTTAAGAAACAAAACAAAGAAAAAGAAGAGACAAACCAAAAAGCAGACTCTTAACTACAGAGAACAAACAGATGGTTACCAGGGGGGCGGTAGGTGAGGAGGATGGATGAAATAGGTTAAGGGGATTAAGAGTACACTTACCATGATGAGCACTGAGTAATGTACAAAATTACTGCACGTACAATCACTATATTGTACACCTGACTAATATAACACCGTATTGTTAACTAAGGAACTAAAATTAAAATTAATTAACATTTTTAGAAAGTAAGAAAGAAGAAATGAGGAGGACTGACTTGGGGGAGTACAGAGGACTGGCTCATGAGATTTAAAGACAGGCAGTTTAGAAGATGGGAGGAAGAAAGATCTAAAGGCAGCAATTGGTTATCAAATGTTTTAAAACGTCCCTGGAAATTCGGTTTATTCAAGTATGCTGAGGCCAAATGATGAGGAAATGACTGCCATTGAAAAGATAGTTTGTAATTTACAGTCCCCAATTGGAAAGAGGCACACCACACCAGGAATGGCCACATGGGGAAGCAATAGGGTTGGTTTGGAAGCAGGAGGGAGGGCAAAGCACCGCAAAAGCCTTTATTGTGTTTTCTGTGGGAAACAAGGAGTGAGACAAAATAAGCAGCTGAAGAAGCTTAATATTAGATAGTTTTAATAATTGGGGATGGGAGTGGGGTGGGGTGAGGTGGGGTAGGGGGTACTCTGGGCTATAAGGATGGCCTTTAGTTGCCTAGTACTTGGCCCTGGGAAGATTAAGGCAGAGAAATACTGCCTTGTGGAATGTAAGAACCAGATTGAGGAGGTGGGTGTTGGAATGAATGCAGAATTACTTCATGTGCTCAATAGGAATTACCTAACCCTGGGGGGAACAATCTCTACTGTCAGTGAGGCCCCAGATGCCAGAGCAACAATAATACAGAAAATAAGAAAATATAGTTAAATACAGTTAATACAAGACATCTATCCCACCCACTTCCAGTCTTGTTAGTATAAGAAATATGAGAGAGAAAATAACCACCACCTGAAAATGCTGCCGGGGAAACAGAATCTTTGTTTCTGTACTGTTCAATGTGTTTATCTTACTGACAAGTTATCTTAGCATTCCCCAGTTATTGATGTTAAGTTGAAAATTCAAAGGTCAGGGCACCTGGGTAGCTCAGTGGTTGAGCGTTGGCATTTGGCCCAGGGCGTGACCCTGGGGCCCTGGGATGAGTTCTCCATCAGGCTCCCAGCAGGGAGCCTGGTTCTCCCTCTGCCTATATTTCTGCCTCTCTGTGTCTCTCATGAATAAGTAAATAAAATCTTTAAAAAAAAAAAAAAAAGAAAAAATTCAAAGGCTATTTCTCTTAAAAACAAAAACAGACTATGGAATAAACAATCGGAGAGTAAAAAAAAGCCTTTCCTAGCACACGCATACACACAGATATACATACTCTGACAATGACAACGTGTTAAGTCTTCTTGGGAAATCAAAGATTTTTATGATACTAAGTTGAATTTTAATTGTTATTATTTTTATTTTTTTATTATTATTTTTTAATTTTTATTTATTTTTTATTCAGAGGCAGAGAGAGAGAGAGAGAGAGGCAGGCAGAGAGGCAGAGACACAGGCAGAGGGAGAAGCAGGCTCCATGCAGGGAGCCTGACGTGGGACTCGATCCTGGGTCTCCAGGATCACACCCCAGGCTGCAGGCGGTGGCGGCGCTAAACCGCTGCACCACCGGGACTGCCGTAAGTTGAATTTTTAAATTTTAGTCATGAAGTCATGAAGCAAGAACTATTTTCCACTGCCAATCATTTGAATCATATATGATGTTGTATATACAACAGTTTTTCACAGACTGTTATTTCTACTCTAACTCAAGTGCATAATATCAAAGGACTCTATAGTAAGTAGCAATACAGTATCTCAAAAAATTTTATTGGTTGTCTAAAGAGAAAGGATGTGCAATAAAGCCACTAATAACAACTGAATTTCATAAGTAAAATTTTTAAAATTATTTTTTCTGAAGTTCTATTAAAAAAATTAATCTCAATATTTTACATTATAATCCTCTTCTACTTTATATTAATATAGATGAGATTTCAATGCAATCTGCTAAAAAATAAGGGGTACATCACAAGCACTTTTGCAAGACACTACACGAGATACCACTGAGGATGTGTACATCAATGAGATGATCTAATATCAAAAAGCTTACATAACCACAGACGTACATGACTAACCTAATACAATACAAAATGTGATTATGTGCTTTAAATAGAGGCCTGTGAAGGGCTATGAAGCACAAAGCCATCTACTCCAACCAACCTCCTTGTTCTAAATATGAGAAAACTGAGGCTCAAAGAAATAAAACAAGATAATGCATAGCCCAAAGGCAGATCTCTGCCTTGTTGTCAAGTCCAGTGCCTCCTCCACTTTACTATGCTGTCTATCTTTTTTTTTCTATTACTTTTAATGACAATAAATAAAGGAAAACAGTGGTATAGTTTCTTCTTTTCTCTGATATACAAAAATTTGATATATCCTATGCATCTTCATCTAAACATACACTCAAAGGGTACCTGGCTGGCTCAGTCAGTAGAGCATGCCACTCTTGATCTTGGGGTTGTGAGTTTGAGCCCCACATTGGGTGCAGAGATTACTTACAAGTAAAATATTTTTTTTAAAAAAAAGAAAATAAACATACACTCCAGAAATACATCATTTCATAGGGCCTAGTACAGGCCTACTACTATAAATAACACTTATTAAAATGTATTCAGTGCTTACAATATGCCATACCACTGTGCTAAGTGCTTTATAAGCGTCTTATTTAACCCACACAAAGAGATATAATCTTGAGAAACTACATTAAAAAAGACCTCCTTCCTGGATACATTTAGCAAAAATGGGTGTCAAATAATTATACATACATGAAAATAATAGTAAAGCATTAAAATGAAATTCTATTCAATTAGAATGGGGATTAATTTAAACTAATTTCTCCCATTACTTAGGTGATTAAAATTCTAAGTTCAGCAAACACAAGTCCCTAAAATCACTAACGAGTTCAATGGATGTTCTGTTTTCAAAAATTTTGACCACACACAAGCCAAAAGAATAAAAAGTTATGATCTCATATTTTTACAAACATAATTTGAAGTTTTTGCATACCAATAACATAGAAGTCAGTATATAGCAATGGTTCTCAACAGGAGGTAATTCTACCCCCAAGAGGACATTTGGCAACATCTGGCAGACATTGTGATTGTCACAATTCAGGGGGTGGGGGCTCAAGAAGAATGCTACTTGCATCTAGGGGCTAGTGGACAGGGATACTGCTAAACATATAAGATGCACAGCACAGACCCTAAAACAAAGAATTATCCAACCCAACGTATCAATAGTGCCACTGTCAAAAAATCTTGGCACAGAGTAACTCATTCAAATTACTAGAGAAAACACCATTTTTCCTCCTTTAGGCTCAGTCTCAAATTACTACTTACTTAGTCTTTTTGAACACTAAGCTTCTAATACTCTAATATTTAGCCTCTACTAATACTAATTACTAAGATAATTTGTTATTTAAATGAATAGATTTTTTTAGGTTATAAAAGATACGAAAAAACAGGAAATTAAACATACATACATATATATTTAAAACATAAAGATATATTAGACTTAAATATAAGAGAATAAAGATAAACACTTACTGTAAAAATGTTCTAAATTCTGAAGCTTCAAAGTTCTCCACAGCAATAGACTCATGATTTGTTAAATTATCAGATGTCTGTCCAATAGTATGAAAATAGAAATCAGGAACCCTTGCTAAAAGGACTGCTTTGTGCGCTTTGAACAAAGTACAACCTACAGAAAAAGTAACATCTGTATGGATTTCTTCCCTTAGGAGCCTGTAATGAATAAAAAGGAACCATAGTTTAGTGATAATCAAAAATATAAAATAATTTTTCAAAATAGCACGAACTAAAAATATAGAGGTAAATAACAAAATTTAAAAAGGTTAATATGAAAATGAGTTTGTTCTCAGTTCATTCCAAAGAACACTGTTTAATACTGGCTTAGAATCTAATTTTCTAAAATTTATAGTGAAAACAAAAGGTGATCACACTAAAAAGAGTAAGACTATTTTTTCAAAAAATATCTTTTAATTCCTTCTGGCAATAATAAAATTTATTTTCTGGCTATTTATGTGGACTTTCCTTTAAAATGTACCTACATTAGATTTCAGAACAAGAACACAAAGTCATAGGGTCATTGACTATTGAAAAGAATAAAAATTTTTAAATCTTATTAAAATAAGCCAAAAAAAAAAAAAAAAGGAAAATGTCAACAAAACAAACAAGCTGAGTATAATAGACAATACAGATTAGAAACTGGTACACTTTGTTCTGACTATTGTTAAATACCAAGTCTGAAATGCAGGCCTGGCCATCAAGAATGTGACATTTAAGTCCTTTTCCAGTTTTTTCCTCACACAAAGAGTACAAACCATGCTCTAATCTATTATTAAAATGATGGGCTCATGGGGTAACCCATTTAAATCCCTTTACTAATGCACATGGTTATGGTAAAGCCCACTGATTACATGTAAAGTGATGGAAGAACGGAAATCAGCATCATAATACAAACTGTCATAATCTCTTGTCCCTGTGGTAAATATATATTTCTATTCTCTAAACACTAAATAATATTTCATATCACTATATCATTATCCTTGGCAAGGTATGTATTTTCAGAGGATTTCCATATCACAAGATATAACTGGCAATCACACCAGTACAGTATAGGAGGTACAAAGGTACAAGTAATGGATAAAGATATCCATTACACTGAAAGCTCAGAATGTTGCCACAGACATTCACACTCCCCCAAGACCAAGTTAATGGCTTCTTCCTCTGATCCCAAAACACTCAGTGCATACCTCTATTATAGCACTTCTGTCATTGCATCATTATTTGTATGCGTCTTTCTCCCTACTAGACAATAAACTCCCAAAGGCAAAAACTGTATATTCAGTATACAGAGCTCAATATCTGCTTGTTGAATTTTGTTGTATTTTACCCTTAACAAAACAAAGGCTTCAGAACACAAAACTTTCAGATCCTTGGAAACAATAAGCAAACAGAAGCATTTTAGTCAATATCTTAATCAATAATTTTCATAAGTGGCTTTTAAAGCTATGGAAAAATGCAACCGGTCTCTCAAACATTAATAAAAACTCAAATTGGACAAATACTCAATTTGTTCCTTCCTCCCACCCACCTTCTCTTCATCCTCCCTTCCTCCCCAAGTAAGTAATCAATGCAGCTGGTAGCCATATAACCATCACTAGGGAATCTGCCTTGTTCTTAATACATGCTCATGAGTATTTGTTAAATAAAAAAATTTAATGTGTTTAAAAAATTGCTAATATGAAACTATAGTGCCTTTTATTTTATAAAACTATATCAGTTACAAGCATATCTTGTGTGCTACAATTAACAGAATTATCTGACTCAGACTGGCTTAAATATTAAAGGGATTTATTTGCTTATCTAAAAGTAAAGTCTAGAGGAAGGACAGGTTGGAGCAAAGGCTCAACCATGTCAAGATCCAGCTTCTTTCTATTTCATTTCTCTGCCAACTATTGCGTTAACCTATCTAATGCATTTTGGACTGCTGATTATCACAAAAAATGTACTGAGCATGAACTATATACCAGGCACTGGGGACAGGTAGATGACTAAACATATGTGCCCTTGAGGATTTTACTAAATAGTAGGGAAGATATGCCTGAAAATTAAGGAGTGTGATATATTCGATAACACAAATTTTTTTCAGAGACAGACGTAAAAGACCTTACAGAGGGCAAGAAAACCAAACGAGATTTTAAAGATCAAACAAGAGTTGGTCAGGGAAGCAAGGCAAGGTCATAGAGAGTTAGTTCCTGGCTCCACATTCCTTGCTAAGGTATGTGTGAGTATGGAGCTACAAACTGGTCAGCATAGAGTACTGTGGGGCTAAGCGACAGAGGAAGCTTCTGGGATAAAGACATGTAAGAAGAAAAGAGTTTAACTCCATCTTACAGTTGAAGGCGAATCACCAAACGTTTTGAAACACAAATTCATTTTTCAAAATATCACCTATTAGTTGTGTAGACGAGGAATTTGGAGGAAATGAGAAAATTACTGCACAACACAGATGAATGATGTAAAGGCTTGAGCTAGAAGAGATCAATGGTGATAGAGACTGAGGAATGGAATTAAAATATACGTTGATAATAAAATTGGCAGGACTTGGTGACTGGATGTAGAAGGTGAATAGAAGGGAATAACCTCTCTTTTTCGGCTTGGACAACTGGGTACTGATGATACCACTAACCTTTACTGTGTATCTGTTACTCCAATCTTCATTCTCAACTCCAGACATATTTCCAATTGTCTCCTGGATAGGATTTCCTCAACATTCACCTTACTCCTCCCTTTCAAATGCCCTAAGATTTGGCGCCATCTTCTATGTTTCCCTTTCTCTGTATCTCCACATGTAATTGGTCACTGAGCCCATCAATTGTACATGTGAATCCCTTTCACTTTTTCCATTGCCCCTGCCATTATGTATTTCTTGACTATTAAAAAATCTCCTAACTGGTTTCCTTGTTCCTAATTTCTCAACTTAAAATCTAAATATGTTAATCCTCTATTTAAAAAACACCAATGGCTCTCCACTATCTTCACAATACATTCCAAACTTTTCACTGAAGAAAGAAGGCCTCTGCGGTCTATTCTTAGTTTACCCATTTCACCCTCATCTGCTGTCACTTTGGTTGCAGGCCATACCCACAATCCCCTCCCAAAAAGCTACCAAATTCATTTATCATTTACATATGGCTCAGCTTAGTAGCACATGACCCTGATGCTCTTAACCACATCTGAATGGAAAATGGAATAAGCCAAGGTTAGCCAAGAGCCAATATGGTAGTTAAAGCAGCAAACTCTAACAGAAATGTTCTATAATAAACAGAAACCAACTGATAACACTGTAAGAGAGTTTCAAAGCAAATCTAAGAGTAAGAAAAAGGAATGGCTAAGGACAGAAGCAGAGATGAAGGAACAAAATTACTGAAAGATCAGTTTGTAAAACTACTGCAAAGAAAGCACACTGACTGGCTCATATTCCGGTTATAGGACCTTGGGCAAATCATTTTAATGTTTCTGGAGTCAGAGTGTCAAGGTTTTTATTCACTCTATCCCTTCATCCTCAATGTTCAATTTCCTTATCTGTTAAATGGGAATAATATTGGGACACCTGAGTGGCTCAGCGGTTGAGAGTCTGCCTCTGGCTCAGGTTGTGATCCCGGGTTCTGGGATCAAGTCCCGCATTAGGCCCCTGCGGGAGGCCTGCTTCTCCCTCTGCCTGTGTCTCTGTGGGTCTCTCATGAATAAATAAATAAAAACCTTTAATAAATAAATAAATAAATGGGAATACTACCAAGACTTACCTCACAGGGTACTAACTAAAACATGTCAACCTAGCATCTATCTAATAGTAGAATAGCAGTAAGTTTAGCTATTTTTCTTACAATTGTCCTGAATAATGGTCCATTTCTCAATGAGGTCTTACAGTATAGCTGCTATCATATTCCAGGCAACTTTCCAATTCTACATTAGGTCGGATCTGGCTTTTTGACCACTGAAACAGTTTCCTATTTTATTCACTTCTCCATATACCCTATTATCTTAGGTAACCCAGAGATGTTTCTGTTCCTTGCTGTTTGGAAGAATCTAACACAACTTGCTTTCCCAAAATAAATCAAACTTTTTCAAATCTCTGTGCCTTTGTAAAAGCCATTCCCTTTGTTTAGATATCCTAATTCTCCCTTCCTGATCTTTACCTAGTCAACTTTTAATCAATCCTCAGGAGATCACTCAAATGTCACCCTAAAAAGCCTTCCCCAAACTCATGCCAGTCCCCATAACTTTTGTTTGGCTATTACTTCTTTTACTAAAGTGTAAGCACAATAATCAAAGCTATGTCTTATTAATCTTTGATTTTTCATGACCTAGTACAAATCTAGGTACATAGTGGGTGCTAATACTTCATTAATATTTGCAGAATAAATCCATTATATTGTGTTTGGAAAGGATTAATTTGGCACAGCAATTAGGGTGGCTGGGAACACAAATGAAATTTTCTTGTTTAAAAAAACTACTTTTTTTTTTTTTTTTTTTTGCTTGTAAGAGGAACTTAGGAGTTCAGGCTCGTATCCTTAATTACTGTTCAGATGAGGCTAAAGATAATACTTTAGCCTCATTTTCTTTATATAAATTAGATCTGTTCTCTTCCTTAAATGCCTTGCACCTTAAAGCTCACAATATAGCCAGGAGAATAAAGCCACTGAAGAGGATTGTCTCCTTCCAGATTCACCCTGGAAACAGAACAACTTCAGCTTTATTTTTCCATCTTTTACATTAATCCCCCACTGGTGGAGACAAAAGAGCATCTCTACTGGAGAGGCCCAAGTTAAAAGGAAATTTTTTTACTTTATAGAAAGCCTAGTTTATAGCTGCTGGAGCCTAAGTGTTGGTGATAGCACTTTTAAAAATGTAGAATGCTGTACCACTGTTGGTTATTAGTTATTATGTTTACTTTAGTTCAGTCTTAAAGTCTGACCCAAGCAGCCAGCATCAGCATCACCATCACCTGGGACCTTGTGAGAAATGCAAAAGCTCTATTCCTGACCAACTGAAGGAGCACTGTGGCCTGGGACCCAGTAAATCTAAATCTTAACAAGCCCTCCAGGTGATTCTGATGCACACGAATGCTCACAAAATCAGTTTTGGTGGAAATGGCAGTTGGCTAGGGAATATTTCCAAGCTTCATTTTCTTTATAAACTGAGATGTCATCAACTGGATTCACCACAACCCGAGTTAAGCTCCGGAAACAACCCTCCGTTTGCTCGCATCCTCGTGGGAGCTGGGAGTTGTCGGGAGCTGTGGAGTGTTCTAGGTGGAGAGGGGAAGCCAGGTTGCAATCAGGAAGAATTTCTATGGAAGCATTTCTAGTAAATTGTTTAAAGAGTTCAGAAGTAAGAGACCTCCGTGACTCCACTAATTTGTTCTATTTTTCCTTATCCTATATATTCATTTGTACACCTAATCTGTCATGTTTCTCAAACTGTTTAAACTTATTTAAGTGTACGTTTCAGGACCCCCAAGCCTGGACCCATCTCGACCTTAGCGATCTGTCTTTCAAGATGTAAGCCTATTCGAGTTATTCTGTCTTAAACTGGTGCTGCACGTCACGACGATACTCCTGGTGATTTCCTTTTTTTAAATCGCCTACGTGCTCTCCGAGGTGCTCGGGATTGCTTTCCGACGAGAGAACCGCTCCGTCTGTGAGGAGATCGGTGCACGTCCCATAAAAGCCTGAGGCGAGGAGAGCGCGGAGGGGAGGGATGGAGAGGCCGAGAAGGAGCCACGGCTTCTTGGGCGGAGATGGATGCAAGCAGCCAGAGTTCCCGCCTCCTCCTACCTGAGCAGATCCTGGCTGAGCTGCTCCGATACCACCGCCTTCAGCCGGCGCCGCTCACAGGGCCCCTTCCTTTGCAACCCCTTACTGCAAACTGCAGGGGACCCCAGAAGTACCGCGGGCGCCGCGCTGCCCTCCCCACAGCCGGCCATGTCCCACGGCGGCGCGGCGCCACGCCGCAGGCCCGGTACAGCACCTCGACCTCCGGCTGTGGAAGAAGGGGGCGTTTCCGACCGAACGCTCGGCTCCGGCCCGAATCCGCCCCTCAGGGAAAGGTTGACGCCTCTCGGGTTTGCACTCGGCCCCTGACGGCCGCGGGACGGCTCTCCGCGGCGACACGTGACCCGGGAAGGCTGTGCGCAGGCGCAGTAGCTCTGTTTACCTCGGCCCGCGGGCGCCCCGCCCCCACTGCCCGGGAAGCAAACGGTCTGGAGGAAGGGACCGGCCTCTCGGGCTGTTTTTCCTCGCAGCGTTTGCTCGGCGGGGCCTTTTATTGCGGGCCGGGTTCGTATCGACCTGTGAGCCTTTCCACATTGTGTCTTCCTGGGACGTCAGCGCGCTTTTTTTTCTTTTTTCTTTCTTCCCCAGGAAAGAACAGTTCACAGGACCTTTTCTGTGGCGAGTCACGCTCGCTCGTTTTGTTGCTTTGGGCGAGAAAAGCCGGGGGTGTGAGGAGCCGGGAAAGAACTGCCTGAAATCGGCAAGAGTTAGAACACCCCCGAGTCCTCTGCGAAGGGTGTGTACAGAGTCCACAAGGCCCCCCATCGCTTTCTAACCCAGGGAGTGGCTCAGATAACCGCTCGGGGACGTTTAGCTGAGAAATACCAGCTCGTATTCCAGGGCTTTGCATATAAAACCAGAATATTTATGGGGAGGAAGGAAGGAGGCAAGGCTGAAGGAGCAGGGCAGTGAGTGGACTGGTGGGCCATGGAATTTTGAACATTTTGGCCTGAAGAAAATATCTGGACTGGATATAATTAAAAAAAAAATTTTTTTTTGACACTTTGACCGAAGGAAGAAAGCTCAATAATTCCGCTTCGTTCCAAAGCTGCGCACAAAGGATCCTTTATCATTGGTTGGTTTGAATCAGTTTTCAAGCAATTCAAAAGTTACATGTGGTTCTTGCGTCTCTCTTCCAAATACCAAGTATTTGGAAAAATAGATGGGCCTTGTACCATAAGATTGGCCCAAAAGTAGCTGTTTGGCCAAATAATGCCCCTCTGAAGTTTTCAGACACGATAATGAAAAATAATAAATTAAATAAATAAATAAATAAGTAAATAAATAACTGGATAATCGAATCTCTATTCCTGTGGAAAAGAGGAGTGTCAAAAATAATAACAGTATTTACTGAATGCTTATTAGGTGAGAGAACTGCTTTATATACATTACCTCAGTCTTCACAGCCACCACTTAGGTACATACTAACATGAGCGAAATCTGCAGGTGAGGAAGATGAGGCATGACAGGACAGGTAACTTCAGAAAGGTCACACAGCCCATGTAGTGGTGGTCTAGGTATTAAAGGGTAGGCTGACTAGCAACCAACTCTTCCCTTTCAAAGTCCTGCAAGAGTTCCACCATGTCCCTTCATCAAGGAAATAACAGGCATTTTTACAATGCACAATTGCATTAACTCACTGGTTCAGAATTTTTGACAGAATGGTTTTCTGGTTCATATAATTTAATTCTCTTAAAAACACCTTAGGCAATTGACTATGTGAAGTGATTAAAGAAAAAGTGAGCCTTTAAAAAACAAAAATCTTACAAATAAATAAAAAATTTAAACGAAGATCTTGTCAATAATGCTCCACATTTCACCATCAGAGAATTTTTACTTAAAGCATTATTTTCTGTTAAAAATAAAAAAGCATATTCATTTTCATTAATTCAGGCTATGAGGTCATTTAATGTGAATGACGTTATCAGATTTTTTTTTTTCCTGAGAGACATTTAGGAAGAAAAGAGAATCCTAAGTAACTAGCAAAGGGAGCATTGAAGGTAGTTACAGCTAAATCCATAATTTTGGGTTGGGCTGGCGTTAACTATGATACTCACGTGTGAAAAATCAATTTAGGTAAAATCCTTGGGAGGCAAAAACTCTTTCAAAAACTACAATTTCATGAAAGAAAAGTGATTAAGTGATTTTTTTGGATGCGTTCTTTTTTCCTTCTTTAAAAATGTTTTCATTTGGGGATCCCTGAGTGGCTCAGGGGGTTTGGCGCCTGCCTTCAGCCCGGGGCGTGGTCCTGGAGTCCTGGGATGGAGTCCCACATGGGGCTCCCCGCATGGAGCATGCTCCTCCTTCTGCCTGTGTCTCTACCTCTCTCACCCTCTCTCTTTCTGTGTCTCTAATAAATGGATAAATAAAATCTTTAAAAAATAAAAATGTTTTCATTTGAAACATTTCAAATATATGAAGTAAAGAGAGAAACAATGAACCCCAGTATACCCATTACCATGATTCAACAATTATCACAATTTGGGCATGTATGCTTTATCAAGTCTTTTCTCCTTTTCGTCTTTTCTCATGTTTCCTTCTTTTCTTCCTTCCTTCTAAAATATTTGAAAATCAAACCACAGACATTGTTTAATTTCATTCCTACATACTTCAATGTGCATCTCTAAAAAAAGTGGATTTTTCTATCCACTAACTTCTTCCTTACAAATTAACAATAATTCCATTTACTACATAACCCATTATAAAATTTTCCCAACTGTCCTAAAAAAATATCCTTTATAGTTGGTTTGTTTGAATCAGTTTTCAAATGATTCAGAGGTTGTGTTTGGTTCTTATGTCCCCTCTGTCTCTTTTAATCTAGAGCAGTTTGCTCTCCCATTTTTATCTTCATGCCATTGATGTTGTAGAAGCCCAGCCAACTGAGAATTTTAAATTTTACTGTTTGTGTCCTTGTAGTATCACTTACTATGTTCATTTATACTGTACATTTCCTGCCATTGTTAGTTTCAGAGACTTGATTAGATTCAGGCTCAATTCTTTAGCAAAAAATACTTAACAGGTGGTCTATTAATTTTCTATTGCTGCTTTAACAAACTACCACAAATTTAATGGCTCAAAAACAACACAAAATTTTTCCTTCAGTTTTGTAGGTTAGAAATCCTACATGGATCTCACTGGGCTAAAATCAATGTTTGAGCAGGACTGCATTCCCTTATGGAGGCTCTAAGGGAGAGTTTCCTTTTTGCAGATTCTAGAGGTTGTCCATATATCTTGGCTCTTGACATCCTGGAGCATCTTCCAAACCAGCAGGCTGAGTTCTTCTCACATTGCATTATTTTGACCTCTTCTTTTGCCTCCATCTTTCCTTTACATTCAGTCCAACTGGATAATCCAGGATAATCTCCCTGTTTTAAGGTCAGCTAATTAGCAAACCTAATTTTATTTGCAACCTTAATACCCCGTTGCCATGTAACCTGACAACATATTCACAGGTTCTGGGATTAAGACATGGATATCTTTTGGGAAGGTAGAGGCAGGCATTAATCTGCCTACTACAAATGATAATTTACTTTGTATCATATTAGGGGGCACATAATGTTTGGTTATTCTCCTTTTAATGTTGCTAAAATGTATCATACATTTTCATCTGGTAGTTTATCTGTTGCTAATTCTTGTTTGAACCAACTAGGCATTGCAAAATAATTGTATAATTCTATCATTATCTAGATTCATTTGCTGGAAATCTTCCTTAAAGAAGAACCATTCTTCATCAGTTAGAAATACTGGATATCCAGAGATACATTTCACACTGCAAAAGCAGGATAAATACTAAATTCACTTATTTAAATGATCACTTTTCAAAGAAAGGAGTTGGTACCCTCATTAATTCCAATGTGTTTGATTTATTATTTTTGTTATTTTCATGAACTCATTAATTTTTATATATGCAAAGATTATTTTTATTTATTTATTTATTTATTTATTTATTTATTTATTTATTTATTTATTTATTTTGATGCTCAAATAGCCTTATCTGGCCAATGGGAATTCCTTGGGAATTCAATGGGAATACTGGCTCCTGTGTCCTTTTGACACATTCTTTAATCTGTGATAGTTTCCTTGCTCTCTGGCACAACCAATACCAGATACCTTGTTTATTTCCCACCCCAGCTATTCCTCTAAAGAGCTACAGTTCATTTTACTGTGGAATGGTAGGTATAGGCCACAATCTGGGTGCTAAGTGTGCTCACCGATATTGGAAGGGTTGTTTCTAAGCAATACACATTTCTATAAGAAAAAAAGTTGCTGAATTTATACTATATCTGATTCAAATTTAATATTATGAGATTTTTAGATTTTTTTGTTTTTAAACTCTGTTCTATTTTTTTTCTTTCACTGAAAAACTCTTGGCTCCTAACAACATTAACAGAATAACTTATCTATACATTCCTATAGAAGTTATCAGAGTATCATAAGATAAATATTACTAATAACAATTAGACTATATTCAATTTAAGGCATTTTGCATTATTATCATGGAAATATCAAGTTGGGTGGGTACTAAGGATGACTATTTGTGTCCTCCCAAAATTCATATGTGGAAATCTAATCCTCGGGCAGCCCCGGTGGCGCAGCGGTTTAGCGCCGCCTGCAGCCCGGGGTGTGATCCTGGAGACCCGGGATCGAGTCCCACGTCAGGCTCCCTGCATGGAGCCTGCTTCTCTCTCTGCCTGTGTCTCTGCCTCTCTTTCGCTCTCTCTGAATAAATAAATAAATAAATCTTAAAAAAAAAAAAAAAAGGGAAATCTAATCCTCAATGTGAAGGAATTTGGAGTTGGGGCCTTCAGGAGGTAATCAGGTCATGAGGATGGAACCCTCAATGAATGCGATTAGTTTCTTTATAAAAAAGACCCCAGAGGGCAGCCTCGATGGCGCAGCAGTTTAGTGCCACCTGCATCCCGGGATGTGATCCTGGAGACCCGGGACTGAGTCCTGCGTCCAGCTCACTGCATGGAGCCTGCTTCTCCCTCTATCTGTGTCTCTGCCTCTCTGCCTCTCTCTCTCTCTCTCTCTCTCTCTCTCTCTACCTCTTGTGAATAAATAAGTTAAAAAAAATTTTTTTTAATTTTTATTTTATTTTATTTTATTTATGATAGTCACAGAGAGAGAGAGAGAGGCAGAGACACAGGCAGAGGGAGAAGCAGGCTCCATGCACCGGGAGCCTGATGTGGGATTCGATCCCGGGTCTCCAGGATCGTGCCCTGGGCCAAAGGCAGGCGCCAAACCACTGCGCCACCCAGGGATCCCCTAAAAAAAAATTTTTTTTTAAAGACCCCAAAGAACTCCCTTGCCCCTTCCACCATAAGAGAACACTGTGAGAAGACAGCGGTTTACACACCAGGGAGCAAGCTCCTATGAGACACCATTTGCCAGCGCATTGATCTTGGACCTCCCAGCTTCTAGATCTATAAGAAATAAATGTTGATATTTTAGGCCACTAGTCCCTAGTATTTTTGTCATAGCAGCCTGAAATAAGACAGGATTATAAAATATCACATATCCTGTCCTTTCTCAGGTGAGAAATGCATGGAAATGATCTCAGAACAGTATTTAATTTTTTTCTGTCACTTTCCTTAAACTTTCCTCCTCTGCTCACCTCTCCCTCACTCATCTCTTTTTCCTTCCGTCTCAAAATACTAGGAAGCTAACTAATGAAATGTAAGCTTTAGGGGCCCCACTTGTACAAGCCCCTCCCAAGATTCCATTGGAAGACCCTAGAATTTATTTCCTTTCTGCAGTTTTGGGGGTATGTTTTTGTAAATTTTGCAAAGGTAAGCAATTATGCCACATTTGATCAAGACTTCCTTCTTAGCCAAGTGTCCCCTCATATAGTGGCACTGAGTGCCTACAGGCATTTTTGGGATATGGCCATAATGAAACTAAGTTGAAGATATAGTAGTTTGGGTTAGAAAGGCATATTTTTTGGTTCACAATCATTTCCATATCTAGATATGTTGTTTCTCCCTGTTCTGGTGCAGGAATGGCTTCCAGGAATATTTCATTGATTCATCCTGCATAGTGACATGAAGGGATAGGGCCCAAGGTCCCATCACATCACATGTGAAGATGTCTCATAGCAAAGGGTGCTAGAAGTATATCGGTAGTTAGGAGGTATACAACAGTAAGTAGGGGCTTCAGTTCTCATTGGTGTTTAGTCAGAGTGAAAGGGGCATTATTAGTAATGCAGAATATGCAATTATAAACACAAATTTCCCCTTTGATGAGACTCATACAAAGTAGAATTTGTCAAATTCCTGTATTTATAACTTATATTTGCAATATTAGTCAGCTTTTCAGAAATTGTACTCTGTTGTAATTTCTTTACTCATTCTGAATCACTTTCAGGGGTTCAGTTGGTTAAGCATCTGCCTTTCAGCTCAGGTCATGATCTCAGGGTCCTGGGGTTGAAGCCTCTCATTGGGCTCCCTGCTCAGAGGGGAGGGAATCTGCTTCTCCCTCTCCCTCTGCCCCTCACCCTGTTCCTTCTCTCTCACTGTCTCAAATAAATACAATCATAAATAAATAAATAAATAAATAAATAAATAAATAAATAAATAATAACTTTCATAACAAGAACAACAAAAAACTTTAAATGGCAGCCATACCATTTATAATTGTTTCAATGGTATTCCCAATATTATATCTTTTCATTTTTATTATTTCCACCAAAAGGGTAAGAGGGTTCCCCTTTCTCTATGTCCTCACTAACACCTGTTGTTTCCTGTGTTGTTGATTTTAGCTATTCTGACTGGCATGAGGTAATATCTCACTGTAGTTTTGATTTGTATTTCCCTGATGATGAATGATGTTGAGCATCTTTTCATATATCTGTAAGCCATTTGTATGTTTTCTTGGAAAAAAAGTCTATTCATATCTTCTGCTCATTTTTTAACCAGATTTATGTATTTGAGAGACAGAGTATATAAATGCACAAGGGATGGGGGAAGCAAAAGAAGTAAGAATCTCAAGTAGTCTCCATGTCTAGCCCAACATAGGCCTCAATCAAATGAAACTGAGATCACAACCTGAGCCAAAACCAAGAGTTGGACACTTAACCGACTGAGACACCCAAATGCCCCTGTATTAACTCTTCTTTAAATGTTTGGTAGAATTTCCCTGTGAGGCACCTAGCCCTGGACTTTGGTTTGTTGGGAGATTTTTTTATTACTGATTCAATTTC
Organism: Canis lupus familiaris; assembly: GCF_011100685.1. Taxonomy (NCBI): domain Eukaryota; kingdom Metazoa; phylum Chordata; class Mammalia; order Carnivora; family Canidae; genus Canis; species Canis lupus. The sequence goes on from NC_049227.1 coordinate 57,355,385, forward strand.
TTTGCTGGTTATTGGTCTGTTCAAGTTTTGTATGTCTTCCTGTTTCAGTTTTGGTAATTTATATGTTTCTAGGAACTTACCCTTTACTTCCAGATTGTCCAATTTGTTGGCATATAGCTTTTTATAATGTTCTCTTATTTTTTTTTTATTCATTTATGATAGGCACACAGTGAGAGAGAGAGAGGCAGAGACACAGGCAGAGGGAGAAGCAGGCTCCATGCACCGGGAGCCCGACATGGGATTCGATCCCGGGTCTCCAGGATCACGCCCTGGGCCAAAGGCAGGCGCCAAACCGCTGCACCACCCAGGGATCCCTATTCTCTTATAATAATATTTCAGTGGTTTTAGTTATTATTTCTCCTCTCTCATTTTTGATTTTATTTATTTTGGGTCCTTTCTCTTTTCCTTTTAATAGGTCTGGCTAGGGGTTTTTATTTATTAATTTTATTAATTTTTTCAAAGAACGAATTCCTGGTTTCATTGATCTGTTCTATTGATTTTTAGTTTCTATACCATTTCTTTCTTTCTTTTTTTTTTTTTTCTTATTTTTTTAGAGAGAGAGAGAGGAAGGGAGAAGGGGTAGGGGGAAAGGGAGAGAATCTTAAGTAGGCTCCACGCCCAGTGCAGAGCCCAATGTGGAACTGAATCTCACAACCCTCAGATCATGACCTAAACCGAAATCAAGAGTCAGATGCTTAATCAACTGAGCCACCCAGGTATCCCAACATACCATTTATTTCTCCTCTAATATTCATTATATCTCTTCTGCTGGCTTGAGGTTTCGTTTATTGTTCTTTTCCTAGCTCCTTTAGGTGTAAGATAAGGTTGTTTATTTGAGATTTTTCTTAGTTCTTGAGGCAGGCCTGTATTGCTATATACTTCCCTCTTATGACCACTTTTGTTGCATCCCAGATGTTTTATACCATTGTGTCTTTTTCATTTGTTTCCATTTACTTTTTTTATTCTTCTTTGATTTCATGGTTGACCCATTCATTATTTAGTAGCATATTATTTAACCTCCATGTATTTGTGGTGTTTCCAAATTTTTTATTGTGGTTGACTTTAAGTTTCTTGTGTTGTAGTTGGAAAATATGCATGGTATGATCTCAATCTTTTTGTACTGGTTGAGGCCTGATTTGTGATCTGGTATGTGATCTATACTGGAGAATGTCCATGTGTACTTGAAAAGAATGTGTATTCTGTTGCTTTAGGATGAAATGTTCTGAAAATATATGTCAAATCCATCTGGTCCAGTGTGTCATTCAAAGCCATTGTTTCCTTGTTGGCTTTCTGATCTGTCCATTGATGTAAGTAGGGTGTTAAAATCCCCTACTATTATTGTATTATTATCAATGAGTTCCTTTATGTTTGTAATTAATTGTTTTATATTTGGGCACTCTCAAGTTGGAGGCATAAATATTTACAATTGTTATATCTTCTTGTTGGATAGACCCCTTTATTATTATGTGCTCTTCTTCATCTCTTGTTATAGTCTTCAGTTGAAGACCTAGTTTTTTTTGATGTAAGTATTGCTATTCCAGCTTTCTTTTGGCATCTATTTGCATGAGAGATGTTTGTCCAACCCCTCACTTTCAATCTGCAGGTGTCTTTAGGTCTAAAGTGAGTCTCTTGTAGGCAGTATATAGATGGGTCATGTTTTTTGTTTGTTTTTTTTAATCCATTCTGACACACTTCCATTTACAATCAGAGTAATTAGTGATAGATATGTATTTAGTTCCATTTTATTACTTGTTTTATCATTGTTTCTGGAAATTTTCTGTGTTCTTTTCTAGTCCTTGTCACTTTTGGTCCTTCTTTCTCAAAGAGTCCTCTTTGATATTTCTTACAGGGCTGGTTTAAGGTCATGAACTCCTTTAGTTTTTGTTTGGGAAATTCTATCTCTCCTCTATTCCGAATGACAGCCTTGCTGGATTGAGTATTCTTTTTCCTTTCAGCATGTTGAATATATCATGCCACTCCCTTCTGGCTTGTCAAGCTTCTGTGTAGAGACCTGCAGCTAGCCTTATGGGTCTTCCCTTGCAATTTAAGTACTTCTTTTGTCTTGCTGCTTTTAGGATTTTTTCTTTATCATTATATTTTGCAAATGTAACTATAATATGTCTTGGTGTTGGCCTGCTTTTGTTAATTTTGATGAGAGTTCTCTGTGCTTCCTAGATTTGGATGTCTGTCTCCTTCCCCAGATTAGGGAAGTTTTCAGCTATAATTTTCTCCAATAAACCTTCTGCCCTTTTTTTTTCTCTCTTCTTCTAGGACTTGGGTGATACAAATGTTACTATGTTTGATGAAGTCACTGAGTTCCCCAAATCTATTCTCATGATCCATGAACTATTCTTCTTTCTCTCTATAGTTTTTTCTTCTTTGTTCAGCTTCATTAATTTTCATTATTTTATTTCCTATATCACTTATTCATTCCTCTGCTTCTTCCATCCTTATGATCATTACCATGTTTTTTTTTAACTCTTTTATTTATGTGGTAAGAGTTTCTCTGATGTCTTCCATGCTTTTCTCAAGCCCAGAGATTATCCTTATGATTACTCCTTTAAATTCTCCAACAGGCATATTACTGACAGCTGTTTTGGTTAGATCTCTGACCGTGATCTATTCTTGTTCTTTCTTTGGGGATGGATTATTTTGTCTTGATGTTAGAAAAGCCTGGAGAGTGATGGCTTTATGAAGAAGAGGTCATATAGTGTCAGTGTCAGGCCCTTGTGCTTCAGGAAGTGTCTCTGATGTGTGCTGTATGCATTCTGCTGCTGTGTTTTGCCAACTTTATCCCTCAGGTCAATCATCTGCAGAGGCTCTCCATGCCTACAGTGGGCAGTGTTTGGACCTTAGCCAGAGTGTGGTGAGTTTTAACTAGGCATGCTCTGGTCTGCTTGTTAAATAAGACCTGATGTTACTTCCACTAGAACTGAAGCCTTGCAGAACTCTATGATCAGTAGACATTGTGTGTGGGGGGTTTGTGCTGATCTTCTGGGGGAGGGGGCCTGCTGTGGTCCTTAGGAACACTAGCCCAAGAAAAGCAGCACCAGCTGAGTGCAGGGGGATAGGACTTGGTGTAAGCAGGATAGGTAGCCAGTGTTGGTGCTGTGCTATTTACTGAAGGAGGGAAATGGTGCCAGCCAGCTTCTTTGTCCCCTGGAGAGGGGTCTCTGTGCTTGCTGCTCTTGGGGAAGCATTCCCAGAAGAGCACATAATTTCCCCTCCTGTGCTATTTTCATGCAATCTGTCTCTGGGTTCCTCACCTGCCTGGAGCAGTGCAGTGCCCATTGGCTTTATCACAGCCAAGCCTGCTGACTTTTAAAACTCCAAACTTTAGGGACATGCTGTGGCAGGGGCCTGAACTGGTCTTGTGGGGGAGGTTTACACTGCACTGGGATGGATGCAGGTTTGACCAAAGAATTTTCAGTCATGCCAGAATATAGGGGCATAGGATTTGGAGCAAAGCAGGCTAAACAGCCAGTGTCCAGATTAGGTACCCTAAGCAGGTGTCTCTGTGCCTATGCACAGAGGTAAGTGGCACATGCTGGCTCTTTTGTCCCCAGAGAGGTGACTCTGAAAATGCCACCTTTCACAGGTATGCTCCAAAAAGAGCAAACAGTCCCTCCCTTTGCTCCTTAGGTGAGCCTCAGATCATAATATCTGCCCTGGCGTTGCTTGCCTGCCTTCTCTCCAGGAGTAAGATAGCGCCTTCAAGACTATTGTAACCAAACCTGCCAACCTCTAAAACTCCATTCTTTGAGCCCCCATTGGTTGCAAAAACAAGAAAATCAGCTCCTCTCACTTCCCCAGCCAATGGCTTTGGAGAAACATTCTCCTTGTGTGTTCCCCTCTGTGCTCCACTCTCTCTTGTCTTTTTCTGTGACCATGGCTCCCCCACCTCCACAGCACTCGCTATCCATTTCTCCCCCAAACTGAGTCTCTCCACCTCTCGCCTTTCCCAGTGTGGCCTCTTCTCTCCCTCTGGTTGTGCAATTTGTCCTATCAATCCTCAGGTTGATTTCTTGGGTATTCAGAATGATTTGATAATTATCTAGGTGTGTTCCAGGGACAAGGCAAGGCTAGGGTCCTCCTACTATACTGACACCTTAACTCCCCTTATAAATAGATCTCTTATTCTCTAACTTTAGTCATGTTGATATAAACATATCTTAAGAAAAATTGGTACTATAAGATCTAATTGAAATATATATTTCTTAAGCACATTTTACATATCATAATTAAGTGCTTAAGCCACCTAGAATAAAAACTATTGTGTTTTTTCTTCAAGGATAATTTTATTTCAATCATAGTTTCTACTTGGAAAGTACATTCACTATTTTCAGGGCTGACTTTAAATTTGAATACAGCAATTAAACCAGTACTTAATGTGGTAATGAATATATAGAGGATGTCTAGAGGTGTAACTATGAATTATATAATTTGGTATATTCTGGATGCTTCAAGGCAAATTTCTTAAAGTTTTTGTATGAAATGTACTCTGAATTCTGTCCAGATATTTCCTGAGTCTGGAAATATCAAGATCTGACTCTCCAAACTCTGTCCAAAGTATAGCAGCTAATTCCTGCTCTATCATGAAACCTTCCTCAACAAGATCAAAAAGCTTAAACAACACTTGCAGAATATTTTTCAGTATCGGCAGGATTGCATAGGATAGTCAGATCTGTCACATATTCTCTGAATTCTATGCTTCCATCATTATTCCTGTCAAAGGGAGCAAAAATATTGTTCCAAGGACTCCGAAATTAGGACTTTTAAGTAATTTGCAAATTCTTCAATTCCTATAGTGGTGACTCCTTTAGGAGGAACTGCAATTGCAGTATATTTATCCAGTTGCTAATGAATATTATTCCAATCTAATTTCAGTTTCTGGCTAATTTTTGTAATTCCATTAAACTAGCTTCCATGGGTAGTTGAAGGTTACATATGAAAATCATCAGTCTATAATCTTCATAAGTGTGGTCTATCAAAGACAACCCCCAAAGCATTTGCATGTTGATCCTCAATGTATTGGCAAAAGAGATGGGTCTTTTTTTTTCTTGGTCATTTGGTGTATAAACAGGCATAAACACAACTTTTCTTCTGGCGAAGAGCTGACTGAAGATCAACATATAGACTTAAGAACCTGCAAACCCCTGCCAGGCCTAGGTCACTGTGCCCAGTATGTTTGTAGCACCCACTACACAGGAATACCTGGAGAGAAGTCCCCTAGTTTAAAAGTGACCAGAGAGGAGCAGTTGGTATGTACTCCTTCCAAGAAAATCAGTATCTGTGGCCATGTCCTCTTGAATGTCACTTCCTTCAGGATTTCATCCTGGGTATTCTTCCTGGAATTTGGGGTCCTCTGGGATCACAAGCACAGGCCATGCTGACAGTAGGAGCTTTCCAGCCACTTGAATCTGCCCATTTTGATTTGCCACCAATGGTAACCCCACCACCACACAGGTGATTTGGTCAAAGACAGTGGAGTGAGGGGCTGTAATACAGATGAGAGGGCCTCATCTCAGATTGCTTTTTCCTTTTCACCTTAACTAGGAATGCTGCTAAACAGAACATTCCCTGAAACATGAATTTGAGGGGTGATTGCACCAGTTTTATCCCCTAACTGTTCGTGGAGTTGACTGGTCAAGCAGAACCGCCCTTGGTGGAAAGTGAGGAGAATTGGCCAGAGGATGATGAAGAGGAAGGCAGTGCAGGACTCACAGATTGGCGTCAGCACAATCCCAGTGAGATTGATGTAGCCCAGTGCCATGGGCTGATGCGCCTCTGCTGCATAAAGGGGTTAGCCACTGCAGGCATTAGGACTTGCTCATCCTGTGGCAGAAGGTGGACTCTCACACCTTCATCTCAAAGTTCAAGGATGGCTAAGTTATGAGGCCAACTTCTCAGTGATCTCGGGATGCCAGTAGATTAGATCTGAGGGCAGCCCCTAGAGCACACCCTTTCCCCATATTCAAGTACTCTTCCTATTCACACATAATTAGAACTCTTGGATACAACATGGGTTAATAGGAAATGAGGATGTATTACCCTTAATTATTTTTTAAAATCAGAAATATTAAAAATGATAAATGGCATAATAGAATCATATCAATAGTACAATCTTTTCTGCTTTTTGTACATGTCTTCCTTTTGACATATATGCTTAATAAATTATCTTCACATGATTTCTGATGTTTGTATTAAGGATATATTATATACTACTAGGAATATATTAAATAGATGAATATTAATTACAACTTTTTCATTTAAATGCCATTACCAGTAAAGTTTATTTACTGTGAGATGCTTTGGGACCTGGTAGTCAAATTCATTTACTCTCCCTACAAATTGATCTCTACAGAGACCATAATATCTCTTTATGCTAAGAGGTTTAACTGATGGCACCCTTGAGCCTTTATATGTTACAAGCACTTTCCACATGCATAGAAAATTAGAATACATCCATTAACGTTGGCCAGAATAAGCCATGGCACATTTGATTCATATTCTTAACATGAGTCCACATGAACCAGTTAGCATTCAAAACTGATGTAACAACAATAAACCTTAAAACCACCTTTGTCAGTAACCTGTTTTCAGTAAAATAAGTCAGGATTATTTTACTGGTTCAAAATATACAAAGTCCTATTTCTCCCTTTGTTGCTGCCCTTCAGAAATGATCAAGAGGGAAACATAATCCAAGTTGGTGTGAACCAGGCTCTCTTTTTTCTATACCTTGTAACATTTGCAATTCTGACAATGCTAATTTGCTAATTACTGATTTAAATTGCTTTCCCCAGAATTAAAAGTCAAATTGTAGGTTTCTGAGAGATGTTTCTATTTATTGGAGCACACCAGGTTACCAATAAAATAGAGCAGTGTATATATTAGAGCCTGTTATCTTAGTGGAAAAAGTAGAGGCTTTAAAACTAGATGAATTTAGATCAGATTCTGGTTCCAACAATTATACTATGGGCATTGGCCAACTTCATTTTCACATCTATAAATTAGTAATACTCTCTACCTTGCAATGTTATGAGGCACAACACAATGTATATAGAAAATTGAGTTTTTATTAGTAAATACAAGTTGCTTACAATACAATGATGAGAACTCTTAAGGACATTCCACTTTCTTCTGTCACTAGCAGAACTACACTTAGTGAGAGAGACAATTTTTTTTTTTTTTTTTTTTTTTTTTACCAACTTAGTCTTATTTGGGAATACAGTTGTAGTCTCTAAGGAGCCATGATTTGGCAATGCTACTGGTTATCACCCATGCCAAATGAGAGCAACCCAAGACAATGAGTATTCCCTTGAGCTTGTATCAGTCTCTACTCTGTAAGTCTTCCCACTTTTATTTGTAATGTTCGTTACCACTCTTGAATCCTTGTTTAATTTAACTGCATGCTGTGTATACTTCTTACGGAAAAGTTCCGTATTACCATCTTTCCTTTATATTTCCCTCACAGTGCCTAGCAGTGTGTCAGATATGCTATTTATTCATTAAGCAAATATGTGAGTGCCTATAATCGAGCAGGCCCTTATTCTAGATGTTGTATATATGTCAGTTAATAAAACAGTAAAAAAATCTATGCTTTGTGGAGATTAGATTCTAGTGCACATAGGAAGTATAGAATTCAATTCTGACTGCAATAATGGGTCAAAAGGATATTTTGATCTTTTGTTTCAATCTCTCACCGATTTAGCTAGAAAATGAAGACAAGTAATTTGATGGATGTGCTTTCCTATTTTGTATATGTATTAAATACGTATGTGCATACGTATTAAATATGTACATATTAGGTATGTACATATGTATACATATATGTATATATATGTATTCATGAAAATCTCTACATCATCTCTTGTTAATCTTTCCAGTATAAGTAGTATTTATGGCCTGTTTTAAGAATCATATTCTTCTAATCATATTTGCCTTCAAACTCATAAATCTGAGAGATTTGACAACATAATTTTTTAATGAAAAATAGTAAAAAGAAGTTTTGAACAATAAAATGAAAATTTATACCATTGCAAGTTTGCCTTTTTTAATATGGCACACCTAATCTTTAATATACATTTATAAAAGGCACCAGATAACAGGGCAAGAAACCAAAACTGAGCTACTTTCCCCAACTTCCTTTTTGTACCAATGTACACATTTTAAGGCAGATGCTTTTCTGTGCAAAATTCAACAGAAGAAAATCAACATCATGTTACAAGTTCGCACATTCTTAGATTTTTTTAATATCATTTGTCAGAATATTTATGATAAAGCATATTAAAACAATTTTTTCCTAATGAAGCTTAAGAGGTTGATGAACAATTATTAAAAATTTAGAGATTCATTACAGACCCCTCATAGAAGATATAGAAAAGTCAATCTCTTTTTCTGGTTTCTTCTTTCAGAAATGTCCATATCAGTTTGTTCACTATGTCAGGTTGTTCTTGCTGAAGCCAATGACTAACTTCTGACAAAATAGTCAGCCTGAAATAATTTTTAACATAAATCTTTGTGACTTCAGCCATCTCAACCTCCATAAATGCGTCTTTCTCTCCCCAGAGTAGTAGTGTTGGAATGGTCACCATGTGATGTTTGAGAGGCAGGCAGCTATAAAAACAAAACACATGGACTTGAGACTCATTGTAAAAGCTAAAATAACATTTTTCCATAATGTTCTTTTAAGCCATACATTCTCAAAAGAAGCAATATCACCACCAATGGAGTAAAAGTTGATTCTCGGGACAGTGAAAAAAAATTACTTTTTTAATGTATAAGTCATGTATATGCACATAGTACCTAAGCAGGTATTAAAATTTCATAGGGTGGGGGGGCGATTAAGAAAAAAATATCTAAAAAGGCTCCTTAAGGAAGTGATGATGAAAAAATGGTTGAGAAACACTGCATTAGGCAATCAATCTATACAATAAAAAATTTAAAAGGCTATTTAAGAAAGGGCTCAATAAAATTTTTAATTGGATGAGGTTAGCAAAATTTATACTGAAGGTTGTAAATTATATATGAAATTCATCACTATGAGGAATGACTTGCTTTAAAAAAATACCAGAATTTCTGAATGGTGTAATTAGAGTTTAAATGGTGTTACTTTAAATATATTCTAAATTGCTTGTTAGATAACATAGTACATTTTATGTGAAACTGGAACTAAAAATTCAGAAAATATATATGGACTGAACTTTACCATTAAATGATACTATATTTATTTTGCAAGAAGATTGTTTTTAAACAATGTTCTATTATGTATTTTCTTAAAGAAGTATAAAGAATAAAACCATGCATAATTCCATCATTAAAAAACAACCTTTTGATCATTTTCTACATATATAGTTGAAACCACACTATAAATAAAATGCAGTAAACACACACAATTTATATATAGTATCCATACTCAAATTTCATATTGAATTATAACTTGAAAATGTTCTCATTTCATGTTTTTAAAAAATAATTGTAAAATATAGTATAATAACCTATAAATGACTATTCTCCTATACCTGAATATTAGATTATAAAACAAGGGAATGTTTTAGGTAATGCTATAATGAAAATTTTGTGCCTAGCTCTTTTTTTGGCATTTTAGCCATTTATCATTTATTTCAGCTAGAGCCCTAGAAGTGGAATTCCTGAGCTAAAGAGTATAAATATTTTTAAAGCTTTTTGACACCTACTGCTACACTATTTTTCAGAAAGGTGGGATAGTATTAATTACATATACTTATACTCTTGTTGATTAAGCATAAGAATGAACCTACACCTAGACACTCTCAAGCACTAACTTCTATTTTTGTTAGTTATCAAAACTCATGACTCGTGGCTACTTGGGCCTGATAGAATGCTGCTAGAATGTGCAGGATATCACATATGTCCACTAAGGGCTTAACTTTTGACTCCCATGTATGTGGCCATCATTTGGTCATAATGCTCCCCAAAATTAAGTCCTTTGTGAATGGGTAAACTGATAGAAAAATATATTCTATACTTAATTTCGATACATGGATTTCTATGTAAACTTATAAGTCACCCAAATTCTAGAACTCGTAAAATACTCAAAAGTAAAACATTTTCTAACTTATCTGCATATTTAACAATTTATGAGCATGTAATAATTGAATCAGTAAGGTGAGGGGGAGTTAAAAGACAATTAGTCAAAAAACAAAGAAAAATATAAATTCTTCACTCATATGTGGAATTTAAAAAACAAAACGGATGAACAACAAAAAAAGAGACAATCAAAAAAACCCAGACTCCTAACTATAAAGAATGAACTGGTAGTTACCAGAAGAGAAGTGGGTCAGAGAATGGATGAAATAGGTGATGGGGATTAAGAGTATACTTGTGATAAGCACTAAGTAATACATGGAATTGTTGAATCACTATATTGTGTACCTGAGACTAAAATAATTACTATGGTAATTATAGTTGAATTAACACAATAAATAAATGTTTTTAATTTTTTAAAAAGAAGAAAGCAAGAAAAATAAAACTTCTTCACCAGATCAAATTGGGAAAAAAAGAAAATAAAAAGAAGAGCATATGGGGATCCCTGGATGACTCAGTGGTTTAGTGCCTGCCTTTGGCACAGGGCATGGTCCTGGACTCCTGGGATCGAGTCCCACATCAGGCTCCCTGCGTGGAGCCTGCTTCTCTCTCTGCCTATGTCTCTGCCTCTCTCTCTCTCTCTCTCTATCTCTCATGAATAAATAAATAAAATCTTAAAAAAAAAAAAGAAGAAGAGTATATTCTTGGGTCCTGAGGTTTTAAATTGCTAAACTTCAATGAAATGTTATATGTATATATATTTTTTAAAGATTTATTTATTTTGGAGAGAGAGTGTGTGTGTGCATGATTTGGGGGGAGGTGCAGATGGAGAGGGAGAGAGAGAATCTCAAGCAGATTCCTTACTGAGCACAGAGCTGGATGTGGGGCTTGATCCCACAGCCCTAATATCATGAACTGAACCGAAATCAGGAATTAGACGCCTAACTGACTGAGCCACCCAAGTGCTCCTGAAATATGTTACATGTAAAAGAAAGTATGCACCAAAAAATTGCTAGAATTAATACATGAATTTAGCAAAGTCACAGGATATAAAATCAACACACAGAAATCTGTCGCATTTCTATACATCAATAATAAGCGGCAGAAAAAGAAATAAAAAAATTGATCCCATTTATATTTGCACCAAAAACAATAAGATACCTAAGAATAAACCTAACCAAAGAGGTAAAAAGATCTGTACTCTGAAAACTATAGAACACTTATGAAAGAAATTAAAGAGGACTCATAAAAATGAAAAAATATCCCACACTCATGGATTGGGAGAACAAACATTTTTAAATGTCTATACTACCCAAAGCAATGTACACATTTAATGTAATCCCTATCAAAATATCACCAGCATTTTCACAGAGCTAGAACAGACAATCATAAAACGTGTATGGAACCACAAAAGACCCCAAATAGCCAAAGCAATCTTGAAAAAGAAAAACAAAACTGGAAGCATCACAATTCCAGATTTCAAGCTATATTGCAAAGCTACAATCATTAAGACAGTATGTACTGGAACAAAAATAGACACACTGATCAATGGAACACAATAGAGAACCCAGAAATGGACACACAACTATATGGTCAATTGATCTTTGACAAAGCAGGAAAGAATATCCAATGGAAAAAAGAAAGTCTCTTCAACAAATAGTGTTGGAAAACCACGACAGCAACATGCAGAAGAATGGAACTAAACCATCTTCTTACACCATACACAAAAATAAATTCAAAATGGATGAAAGACCTAAATGTGAGACAGGAAACCATCAAAATCCTTGAGGGAAACACAGGTAGTAACCTCTTTAATCTCAGCCGTAGCAACTTCTTGCTAGACACATCTCCAGAGGCAAGGAAAACAAAAGCAAAGATGAACTATTGGGACTTCATGAAGATAAAAAGCTTTTGCACAACAAAGCTGTGTTCCTCTATAAAACGGGAGAAGATATTTGCAAATGACATATCAGATAAAGGGTTAGTACCCAAAATCTGTAGAGAACTTATCAAACTCAACCCCCCAAAAATAAACCATCCAGGCAAGAAATGGGCAGAAGACATGAAGAGACATTCTTCCAACGAAGACGTCAGATGGCTAACAGACACATGAAAAGGTGTTCAACATCACTCATCATTAGCAAAATACAAATCAAAACCACAATGAGATATCACTTCATATCTGTCAGAAAGACTAAAACTAACAACACAGGAAACAACAGGTATTAGTGAGGATGTGGAGAAAGGGGAACACTCTTACCCCGTGGGTGGGAATGCAAACCGGCATAGCCACTCTGGAAGACAGTATGGAGGTTCCTCAAAAAGATAAAAATAGAACTACCCTATGACCCAGCAACACAGATTCAAAGGAGCACATGCACCCCAATGTTTATGACAGCATTATCAACAATAACCAAATTATGGAAAAAGCCCAAATACCCATCAACTGATGAATGTATAAAGAAGATGTGGTATGTATGTATATATACATACACATGAGAATCTCTACATCATCTCGTGTTAATGTATATGTATATATGTATACATACATGGAATACCACTCACCCATAAAAAGGAATGAAATCTTGCCATTTGCAACAACATGGTTGGGCTAGAGTATATTATGCTAAGTGAAATAAGTCAGTTAGGGAAAGAAAAAGACCATATTATTTCACTCATATGAGATTTAAGAAAAAAAACAGATGAACATATGTAAGGAAGAAAATGATAGAAATCAAACTGAAGGTTAATGGGGGAAGGTGGGTGGAGGATGGGTTAGATGGGTGATGAGTTTTAAGAAGGGCTCTTATTGTTTTGAGTACTGGGTGTTGTATGTAAGTGATGAATCACTAAATTCTACTCCTAAAACCAATTTTACCATAGATGTTAACTAACTAAAATTTAAATAAAAGCTTGAAAAGAAAACAAAATCACAAAAGAAAGTATGGACAACATGATAGCTATAGTTCATAATACTGTATTGCATATTTAAAAGTTGCTGGAAGAATAGATCTTAAAAATTCTCATCACAAGAAAAAATGTGTAACTATGTACAGGGACAATGTTAACTAGACTTGTGGAGATCGTTTCATAATATATACAAATACTCAATCATTACATTGTACACCTGAAACCATTGTAATGGTTGAAGTCAATTATACTTCAGTATAAATAAAATAAGCAAATAAAGTAAAACATAATTTTAGGAGAGTATGCTAAGTCTCATTTTACCATGTTACTTTTCTAAACTCTGAGTTATCAACTGATTTGTAAGTATCAAGGCAGCAGTTTCCAGAGTGTTGTATACTCCACATAACTTTCGTATGTGGAAATATTTTAATACTTTAAGAAGACAATGTAGAAAATAATCACACCCATATGCTCACCACCAGCTTGAGAAATAAAGCACTGCAAACATGGTTACATCTTTCTGCTGACCTTATCTTGATACCATTTTTCTTCTATTCACCCTAAGGCAGTGGTTCTCAAAGTGTGGTCAATAGAGTGGCAGCATGAATATCACCTGTGAACTTGTCAGAAATGACAATGCTTGGGACCCATCCCAGACTGACTGAATGGTGGGGTCCAGACATCTGGAGCGTGTTTTAACACGCTCTCCAGGTAATTCTGATACAAGCCATAGTGAAGAACCACTACCATAGGAGGAATGACTAGTGAATGTAGTTCTTACCCTCCCCATGATGTTTTTAAACTTTTGTTATATGTATTAAGATACCTCTCCCCCATTCCTATGGTTTCTTTGAGGAGTGTTTTTCCTTAAGCCTCCCCACATCCTTGTCCCACCCCTAAAGAGTGAGTGACATTTGTTGGTTCAGGGTGCTGAACTAGGTGTGTCTATCAAATATGTCCTGAGGGTAAGACATTCAATCTCTTTCTCCTCCTCTCTCTACCAGATTTGTGGCAGGTGACCTGAGAGGCAGGGGAAGTCAATTTTGTTCTGGAAACCTTCTCACAGGTGATCTGTTCTAAAGTTTAGACTGGCACTAGGGAATTAGCAAGACCATTCTGTTTCTCATATTAAGCCATAGTCTTCAATCTATCCTTTATCAGTAATGAAGGTATATTTTCATTTGCTGACTCTTGTTTTATTTCTTAACTGGTCCAGAAATTGGGCAGGAAAAATGGGGTACTATTTGCCAGACCTCCCCAAAACAGTACATATATTTCTATAAACAATATATGGAGGTGTTTTGCATTTTTAGAACTTTATATAAATGGTCTCATACTGTACCTATTCTTCCAAACTTGCTTTTGTGCCTATTATATTTTTAATATTATCCATTAATGATACATTTAGTTCTACTCCATTTTCACTCCTATATAGAATTTCATCTTATGATTATACCACAATTGATCCATCTTCCCATTAATGGCCATTAAAATTTTTCCAATTATTTTGATAATTCAAATAATATTGAACTTATTATTATACATGTCCACTTGTGCACACAGGGAAAGGCTTCCTTACAGAATATTCCCTAAAACAGAATGGTTCCTCAGAGAGTATGCACATCTTCAACCTTATTGTCAAGTTGTTTTCCAAATTGATTGTATGCTCCAAAGCAGCATGTAAGAATTCATTTTTCTCCACACCATTGCCAACACTTGTTCTCAAAAGATTTAATTTTTCCATTCGAATGAGACTGGAATACTTTTCTTTTACCTGATGTGGTAGAGATTGCTCCGTAAAATTTCTTCCTTTCCACTACAGTGATAGAAAATCCAATTTTCATTTGGACCAAGGGCCACCCAGAATAAAGACTGGTTACATTTACCAGAATGCTTGCAGCAAAGTGAGGATATGTGGCTTATCCGACACTATGTGCACAACTTCTAAGCTGTGCCCAGTATGCCCTCCCTTCCCGTCTTCCCACTGACTGAAATGTAGACATGGTGGTAAACCATCTTGGACCACAAGAACAAAGGCAACACCCCAGGGATAGCAGAATTACAAGACATAAGGTGCCTAGGTCTCTGACCAAAGAGTGACCTAACCATTTTGATGATTTCATGCAGCACAGCCAACACACCAAACTAGACTTTCACTTGTGAGAGAAATATCTTCCTTTCTTTCTGCTACTGTTATTTTAGGTCTCTATTCAAAGCGGTAAAACCTATGTTCTATATCTGACTACTAGTAAGGCTGGGCATCTTTCATGTTATTGACCATTAAATTCCTCTTCTGTGAATCACCTTTTTATATCCTTTATCCATTTTTTTGATTGACCTACCTTTTTATCAATTTGGAGGCATTCTTTATAAAATCTAGATATTATTAATTCATGATTGATTGTGTATTGCAAATAACTTCTCCCCATCTAAGATCGCCTTATCATTTTATGATATCTTTTGATGTTTTTAATTTTAAAGTAGTCAAATTTATCAGTCTCCTTCATAATTTAAGCTCTTTGTGTCTTATTTAAGAAATCCGTCCTACCTGATGTCATGAAAATTTTTTCTTATCTTCCAAACATTTGAAAGTATTGCTTATCATGTTTAGGTTTTTTATTTCCCTAAGGTTTATTTCTTGTATAGTAAGAGAGAGGAATCTAATTTCATTTTATTCTATATGAATATCTGATTGTTTCAGCAACATGTACTGAATATTTTTACTACTGGTTTAAAATGTTCTCTGTTATAGCAAGTTCCTATATGTGTGGTTCCATCTTGAGGCTTTCTTTTCTGTGCCATTAATCAACTTGTCTAACCCAGAGTCAACAGCATATTTTATTAATTTTATAGTCTCATTACAAGCCTTAATATCTGATAGGGTTAGGCACACATCTATCCTTTTCTTTAAAACTATCTTGGCCATTCTCAGCCTTATGCTCTTCTATAAAAATTCAGAATCAGTTTTTTAAGTTTCATTAAAATTTCTTACAGTTTTGATTGAAATTTGATTGAAATTAATCAATTGAAATTGATTATAGATCAATTTGAGGGGAATCAAGAACTTTGTGATTAAAAAAAAAAACTTTGTGATATTGAAGTTTTCCAATCATGAACATGATAAACCAGAGCTAATTTTCACTAGTTTAAAACAGCAAGTCTGTATGGATTGTTAAAATACTTTTTAAAAGACTTTATCTATTTATTCATGAGAGACAGAGAGAGAGAGGCAGAGACACAGGCAGAGGGAGAAGCTGGCTCCATGCAGGGAGCCCAACATGGGATTCGATCTCAGAACTCAAGGATCAAGGATCACGCTCTGATCACGCTCTGATCCTGTTAGCACAGCCGGAGGCAGGTGCTAAACCACTGAGCTACCCAGGCGACCCTGGATTGTTAAAATATTAAAATGCTTCTCTACTGATTAGTAAATAGCTACTGCCTTGACCCTATATTCTTTACTACTTCCAATAAATTTTTAACACATGCTGGATTCAGCTTGAAAAGATTTCATTTTGCATTTCTGGATCTGTTTATAACATAGTCTGACCTATAATTTTCCTGTTTTATATAATCCTTGTACTGAAAGTTATATCAGCTTCACAAAATGGGCTAAAGTATATGTCTTCTTTTTTTTTTTTAAGATTTATTTATTTATTTATTTTCATGAGAGACACAGAAACAGAGAGAGAGGCAGAGACAAGGCAGAGGGAGAAGCAGGCTCCCCACAGGGAGCCCGATCTGGGACCTGATCCCAGATCCCTGGATCACGACCTGAGCAGAAGGCAGCTGCCCAATGGCTGAGTCACCCAGGCGTCCCAAGCATATGCCTTTTTATAATGTCTAAGTATGTTTATTAAAGAGAGGGATTCCTGTGTCAGAACTTACCTTTAAAACCACCTAGGCCTGTTTGTACGGATGGGTATTATGTTTTTGTGGATGTGCTTTAAATTAATAATTCCATTTCTTTAATGGCTATGTTTATTTATTTAGGTTTGCTAATTCTTCATGAGTCAGTTTTGGTTGCTAGATTTTTCTTAAAAACTGCCCATTTTGTCAAAGTTCTCCAGTTTGTTAACCTAAATTTATATTTTCATCTGTTATGTTTATATTTATATCTATTTTCTGCTTCATTTTTTAAAAAGATTTTATTTACTTATTTTATTTAAAGATTTATTTACTCATGAGAGACACACACAGAGAAAGAGAGAGAGAGAGAGAGAGAAAGAGAAAGAGGCGGAGACACAGGCAGAGGGAGAAACAGGCTCCATGCGGGGAGCCCACGTGGGACTCGATCCCGGGTCTCCAGGATTAGGCCCTGGGCCGAAGGCAGCGCTAGACTGCTGAGCCACCTGGGCTGCCCTATTTTCTGTTTCTTAATATTGTTTATTCATGCTTTTTCTAAGCCAATCTTGACAAAATTTTACCTACATTAATAATCTTAAAAGAATCTGCTATTGATTTCTTTGACTCTGTGGTGTCTTTACTTTTGATTGCTTTAATTTCTGCTTTTTGTCTAATTTAAATTATTTTCCTTCCAGTTTATTTTTGTTTACATGTTGCTCTATTCCTCCCTTTTCAAATTGGACTCTTAACTCACTAATCTTCTTTTCTCTCTTCTTTCCTAATATTAGCATTGAAAACCATGATATCGTTCTAACTATGGTTGTAACTGTATTCCACATGTTTTGATATTATTTTTTCTAAGTATTTACTAGTTTCCATTATGACTTTTTTTGATCCATGAGTAATTTTTTAAAAATTTTTATGTAGGCTCAATGCCCAGCATCAAGCCCAATATGGGGTTTGAATTTATGATCTTGAGATCAAGACCTGAGCTGAAATCAAGAGTTGGATGCCTAACCAACTGAGCCACTTGGCATCCATGAGTAATTTAAAAAATTTTTTAAAGTTTTAATTTAAATTCCAGTTAGTTAACATAAAGTGTAATACTAGTTTCAGGTATACAATTTGGTGATGCTACACTTCCATACGATACCTGGTGCTCATCATGACACATGCACTCCTTAATCCCTATCACCTATTTAACCTTTTTCTCCACCCACCTCCCATCTGGTAACCATTAGTTTAAGAGTCTGTTTCTTGTGTGTTTGTGTCTCTCTTTTTTCCTCCTTGCTCATTTGTTTTGTTTCTTAAATTCCACATGTAAGTGAAATCATATGGTATTTGTCTTTCTCTGACTTATTTCACTTAGCATCATACTCTCTAGGTTCCATCCACATTGTTACAAATGGCAAGATTTCATTTTTTTTAATGTCTGAGTAATATTCCATGGTGTATGTAAACCACATCTTCTTTATCCATCCATCAGTAAATGGACACTTGGGCTATTTCCATAATTTAGCTGTTGTTGATAATGCTGCTATAAAAATGAATGTATTCCCTTGAATCACTATTTTTTTATTTCTTTGGGTAAATACCTACTAGTGCAATTGCTGGATTGTAGCCATGAGTAATTTAAGTTTTTAAAATTTCTGGATATATGGAGTTTTCTAAAAGTTTATTGTTATTGTTAATTTTTAACTGTGTTATGTTCAGAGGATACAATCTATACAATATTGATCCTTTGTTATTGGTTAGGATTTGCTCTGCAGTCCTGTATGTAATCAATATTTGTAAACATTTCTATGTACTTAAAAATATTGCATATTTTCTAATTATTGGATGCAGGATTCTAGAATTATTCATCAGATCAAAGATATTAATTGGGTTGTTCAAATCTTCCACGTTTTTTTTAAAAAAGATTTTATTTATTCATGAGAGACACAGAGAAAAAGAGAGGCAGAGACATAGGCAGAGGGAGAAGCTGGGGACTTGATCCCAGGACTCCAGAATCATGCCCTGAGCCAAAGGCAGACAAACTCAACCACTGAGCCACCCAGGTGTCCCAAATCTTCCATGTCTTTATTATTTTTCTTCCTGCTTCACTGATCAACTTTTAAGAGAGGTGAGTTAAAATTTCCAGAAGTGGGGGGATCCCTGGGTGGCTCAGCGGTTTGGCGCCTGCCTTTGGCTCAGGGCACGATCCTGGAGTCCCGGGATCGAGTCCTGAGTCGGGCTCCCGGCATGGAGCCTGCTTCTCCCTCCTCCTGTGTCTCTGCCTCTCTCTCTATCATAAATAAATAAATAAATCTTTAAAAATAAATAAATAAATAAAATTTCCAGTAGTAATTGTGGATTTGTTATTTTTCCTTATTTTTGGTGCTCTGTTATAAGCTTAGACTTGTTAATCTTTTTGCAGCTTAGATCCTATAGCTAATCCAATTCCTAGTTCATTTTGGCTCCTTAGCTCCAAATTTTTGAGAGTCCTTGGATGAGTCTATGGTCCTGAGGAATCTTAAGGTGACAAATGAGGATGATTTCCATACCCAAGTATAATGTACTATACTTTGTAGTCACTATATATTACATAACAATTTTTAATTATGTACTTGGCCTTAATTATTCTAATGTAAAGAACCATCAGAAGAGGTCAGTTGAGTTTCCAGAAGGTTTGATGTGACCTCAACCCAGCTAGATTTACCCTATAGCAATCTAGTTCAAAACTGTCTTTCACCTTTATGTAAAATTGTAAGTTTTGACCTTCACAGGCCTGTTTCTTTTTCTCTCTTTCTCCCTCCATGCTAATTAGCAGGATTCTAGAGTTTACTCTTGGGAATGCAAGTCCTCCTAATGAACAATTTTTAGTAAAAGAACCCCAGTAAGATGAGAATATTTTCTCTTTCCTTATAGCTACTTGCTTTGTATCACAAAGCTAGCTTTGATAAAGGGATAAATCAAGAACATTTAAAAACTATCATTTTAACTCCCATTTAAAATTTTGACTTGTATGAAATTACATCATTCTCTTTATTTTCCCTTGTAATTCTCTTTACCAATGTTATTTGTAAAAAACAAAAAAATGACAATACATAGACTTGAGACAACGTTGCTATATCCTAAGAGATACAACCTGTAACCTCTGCAATGTCAGTCTGCCTTTCTATTCATTGCCCTACCTGATAAATGGGTACCTAAAAATACCTTTTAAATTAACATCTCTGTTTTGCAAAGATTTTTACATTTATACTTGTAAATTTTGTTGTTTTTGTTAGTCACAAAAGAAGATTTGGGTTTACCTCTTCTTCCCTCATTCACATAATCTCATGACTCCTCTTGGATTTTCTATTCAAAGAGTTTGAGAGATTTTATTTAAAATAACACCCACTATAGGGGTACCTGGCTGCGTCAGTGGGTGGAACATGCAACTCTTGATCTGGGGGTTGTAAGTTCAAGCCTCATGTTGGGTGTAGAGATTACTTAAAAATAAAATCTTAAAATACACCCAGTAAAACTTTTTTTCCTTCCTCCTACTTTCAACCTTTTTTTGTCCTTATGCTTTAATTGTAACTCAATCCAATCTGATATTTAGTTGTGGGGTTTTTTTAGTTGTGTTTTTTTTTTTTTAAGATTTTGTTTATTATTCATGAGAGACCCAGGCATAGGCAGAGGGAGACACAGGCTCCCTGTGGGAAGCCCAATGTGGGACTCCATCCCAGGACCCTGGGATCACGACCTGAGCCAAAGGCAGATGCTCAACCACTGAGTCACCCAGATGCCCTACGGATCTAGTTTTAAAAGAAATTTCAAATGAATGCAAAGGGGGGAAAAAAGCAATGCAAACCAAGAATCAGACTCTTACTATAGAGAACTGAGGGTTACTAGAGGGGAGGTTGGTGGGGAGATGGGTTAAACAGGTGATGGGTATTAGGGAGGGCATTTGTGATGAGCCCCAGGTGTCGCATGTAATTGATGAATCACTAAATTCTACACCTGAATCTAATACTGCACTGTATGTTAACTAGCTGGAATTTAAATAAAACTTGGAAAAAATAAAAATAAAATATTGGCTCTACAGGGAATGAATATTTTACTCATTCATTTCTAAAAAGAAATTATACTGACCTGAAGATATTTCGGTAATGGTTAATTGGGCCACTTAATGCTCCAGGCTGGGAGAAGACATAAATATAAGCTTCAAGATCTTCTGTTGTTAATCGACATCCTTTTCTTCCAATGCCAGTCCTTTGACTGGTAAACAGATGTTTCAAAGCCTAATTTAAATGAAAAGAATTAAAACTTTTTAGTTACCTAACAATGGACTAAACCTTTGAGTTTTGAAAGAGAATAATGGTCCGTGTCAGTGAAAACTCCTCTTCAGATAGAATACCTCACTATATACGGACACGTGAGACACATTTTACTTTCCTGGCTTTACTTTTGAGAGCTTCCCTTCTAATCCCCCATGGACACATCACCCTTATGAAGAGCAACCTGTCTTCTTGGTACCTATTCACGTTCCACAAGGCTAAGCTAAGACACTATCACCACCCTAAAGTCTTCCCTAATATTCTAACTAAAGTAGTTTATCTGTTTACTGACAAACTATCTACTCTCCTCCCCTCACAATTGTTTGAATTTTTTTTGACCACAATCCAGAGTAACAAACACCTTTTATATCATGATCCAGTCATACTCCCACACATATGTTTCCGAAACAAAAGTTTAAAGAAATATCCCTTACTCTTATTACTGTGTATAGTGATATTTTCAATTCACTTTTGTTCTACTTTATTTAAAAAAATTAAATTGCAAGCCACTAAACGGATTTCATGACCCACCAATGGCTCCTCACGTACGATTTGAAAAACATTGCTCTATACCAGCATTTCTCAAAACGTAGATCTAAATCACCTGCATCAGAATCATTGGAATTCTTCTTTAAAATGAAAATCTCTTGGGGAGGCTGGGTGGTTCAGTTGGTAAAGCATCATCAGTCTCTTGGTTTCAGCTTAGATCATGATCTCAGGGTCCCGGGATGAGCCCCATCATCTGGCTCCACGTTTAGAGGGGATCTGCTTAAGGATTTTTCTTCTCCCCCTGTCCCTCCCCCTGCTCGCCCTCTCTTTCTAAAATAAATAATCTTTAAAAAGTAAAATGCAGATCCCTTAACCCCAAAACACACCTGTAAAACTATGAAATGATTTATGCAAGGAGTGACTAATTGAAACATTATTTGTAATAGCAAAAGACTGGAAACAAAAAATATCCATCAGTGGGGGGTTGGTATGTGTTCTGAATACTGCAAGAGAAGATGGAGATGATTACATGCTATGGAGTGGCCAATCCCCAAGTCATATTTTTAAGAGGAGGGAAAAAAAGAAAGGGTGGAAAATAGTATTTGTAGTATGTTATCTTTTACATAAGAAGGAGTAGACAAATATACATATGCTTATATTAAAAAAAAAAAAGGAACAGTAAAGAAAATGAAACAAAAACAACCAAAGTGGTTTCCTTATGGAGAAGGAGGAAATAGGATGGAGCCAGAGAAACAGGAAACAGAGAACTAAGTAAGACATCTCTTTACCTTGTTTTAGAGTTTTGACTAGCACCACATAAATGTTTTTTACAAAATATAAAAGTTAAGTAAACCTTTGTAGTCTTAGTTTTGCTTTGGAAATATGAATAAGAACTCATTACTTTTTTCACTTTAAAAAATATGTATGTACAGTTGCTGTCCAATGGAAAGATCTAGAAGCAATAAAAACCCAGTAACAATGATCACCTTGACACCCAGACTGTGGTTTCTAAATACAATTCCTACTAATAGAAGCCAAAGTTCCTTCAATAAATAACTAATTCCAAACTTGTGGCAGGAAATAAAAGATGAACCTAGGAAGTTAAAGAGGCAAGCTATCAATGACTGAAGATTTATGTCAAAAGGACACAGGATCCAACCTGAAGGAGTTTCCACTTGCCTAATGTGAGACAATCTTAGCATCAAAGACAACGACTGTAATTGATTGATACACATCAAATATATATTTAAAACTCATGAGCTCGGGAACCCTGGGTGGCGCAGCGGTTTAGCGCCTGCCTTTGGCCCAGGGCGCGATCCTGGAGACCCGGGATCGAATCCCACGTCGGGCTCCCGGTGCATGGAGCCTGCTTCTCCCTCTGCCTATGTCTCTGCCTCTCTCTCTTGCTCTCTGTGTGACTATCATAAATAAATAAAAATTTAAAAATAAAATAAAATAAAACTCATGAGCTCATAGTAATATGGAAAAAATACTTCATTGGTTATCATCAGAGATTTCTAGGGCATCAAATCATTATTCTGGAAGTTGTTTATAAAGGTAAAGAATGGGGATCCCTGGGTGGCGCAGCGGTTTAGCGCCTGCCTTTGGCCCAGGGCGTGATCCTGGAGACCCGGGATCGAGTCCCGCATCGGGCTCCCGGTGACCGGGGATCGAGTCCCGCATTGGGCTCCCGGTGCATGGAGCCTGCTTCTCCCTCTGCCTGTGTCTCTGCCTCTCTCTCTCTCTCTCTGTGTGACTATCATAAATAAATAAATAAAAATTTTTAAAAAAAGGTAAAGAATGAAGTGTTTATCCTGCCATTCTTGTGTGAACTGTATTTCAGAATAACCAAACAGTAGATTGGACAATTTCAGTTAATAAAAGGAAGAATTCCAGTTAATAAAAGTAGGGGGAAATGATAGAATTAGGAAATCACCATTCTGAAAATCCTAATGAAATAATGGACCTAGGCAGTGATGATCAAGGTATGCTAAAATTATTTGGTGACAAGTTGTTAGGAAATTTAGATAGGCTGACAATTCATGAGCCCCCTGTTCAGTAAAACTGAGAGAACTAGACTTTATGTGGTTCCCTGATGTGATTCATTAGAAAATACACAGCACCACCTACAAGTATTCTTGCCAAATTAAAAATCAGTCTAACTAAGCCTCTAGATTAATAACATCCATGAAGTAGGAAAAACAAAGGTTAGCAAAACAAGTTAAATAACACCATAATGAAGGAGTTAGCCAAATCTAAAATGTGGATCATTCCTCAGGACAAATGACCAAATTTCTTCAATAAAAAAATGGTGTTAACAAAGGAACTGTTATAGACTGAAAAAAAAAAACCATAACAATCACATGCAGTGTGTGGACCTTGTTTGGTTCCTGATTCAAAGTGTGCAAAGACAGTTGAGACAGTCAATAGGGAAATTTGAACGGGAATTAAATGATCGTAAGGAGTAATTATTCACTTTGTTAGGTTTGATAGTGGTACTGGAGTTATGTTTTTATTTTATTTTATTTTTTAATGTTTTTATTTATTTATGATAGTCACACACAGAGATAGAGAGAGAGGCAGAGACATAGGCAGAGGGAGAAGCAGGTTCCATGCACCGGGAGCCCGATGTGGGATACAATCCGGGGTCTCCAGGATCACGCCCTGGGCCAAAGCCAGGGGCTAAACCGCTGCGCCACCCAGGGATCCCTGGAGTTATGTTTTTAAAAAAGCTGGGGCACCTGTGTGGCTCAGTGGTTGAGCATCTGCCTTTGGTTCAGGTAATCCCGGGGTCCTGGGATCAAATCCCATATTGGGCTCCCCACAGGGAGCCTGCTTCTCCCTCTGCTTATGTCTCTGCCTCTCTCTGTGTGTCTCTCATGAATAAGTAAATAAAATCATTTAAAAAGTCCTTAACTATCAGAGATTTATGCAAAAGTATTTGTAGGTCCCAAAAGACTCCACCCCAAGATTGCTAGAACTCATACAGCAATTCAGCAGTGTGGCAGGATACAAAATCAATGCCCAGAAATAAGTGGCATTTCTATACACTAACAATGATACTGAAGAAAGTGAAATTAAGGGATCAATCCAATTTACAATTGCACCCAAAAGCATAAGATACCTAGAAATAAACCTAACCAAAGAGGTAAAGATCTATACCCTAAAAACTACAGAACACTTCTGAAAGAAATTGAGAAAGATACAAAGAGATGGAAAAATATTCCATGCTCATGGATTGGAAGAATCAATATTGTGAAAATGTCAACGCTACCCAGGACAATTTACACATTTAATGCAATCCTTATCAAAATACCATGGACTTTCTTCAGAGAGTTGGAACAAATAATCTTAAAGATTTGTGTGGAATCACAAAAGACCCCGTATAGCCAGGAGAATATTGAAAAAGAAAACCAGAGCCAGGGACATCACAATGCCAGATTTCAAGTTGTACTACAAAGCTGTGATCATCAAGACAGTCTGGTACTGGCACAAAACAGACACATAGATCAATGGAACAGAATAGAGAACCCAGAAATGGGCCCTCAACTCTATGGTCAACTCATTTTCAACAAAGCAGGAAAGACTATCCACTGGAAAAAGGTCAGTCTCTTCAATAAATGGTGCTGGGAAAATTGGATAGCCAAGTGCAGAAGAATGAAACTAGACCATTATCTTACACCATACACAAAGATAAACTCAAAATGGATGAAAGATCTAAAATGTGAGACAAGAATCCATCAAAATCCTAGAGGAGAACACAGGCAACACCCTTTTTGAACTTGGCCACAACAACTTCTTGCAAGATACATCTATGAAGGCAAGGGAAACAAAAGCAAAAATGAACTATTGGGACTTCATCCAGATAAAAAGCTTCCTGCACAGCAAAAGAAACAGTCAATAAAACTAAAAGACAACCTACAGAATGGGAGAAGATATTTGCAAATGACATATCAGATAAAGGGCTAGTATCCAAGATCTATAAAGAACTTATAAAACTCAACAGCAAAGAAACAAACAACCCAATCATGAAATGGGCAAAAGACATGAACAGAAATTTTACTGAAGAAGACATAGACATGGCCAACAAGCACATGAGAAAATGCTCCACATCACTCGCCATCAGGAAAATACAAATCAAAACCACAATGAGCTACCACCTCACCCCAGTGAGAATGGTGAAAATTAACAAGATTAAAATTAAACAACAAATGTTGGAGAGGATGTGGAGAAAAGGGAACCCTCTTGCACTGTTGGTGGGAATGTGAACTGGTACAGCCACTCTGGAAAACTGTGTGGAGGTTCCTCAAAGAGTTAAAAATAGACCTGCCCTACGACCCAGCAATTGCACTGCTGGGGATTTACCCAAAAGATAGAGATGCAGTGAAAAACTGAAACACCTGCACCCCGATGTTTCTAGCAGCAATGTCCACAGTAGCCAAACTGTGGAAGGAGCCTCGGTGTCCATCGAACAATGAATGGATAAAGAAGATGTGGTCTATGTATACAATGGAATATTACTCAGCCATTAGAAATGACAAATACCCACCATGAGCTTCAATGTGAATAGAACTGGAGGGTATTATGCTGAGTGAAGTAAGTCAATCAAAGAAGGGCAAACTTTATATGGCTTTATTCATTCAGGGAATATAAAAATTAGTGAAGGGGATTAAAGAGGAAAGGAGAGAAAATGAGTGGGAAATAGCAGTGAGGGTGACAGAACATGAAAGACTCCTAACTCTGGGAAACGAACAAGGGGTAGTGGAAGGGGAGGTGGGCGGGGGGATGGGGTGACTGGGTGATGGTCACTGAGGGGAGCACTTGACGGGATGAGCACTGGGTGTTATACTATATGTTGGCAAATTGAACTCCAATAAAAAATATACAAAAAAGTATTTGTAGGTAAAATAATATTGCTTTTTTAAAACCTCCCTAAATATCTAATACCATATTAGGTATACAAGAAGCAGTCGATAAGCTTTTAAGAAATAGATACAACACATGACTCCTGGTTGTGCGTGTACACCAATTCCTGCACTTACTTTGTTTCAGGGTTTTGTTTACACCCACAGTCCTCCACTTCTGCTGTGTCAAACTCTCACCTGGCATTCATATTCCCTTGTCTCCCCATGGAATGTTCTCTGAAAAGAGGTATGCCTGTAGGGGTACAGGCTCTCACAAAAAATTGAACAATAACCAGGCACTCAAATATACAGGGCCTACAAAAATAACAAGCCTAATATGAGCCTAATAACAAGCCTATATATGAGGTCTTAGAAACATGTATTAAATTTTAGCATTTGCCTATTTTTATTTCTGTATGATGAACTTTAATACATTATTCACTTGACTTACCTTTTTTCTTGCATAGGAGGAAATGCCTAACAGTGGACAGCATATAACAATAATCAATTAATGATTATTTTAAACAAATCAAATAACATAAGCCAACTTTCTTTTTCTCTTTTATTTATTTTTTTAAGTGCATCTGTCTATATTTTAGTTTTAACTTCCTAATTTTGTCATCTTCGTGGGCTCCAGTTTTTCAGTTTTATTGAGGTATAGTTGACATATAAGATATAAATGACATATAACATGTTTCTGGTATACATGATGATAACAATATTTGTATACAATGCAAAATGATCACCACAATAAATCTAGTTAACACCCATCACAATATTTGACTTACCTTGAAATCATTTATTGAGAACATAAATTCTGGGAACCATGGTATTTGGAAGAAGTAATAATGGCTGGATTTGAACAGCTGGGCAGGGTGTCGTAAAATATATTCTGAAATTAAAATGCCATGTTAGACCTTATCCAAGGAGTATAAATTACTTACTATAGAAAGAACTCCTTTTTAAGGCAATTTCACCTCTGAGATGAGAAAGAACCCACAAGTAAGCCTTGTGTATATTTCTCTTTGGGACAATTTCTGTGTTCTTATATTTTGTTATAGATATTTCAAGTATTTAGAAAATGTATAGCACTTTAGATAGAAAAGAAAGTCTCGTTTTATGAAGTCTTGACTAAGGAACAGGAAACCCAAATAACACTGCTTTCTCTCCAAGGTTATGATGATTGACCTCACACTTTTCCTAGGGTTATATGGCAAGGTAATTTTCTGTTGTTTACATGCAGATTTGAATACCTTATTCATTTGGCCTCAAACAGACACTAAAGTGTATCTTTTAGTTCATTCATGTATCTAGAAAACATTCAAGGAATATTTGAATATGTACTGTGTGTGAGGGGTTTAGCAATCAATAAGACAGAAGAGGTTCCCATTAATAAGGAACTTATACAATAAATAATCAATACTTTAAAAGATCATTTTAGATAGCAATAATACCATACAGAATATTAAAACAAAGTAATCTGATTGAGAGTAATGCTTGGGTGCTGTGGAGGGACTATTATTTAGCAGAACTGATCAGAATAGGCTTCTGTGGGGATGTAATATGTAGACTGAGTCTTAAATGGTAAGAGGGAGTCAGCTATGCAAATATCTAGGAAGAATATCCAGGAAAGGAAAGTAGGTCCTGGGCTTGGCACATTTAAGAAGCACAAAGAACGTCAGTGTGACTGGTGTATAGTGAATGAGGGAGAGGTGGCATGAGATGAGTCAGAGAGCAAAGCAGAAGCCCAGTCAATGAGGGCCAGAGGAGATGGATTTTAAGTGTTTTGGGAAGACACTAAAGCTTTAAACTGGAGAGTAGTGTAATCACACATATTAAGTGTGCATACTTGTTTCTTGTGCACTATATTTTTATTTTCTTTGCTAGAGAGCTATTTTTTTCTTATTTCTAATTTTGTAACTAACATGCTAGTGTTAACACAGTTGGAATTTTTAGAACTATAATTCTTAGGTAAGTGGTATATCATTATGCTATACTTTTTGTAAAGTCATCACTGGACAAAATTTACTCAGCCCTGCATTAAGAGATATCAATATAATTAAGGAAAAAATAGAGGCATATTAGTTGAAGATCTTATATTAATCTGACTAGGGTTGAACCTACTCTGGATAAAACAATTCCAGAAATATTTCAAGAATCTTCTTGCTGAAATGACCAATTGAAATTTATTCATTTAGCAACATCATAAAAATAACGTTTACTCAAGGATCCCAATCAATGGAACAAGCATGTAGCACAATTTTTGCTACCCAATGCAACAGAAAAATACAGTGAATCTCAGTTTAATATTTGAATTCTAAGCATCCATGCTATCACCTCAACAGAAATAGGACAGATATATATCTAAAATTCAACTCTCAGAGCACCTGGATGGCTCAGTTGGTTAAGCATCTGCCTTCAGCTCAGGTCATGATCTTAGGGTCCTGGGATGGGGCGCCACAGTATTGGGCTCCCTGTTCAGCGGGGAGCCTGCTTCTCCTTCTTCTCCCTCTGCTGCTCCCCCTGTTGTGCTCTCGCACCCTCTCTCAAATAAATAAAATCTTTAAAAAAATAAAGAAATAAAATTAAACTCCTACACTTATAATGTACAATACTTATGTAGTCATGTTCCCTTTCTTCCTTTTGTGTATCATGTTCCCAACATAGAATTTTTTCTTTCCTAGAGGGCTGCTGTGGGTCATAGCAGTACCTGAGACTCAGAAAATCTGACAAAGATAGTTAAAGAGGACTAGATTATCATTTTTGTCAAAACCAAATAAAAATGTTCATTGGTCTTTAAGCATTCTGAGGATTTTAAGAGTTCCCTTTACAGCAGAGGTTCTCAAAGTACAGCCCACTTGGACAAGTTGGGATCCACTAGACCCTTTTAAGCAATCCAGACAGTCAAAATTATTCCATTACAATACTAAGACATTATTAGCTTTTCTTTTTTGGTTGACATTTGTGCTCATGGTACAAAAGCAATGGAAGATAAAACCATTGCTGACTGAACACAAATCAAGGTAGTGACACTAAACGATACTAGTAGGCATTGTATTCTTCACACTACACATTTGCAGCAAACAGATACATAAATACATAAAATTAGGTGCCAGTTTCACTTAGGAATGTCCTAGATAAAATAGCAAAAATTATTAATTTTATAAATTTCAACCTTTGCACACACATCTTTTGAACATGGAGATGAAACAGAAAGTATATATAAAGCAATTCTGTTGAACACCCACGTACAGTGGTTGTCTCCAGGAACAGCACTTCTGCAATTCTTTGAGTTGATTAGTTGAATTAGCTGCATTTTTATGGAATACCATCTTTACTTGAAAAGATGACTAACAAACTATTATCAGCCAGACTCAAGTATTTGACAGATATCTCTTGAAAATGAACGAAGTGAGCCTGTCATTTGAGGGAAAACAATCAACAGTATTTGTTGCCAATGACAAAATTCAAGCTTTCAAATGAAAATTAGAATTTTGAAGATGTGTATTTGCTACTGTGAGCGTGACAGCTTTGCAATACTCAGCTTTTTGATGAAACTGGGGCAATATTAATGAATGTAATTCTTTGATATAATAAAATGTGTCAACTTATGAATAATCTGCATAACTCCATGAAACAGGGTCTTCCAATGCATGATGATGCAAAATCATGCATGGGTAAAAAATCCATTCAAAGTGCTAGGGAGACTAATGGATTTTAATGTAATAGAGTACAAAAAGTTCATTAATATGACATCAGATTCTAAACTGTTACTAATCTTTAAGAAACACCAATTTTTGAGTTTGGTATAGTATTAAAGAAGAAAATCCACAGTTATCTGAAAAGGCTATTAAAATACTCCTCCCTTTTCCAATTACAAATCTGTGTGAGGCCAGATTTCTTAATACACTTCAATTTAAACAACATATTGCAACAGACTGCAGAAGCAGATCTGAGAATCCAGCTGTCTTCTATTAAGTCAAAAATTAAAGACGTTCGCAAAAATGTAAAACAATGACATACTTCTCACTAAACTTTTGTTTGGAAGATGTAGCCAAATCTCATTTAAATGTTATTCATGTTAACAGGTATTGGATTTATTATATTTTAAATGAATTAATATATAATTTAAATGTTTTCTCATTTTTAATTCCTAATACAGTAAATATGTTTATATATGACCTATGTAAACAAAAGCTCATTTGGTCTTTAATAATTTTTAAGAGTCTAAAGGAGTCCTAAAAGTCAAAATTTGAGAACTATGGCTTTAAAGAATGCTGTCATTCCTGATAGCCTAAGCAGTCAGGCAAGAGGAGAATTTATTTCTAGGTTGTCAAAATTCATTACTGTCAAAGTAATGTTACTGCATATTTCCCCTTTATCACTCTCCAAGTTAGCAGTAAAATGTTCTCTTAAAAAATAATAAAATTAAGCAAGCAAATATGAAGCTACAATTTCTCAGACTCTTATGGAATATTTAAAGCCAAAATATCTGACATTGTCATTTGCTAATATATTTTAGTCTTTAATTTAAAAAATACTGTTATTTAAATTTTGCTGTTTTTAATTCAAAGTGTCAGTAACCATAGCAAATTGTCACATTAGCAAAGATGTTTTAATTAAAATTTAAACTCACCTGTAAATACATTTGGATGAGGGAAGTTAATAACAATAAGCTTCATCACCATTTCGGGATAACAGATGGCGATTAGCCAAGCAATCATTCCCCCCCAGTCATGGCCAATAAGAACACATTTGCTATACCCTGAAATGAAGAAAAAAAATGTTGATGTCATTGAAGGTGGATGCATCATCACATCACATAAACTGAGTATACCTCTGAAACTAATTTTCCCATAATCTGACTCTAATTATGTATTTTATGTAGATACTGAGTTTGGTGTTTCCAAAACCTGTATGTCCGAATCACCTAAATAGCTTTTTAGAAAATTTAGATGTCCAACCTCCATTCTAGACCTACAGATTCAAAATCTCTCCCAGAAATCTATATATATATATTTTTTTACAAATCTGAAATAGCTAGCTCAGCTTTTGTCCCACGAACCTGAGTAAAGATTACACATAATTAAGTCATAATCAAGATTATATTATTGATTTGCCTAGAAAATTGCATGAAGACAAATTTAGGCCAAATCTGACTGAATTACCACAAAAGAGGAACAAAATATGGCTGCTGAAAATCAATGTCTTTCAGTCTATTTTATTGCAATCAGACTAAATGACAACACTGCATTGACACCCCCAGACCTCATCCATTTCTTTTTCTCCTCTTAGAATATTGGCTTGATCTCTGCTCTCATCAGATTACTGTAGAAAAGGCCTTTAATTTGATTTCATGGGTTTCTCACTATATTAGCTCCATTAATGTACCATGGTAGCAGCTGGGTTTTAATCAAAAGCAATGTGGTGGATTCAATTATTATTATTTTTTTTTAGATTTTATTTATTTATTCATGACAGACACACAGAGAGAGGCAGAGACACAGGCAGAGGGAGAAGCAGGCTCCATGCAGGATGCCTGATGTGGAACTCGATCCCAGGTCTCCAGAATCAGGCTCTGGGCTGAAGGCGGCGCTAAACCGCTGGGCCACCAAAGCTGCCCAGTGGATTCAATTATTGTTAAAAAATATTTACTCCCCCGCTCTCCCCACTGCCATAAAAGGAGTATACCTTGCTACCCCTTTGATGTTAGACTTAGCCATGTGGTTTGCTTGGGTCAGTCATATGGTGGGAGTATAACTTGACTTTGGACTCAGGCATATGACTTGCTTTGATGAATGTGCTGCAAGCAGAAACTTGAAATACACTTCTGCAGCTGACCTCATCATCTAGCCATTTCTGCCATTGTCAGAAGACGAAGAGCTATCACTAGGTAGTTATTCCCTTTTAGCTTGGGTTCCAGCCCAACTCAGAGGGAGAAGTCCAGCAGGACCTGTAACCTGAGGCAAAGACCCAGGGGTCGAGCCCATACTTGATCTGCATACTCCATAAGCATGTGAATGAATGAATGCCTATGGCTATAAGCCCCTGAGTTTGGCAAGTCTGTTACACAATAATGTTGTAGCACCAGCTGATCAACATAAGAAAGATAGTGCAAGTGCTTCTGCAACTTATAACATTTTTAAATGATTTAGATGTGGGTTCTGAAGAAATGAATCTTCTGAATATAAGGATCAAATTTCCAATAATTAGTTCTGAAAATAATAAATTTCACACATCAGAAATACTTTTAAAGGCAAATTTTCAAAGTCATTCTTGGCTAGTGGACTGAATAGTCGTTCTGGATGTATTATTTTCTACTTCCCCTGTAAATATTTTCAGCGGTATACCCAAAACCATGGTGACAGGATTCAAGTAACAGCTCAGGTAAATGGAAAACACCTCCTTCCAAGAAATGAAGTCACCAATTCACAATTTGTTGAATGTTAGTTCCTTAAAAGGGATTAATACTATTTCTTTAAAACTGACCTACCTAAAGAGTCTAAAATATCCTTTATATCTGTAATTAGACAGTCCAATTTATAATTCTCTCGATGAATGGGAGCATCCGTTTCTCCATAGCCTCTCAGATCAAGGGCTACAACTCGATATTCACTTTTAAATTCCCTCAGTTGGTGACGCCAAGAATACCTGCAGGAAATAAGAAACATTAAAAAGACCACAGTAGCGAATCCAAAGAGTAACATTACAGCTTTTCTAAGTGGGCAACTGTAAGAAACTATCTATTTTGAGAAAGGTTATATAGCTGTGTGTGAGCCAGAGTAAGGGATGTATTTCAAAAGGGAGCACTGACATTCTTTATAAAAATTTATTGTAATGTTTTTTACCAGCTCCAGTGGCGTGTAACAAAGGGCCAGTATCTACAGAAACTACAAAACATCTGATACTAAAACCAATATACTTTTGTATGTACTTGAGAAATTAATCTTGTAGGCTTTTCTTTTCTTTTCTTTCTTTCTTTTTTTTTTTTTTTTTGTAGGCTTTTCTTAAATAATGCTTACAGCTATCAGGGAATCCATACTTACAAATGCTTCTGTACCGCAAAACCATTTGATTCTCTGAAAATATTTATGAGATGAAAATATATTTCCCTAAAAAGTAGATTTTACTCACTTTACTCCATTGTAAATAGGGCTCTGAGATTTTAGTAATAACAGTTTACTTATGGATGAAAAAGGTCAAAGATTTTTAAGAAGATGATCACTGAAAGAATCCAATAAAACAGCTGCTGAAGATAAACCTCTGTTAGCTAAAACAAAATTCTTCTGTAGAGAAGATCCTGAATGAGTATAAGCAAGTGTGATATTAAAAACATTTAAGGGGCAGGCGCCTGGGTGGCTCAGTCAGTTAAGCGTCTGACTTCAGCTCAGTTCATGATCTCACAGACTCCACATGATCTCACAGGCTCTATGCTCAGAGGGGAGTCTGCTTCTCCCTCTCCCTCTGCTCCTCCCCAACCACCACCCCACTTGTGCCCAAATAAATAAAATCTTAAAAAAAAAAAAAAAAAAAGAATGGTCAGTGGGCTACAGCCAAGTCCTGAAGGCCTGCACAGGACCAGGTATTCCCTCTGTGCTTGATCATAAAACTGCAGAATTAAATGAAATTCATGAGATTTTCTTCCATGAGATTTCTTCTCTCTCTCTTTTTTTAAAGATTTTATTTTTAAGTAATCTCTGCACCCAACATGGGGCTCAAATATATAACCCTGAGATTAAGAATTGCATGCTCTCAAAAAAAAAAAAAAAAAAAAAAAAAAAAAAAAAAAAAAAGAATTGCATGCTCTCCCAACTGAGCCAGCCAGGCTTCCTGATCTATGAGACTTTCTTCTTCAAACAAATAGGATAACAAATAGAAAAAAAAAAAAAGATGTGGATTTTTCAAAGTGACTATTTTTCAAAGTGACTATTTTGGAACTCCAAATATGCATTTTAAAAAATGAATCTGCATGCACATCTGTTCATGGAAACAGTGTAGAGAATTATCTGACATAAGCCAAATGGGAGATAATTGTCTGAAAACATTTTTGGAGTGCAATAGGCAAGGGTACACAGGGATCTCAGATATAAACCAATAGTGAAAGAGACTGCAATGTGAACTGTCACAAAGCAATAAGATCAATAAAACAAAGCATGCACTTTCCATCAACAGGTCATCAGGAAGAGTGTCAGACACATATTTGTAATAATGCATGATTACAAAATCTTTGATCTGTTATTAGGATATCCATGATTTGTGAAAATCTGCAAAAGCATTACCGATTAAGACAGATTTGAAAATGTTTATTAAAAAGTATATTTCTTAGCAAAGTCATAGCAATCTTATTAATCTTGTCTTTAGGTTGTAACAAATAAAGCAGTTGGTTTCCTTAAAGACACTCATCTGTCGACACATGTGATATTATTTTCTCATTAGCTTTACTTAAAATTTTCAATTGATTTTTTTATGTCCTTGTAACTGGAGCCTAGCTCTTCCCTCTTTGGGGATTACCTCATGCCCAATCAATAAAGTTCTACAGATTTAACCTTTTAAATATTTATTTAATCACTTTTCCTGTCCATCCCTACTATCATTACCTTAATTCAGGCCTCCATTAATGCAACAACCTATTGATTGGTCTATATGCATTTCATTCCCCTCAGCGCTATCTTATACAACACCAGACTGAGGTCGCAAAAACACAAACTCTGTCATGTAATTTCGCTGCCTAACATCTTATCTTGAATCCCTAATTACAGACATAATCTCAGACATATTGCAGGTTGGGTTCCAGACTACCACAATAAAGCAAATATCACAATAAAGTAAGCTAAATGAATTTTTGGTTTCCCAGTGCATATAAAAAGTTATTGTTTACATTGTAGTAAATTAAGTGTATAATAGCATTATGTCTAAAAAACAATGTATATATCTTAATTTTAAAAGTATTGAGGGCAGCCCCGGTGGCTCAGCAGTTTAGTGCTGCCTTTGGCCCAGGGCATGATCCTGGAGTCTCAGGATCGAGTCCCACGTCAGGTTCCCTGCATGGAGCCTGCTTCTCCCTCTGCCTGTGTCTCTGCCTCTCTCTCTCTCTGTGTCTCTCATAACTAAATAAATAAAATCTTTCAAAAATAAATAAATAAAAAGTATTGCTTGTATAGAACTGTTGAGTCACTGTATTGTACACCTAAGACTAATATAACACTGTATGTTAACTACACTAGAATTAAGATTAAAAACATAATAAAATTAAAAAAAGAAAAAATACTTTAATGCTACAAAAAATGCTAACCATTATCTGAACTTTCAGCAAATTGTAATTTTTTTGCTGGAGGGTCTCGCCTCAGTGTTGATGGCTGCTGACTGCTCAGGGTGGTGGCTGCTAAAGGTTGGGGTGGCTGTGGCAGTTTCTTACAATGAGATAACAATGAAGTTTGCTACATTGATTGACTCTCTTCCCTTCACAAACCATTTCTCTGTAGCATGTGATGCTGTTCACTAACGTTTTACCCACAGCAGAACTTTTTTCACAATTGGAGTCAGTCCTCTCAAGCCCTGCTGCTGCTTTATCAACTAAATGTACGTAATATTCTAAATCTTTTATTGTCATTTCAACAACCTTCACAGAATCTTTACAAGGAGTAGATTCCAGCTCAAGAATCACTTTCTTTACTCATCCATAAGAAGCAACTTCTCATCCATCAAAGTTGGATCATGAGATTGTAGCCATTCAGTCCCATTTCAGGCTCTACTGCTATGTTTAAGTCCTCTTGCTGCTTCCACCACATCTGCAGTTACTGCCTCCACTTCAGTCTTGAACTTCTCAAGGTCATCCATGAGGGTAGGAATCAACTTCTTCCAATTCCTGTTCACATTGACATTGTGACCTCTTGCCATGAATCATGAATGTTCTTAAAGACATCTAGAATGGCAACTCTTCCAGGTTTTCAACTGACTTTGCCCAAATCTATCAGAGGAATCACTATCTATGACACTATAACCTTATGAAATATATTTCTTAAATAATGAGACTTGATGCAAGGTTGCACAATGGATATTGTGTTAGCAGTCATGAAAAAAAAAAACATTAATTTCATTGTACATCTCCATCAGAGCTCCTACACCAGGTGACCAGGTGCACCATCAATGAGCAGTAATATTTTGAAAGAAATCTTTCTTTTTCTGAGCAGTGGTTCTCAACAGTAGGTTTAAAATATTCAGCAAACCATGTTGTAACAGATGTGCTGTCATCCAGGCTTTGTTGTTCCATTTATGAAAACAGGCAAAATGGATTTGATATAATTCTTAAGGGCTCTAGGATTTTCAGAATAATCAATGAGCATTGGCTTCAACTTTAAGTCACCTTAATAAGATTGTCTGCCTGTCTTTTGAAACTTTGAGGCCAGGCATTAACCTCTCTAGCTAAGAAAGTCCTAGAAAGCATCTTCTTTTAATATAAGACTATTTCATCTACATTGAAAATTTATTGTTGCCACTTTCATGAATTGAGTTACATCTTCTGAGTAACCTGCTGCAGCTTCTACATCAGCACCTGCTGCTTCACCTTACACTTTTCTGTTATGGAGATGACTTATTTTCTTAAACCTCATGAATCAACCTCTCCTGGCTTCAAACTTTTTTCCTGCAACTTCCTCACCTTTCTGAGTATTCACAGAATTGAAGAGAGTTAGGGACTTGCTCTGGAGTAGGCTTTGGCTGAAGTATGTGTTGGCTGGTTTGATCTTCTGTCCAGACCACTACAACTTTCTCCATCTCAAAAAATAAGATTATTTCACTTTCTTATCATTTGTGTGTTCACTGGAGTAGCACTTTCAATTTCCTTCAAGAACTTTTTCATAGCATTCACAATTTGGCTAACTGGTGGGGACAACTAAAGTCCCCAAGTTCCTGTTGGGGAATTTATAGTCAATATGCATTGTTGGGGATCCCTGGGTGGCTCAGCAGTTTGGCAACTGCCTTCAGCCCAGGGCCTAATCCTGGAGTCCGGGGATCAAGTCCCACATCGGGATCCCTGCATGGAGCCTGCTTCTCCCTCTGCCTGTGTCTCTGCCTCTCTCTCTATCTGTGTCTCTCATGAATAAATAAATAAAATCTTTAAAAAAAAAGAAAATATGCATTGTTTTAATATCTTAAGTATCTGGGTCTTCATTTAGATTTCATGTAGTTAGAGATTTCAAGGTAGAAATTTGACTCAAAGTAGTGTGTAGAATCCTGCGATATTTTACATTTAAAATCGCATTAGAGAGTATGCAAACATAATACCTGCATATTTCATTCTCTTATTAATAATTTAAATTGCCTTACAAATAAATTCAACTATTGATATTATCCATGAGAGGAACCAAACAATATCTTAAATATTTCTAAGAAACGGGGCAGCAGATGGGATGCCTGGGTGGCTCAGCAATTAAGCGCTTGCCTTTGGTTCAGGGCATGATCCTGGAGCCCTGGGATAGAGTCCCACATCGGGCTCCCTGCATGGAGCCTGCTTCTCCCTCTACCTGTGTCTCTGCCTCTCTTTCTGTGTCTCTAATGAATAAATAAATAAAATCTTTAAAAAAAAAAAAAGAAAGAAAGAAACAGGGCAGCTATTATAATAAATTGCCAAAAATTCTTAAATGTAACCTTTCCAGAATTCATAAATAAATTTTTGAGCACATATTTGAATTCATACTTTCTTTGCATATTTGATTCACACTTTAAACTGAAAAAGAGATCACCCCAGAGATAGACTGATGGGCATTTCATTCATATGATATTAAACAAAATCGAACCCCTGACCCAGGAATGAAACATCTTGCAAAATCAGTAACTCAGGGGTGCCTGGCTGGCTCATTCTGTAGAGCATGCTTGATCTCAGGGTTGTGGGTTCAAACCCCATGTTGGGTGTGGAGCCTACATAAAAAAAATCAGTGACTCTTAAAAATATGACAAATAAAGCTAGCTATTTTCATCCATTTTTTTTCTAGTACCCTTAGGTAATAGC
This sequence comes from Canis lupus familiaris, assembly GCF_011100685.1. Classification (NCBI taxonomy): domain Eukaryota; kingdom Metazoa; phylum Chordata; class Mammalia; order Carnivora; family Canidae; genus Canis; species Canis lupus. Next base: position 57,393,910 of record NC_049227.1, read on the forward strand.
AGAGACACTGCTAAAAATAACCCCCTTCCTAGTGATTACTCTTGACATAAGAGGGCTTCCGATTTACCATGATAGCCACCTTCAAATGTAGAATATCCTTTTCCCCTTCACAACAGAGAAAAGGGCCTAGTCATCAGACTATGCTCAGCTGTGTGTACCAAGAGCCCTCCCTGGCCTCAGCACTTGAGTAATGACGAATGCATTCCATACAGCTGGTGATGAAGACAACTCAAAGAAACTGCCTGCATCAGCTCCAAATATTTTTAAAAGCGATGCAAATTGAGGTGGAGAGAGAGTGGGAGAAAAAACCATCTCCTGACAAACAACTTTATTTTGGGATAATTTAGCTAACAGTCTCAGAGATGCAGATCTTGTTTGATGTTTCCTTTAGATTTTAAGAAAGAAGACCCAGAATTTCATATTGTTTCCATGTAACATCTAATATTAAATGTCACCAATTCTCAACAGCTATTCTTAGGTGTTGATGATAAATGCAGATCATATATTGCATTTGTATAGTGCTTTTCTGTTTATTTTTTAAAGACTTTATTTATTTATTCATGAGAGACACACAGAGAGAGAGGCAGAAGCAGGTTCCATGCAGGGAGCCCGATGCGGGACTGGATCCCAGGACCCCTGGGCCACACGCTGAGGTGAAGCCACCCAGGCATCCTGCGCTTTTCTGTTTAAAATCATTTTTACATACATTGCCAATTGATGACTACTTTTTTAAAGTATCAAATATTCTGACCTACTTGGTCTACAAATAAGCTCATAATTTAATGTGTATTTAGGCAAAACTTGATTAATAGAAGGATAATATTTACACTTAAAAGCTTAAATTGGTTTGAAATTTTTGCTTTGCTTTGTTGTTTTTGGCTTTTAAAGGAGACAGAAATGAAAGAGAAGGGGATTTTGAAAAAAGAGAAGCCAAGAGAGAGACTTGAAGTGGCTTAATCAAAACAGCTTTATCCTAAACTCTGATTTTATTTGACTTTTTCCTGAATGGAATTGACTAGACTCCTAATAGGTGATAGTGTCACTCCTAACAGGTGACAGTCTGAATGGAAGGAAAGACAAAGGTTCAACATAGTGGTCTTGGTTTAGGGTATGACATAGTTAAACAGGATTCTGATTATCAGCAATCTCCATGTAGCTGCTTTACGACTCTCCCTAAACAAATGGGTAGCTTTCAGATTAATGGCCAGCAGAGCTTAGTTAATTCGATATGCTCTTTGAGTAACTGAGTTATGAGGGTTCATTGTTGTTTTTTTTTTAAGATTTTATTTATTTATTCATGAGAGAGAGAGAGAGAGAGAGAGGCAGAGACACAGGCAGAGGGAGAAGCAGGCTCCATGCCGGGAGCCCGACGTGGGACTTGATCCCAGGACTCCAGGATCACACCCTGGGCCAAAGGCAGGCGCTAAACCACTGAGCCACCCAGAGATCCCCTGTTGTTTTTTAAAAAAAAATCATAGCAAGGGTGTTCCTGGAGTAACACAACCAAGACTTAACTTTGCTAGAGCAAATGGGGCTGATGTCCAGGGACAGGTGCTGGGCCTTTCCCAGGCTGCCCCATCCACTGAAGATTAAAGGACACGTACAAGAATCACCAGGCATTTCTATTTTGCAAAAGGGCTCTTATGAAGAGTAAATGATGAGACAATGCTGTGAAAAATGTACAAAAATATTGTTCTTGGAGTGCCTGGGTGGCTCAGTCAGTTAAGCGTCTGCCTTGGCTCATGTCATGATCTCAGGGTCCTGGGTTCGAGCCCCACGTCAGGCTCCCTGCTCAGCAGGGAAGTCTGCTTCTCCCTCTTCCTCTCTCTCTCTGCCCTCACTCATGTGCTCTCTCTCTCACTCACTCTCTCTTTCAAATAAAATATTTTTTAAAAAAGTATTCTTAAATATGACAGAAGGTATCAACTGTCCTATATTAAAAGGATATCATTGTTATTGGCTGTTTCTTAGAAACAATTACCAAGTGGCTGAAGTAATTGTAGGTTTATTTTTATCTTCATGGTAGACTGTTCCACATGTAATAAAGTGAAGTTCCAGAAGAGAAAAGAGCATGGACAAGTATCGGGGTTTGTATGAGGCTGAGAGACACAATAGCTTTTAAATCTTTTCTTTCTAAAAAGTTAAATATCGGGGCACGTGGGTGGCTCAGCTGGTTAAGCGTCTGCCTTTGGCTCAGGTCATGATCTCAGGGCCTGGGATCGAGCCCCGAGTCGGGGCTCCCTGCTCAGCGGGAGCCTGCTTCTCCCTCTGCCTCTGCTGCTCCCCTTGCTTGTGCTCTCTCACTCTCTCTGTCAAATAAATAAATAAAATTTTTAAGAATTAAAAAATTAAAAAGTTCAATATCAACCACCACACCCCAACAGATCATGAATTTTATTTAGAATGATGATCCAAAATGTTAGAGTGAGGTGTTCTTACATTGTTAGCTAACTTTTAACACTCTCTTGAATGTTTCTGTAAGGTGTGAAATTTGAAGGGTGAAAATCAGTGTGTGATATCAGACTGTCATTCCTATATACTGAAGACAGCAGGAGAGGTCAGCCCTGAAGCTCAAAAATGAAGTGTGCCTTACTTTCTGATGCTGCCAATTTTAGAAGGGTAGCTATGATGTTTAAATGAGATGATGTATGTAAAACACTTAGAAGAGTGCCTGGCACACAGTAAATGGTCCGTAAATGTTAATTAGCAGGAGCAGCAGCAGAGTCAAGAAATTATTTTTTTATTGGTGGGACAATGGCCTATCTCCAAATGTCTTCATTAGTATTACTCTTAAAACTAGAATTCTACTATTACATATTCTTCATCTCCTTTAGAGTTGAAGATTTTGTATCATCCAAAGTCCTGATGCAGCTAGCTCTCAAAGAGATATAATCTCAGTGCACTTTAGCTAATACTTTATCATTGAAAGGCACTGTATCAATAAATGCATGGTGGATGCTAGTGCTGGATTTCCACACTGAGTGAATGGAAGTGAAGGAAGAAAATGACCATTTACTGAGTATTCACTGGGGCTACATGTAAGGCCTTCTGCATATTTTGACTCTCTTTATCCTCATGACAACACCGCAAGATTATTGCAGATGATTGTGCAGGATCCTGCAGAGTAAGTGATTAAGCCAGAATTCACCGCCTACATTACTTTATGCAGATTTGACTAATGCTTCAGACTTACATTTTATTGTGAGCCAATCATGTCAAGCACTCCACTAAATGAGTCCACATACATATGCCTGAATTGCACTGGGCTGTTTACCACCTAATTAAGTTGTCTCCAGATGGAAGAACATATAAAAGTTTAACATGAAAACGACTTATGTTTATTCATGCAGGCGAATACAGAGGGGAGAAAAATCTTCATGAGGGGAAAAATCTCAGAAAAAGACATCTATAGACTTTTTGCTCTGGAAAAATGATGAGGTTGCCATGCTCCAGTCTTTTCTTCAATGCCTAATACTTCCTCATGCACTAGCATTCTCAATGTATTTACTATAAAGTCTCTTTCACTGATAAAGTATTAACTAAGGTGTATCAGGATCAGATCTTTTTCAGAGCTAGATGCATTTTAAATCAGGACTTTGGATAACACAGGATCATTAAAACTGTGAAGGAGGTGCAGAATATATAATGGTGAAATTCTAGGTGTTAAGAGTGATAATAAGGGAGAAATCTGGGGACAGGGCATTACCCCAGGCCTTTCAAAAGATACCACATATCCTGCCTTGCAGTCGGCTCAGAGAATAGGATTATTTTTCATCAATTTCTTTACATTTAGTTCGTGAACTATCTCAAGATCATAGCACTGTTACCAAAAATCTAGTCTTCTTTTCACAACCATAGGCAGCATCTTTTAAAAAGATATTCGTGTTTTAAAAGTTTAATCATATGTTGTTTTCATTTGTACTTACTTGACTCTGCGAGGTTCAAAGGAGAACAGAACATTTTCTCTTAAGTACCTAGCAACTGTATATTTTTGGTTATAGGTTTCTTCCTAATGTGAAATATTTAGGTCCTTAATTTATCCTGCATTCATATGAGCCTATTGCTACATGCACAGAAAATAGTTCATCTTCAGTCTCCAAGAGTCCTCTTCTTTCTCCACCTCCCCTTTACCTAAGGCTTCGCTCAGACCTTCCAGATAATAGGCACTCTATACATTTGGTTTCTTTTCAATTTCCTTTCCCTACCCAATGTGGCATTTGGTCCACAGTAAATAGTATAAAAACTGTTTTGTAGCTGGTTCAGAAATCTGAAACATTAAACCATACTTCTTTTAATTCTCAAAAAGAAAAAGAAAAAAAAAAGAAAAAGAAAATTAACCTGGTACCATGCATTGTTCTTTAGAATAGAAGGCAAAGTGTTCCTGTGATTCAGGAACATTTGGGAAGGATAATTGGGTAAGAGATCACAAAGTAAGGTCGATTAAAAGTCATAAGAAAATGACACTGTGATAAGCCAAGTCCTTAATGCAAAATCAAAAGTTGGTTGGTAAGTTTACCAGAATTCTGGAAATCCATGAAGCAGCAGCATAAGTGGTTTGCCTCTCTCACCAGCAGCAACATAATGAAACCTTAACCCCGAATCCTGCAGTAGAAAATAGAGGGTATGGAATTTTAGTGTTATTTTGCCAAAAGTAGTGCATTTAGCATTTCCACTTGATTCAAGAAGAAAGTACACTTGTGTTATCTTTAATATCATGAAATAAAATAAATATTAAATTTCAAAAAGAAAAAAAAAACATGATTTATTAATAGAGTAAATTATATTTACTTTTGTTGGCATTCCCTTTATAGTACCTTCCCTTCTTGTTCTACTTACAAGGTCAATTTATATGTTACAGGCCTCTGGAACAATGTCACAATTTGTGACTTTCATCTTCCTGATGTGTCACATTTCATCTCATCCAAATTCCACAGGACATGTAAATAATTCTGATCTGAATTTATATTCCTGCCATGTTTACCTCCTAGTCACGTACTTTTCTCAGCTTGCCCGTCAAGAGCTGTGCCATCAGTTATATAATTCACACCTCCTTTTCTTATTTTTAGTTCTCTCCTTCCCACATTATTATTTTAAGTTGGGAGTTGCATGTACAGCTCCCCTTGCTTCCTGCTCATGTCATGTCAATGTATTTCTAACAGCAGAATTCTCTGAGTGCTCAAGACTTCTCTCTGCATGTGGGAGACAAGACTGCCCAAGGAAAATAAACAGCATGGGGGTGAGACAGGAATACAGCAGATACAAAACAAACTATAAAGAAGAAAATGGAGAAAAAACCAAGAAGAAAACCAAAAAAAAAAAAAAAAAAGGAAGTAAAGAAAGAGACCAAGAACCAAAAGATGAGCACAGAGACTGAGTTTTATATCAGGTAACCCAAGCAAGAGGGTTTTCAGATGTAAAAAAAAATCCTAAAAGGTCATTTAATGCAACCCCATCATTTTTACATACTTGGAAACTAAAGTCCAAAGATATTAACATGGCTCATAAAGGTGATTGTGTGCAGGGCTGTGACCAGAGCCCCATTTTGTCCTACCTTACAGGACAATGTTCTTTCCACTCCTTGGTTCTGTCTCTGGGGAAACTCTTTAGGTGTCCAGAGTAAGAGGAAAAGAGCATTACAAGGAATTCCAGATGGCTCTTTTTTCCTGCTCTTCCTCCTCAGGTTGGAACCAAGATAACTAACCTGACTTTGCCCTCAACTGCAGAATGCCCTTCCAGAAGTTCAATAACTTCTTTTATTGGTGATGAGTCTCCGCCACTTGATTGGATTTAGGGAACGAATACCTTATTGCACTTACTGTGTGCACTAGGCACTGCTCTAAGGTTTTATTTGTTGTTGTTGTTGTTGTTGTTGTTTTTGAAGCCTCTCGTTTTACAAATATCAATTCATTTCATTCTCATACCAACCGCAGGCCGAATAAGGATAAGAAAAATGTGCCCTTGGTCTTTTGAACTCTAGCAGCTGGACAATTAGCTCCTAATAGGAATCCTGCACTTGGTGACATAAATATCCCCTCATGTGAGGCTACTTTTGAAAGGCCTGTGAGTCAGACTGCAGGGTGCATCATGAAGGGCCATATCCCGTCACCACCTGGAGCCTCAGGAAATGGAATATCCGTGGGCTGCCAGGTGGCTTGGGACAAGCACGCACGGTTCCAGTCTCAATGCATGGTTGACATTTACTTTTTATTCCATTCCTTTGGTCTCTGACTTCCCACGTCTGTTTCCTTGCCCACAAACGTACACCATGTATTTATTGTTTCATGCTGGTTAGGTCATCCGTGAAGGCTCCCTTCTGCTACTCTGAATAAAGTCCTATTTCCAATGACTTATTCTATTTACTCTTTCAGCCTCTAGAAGGTGGGCAAGGCAGCCCCAGGAGACAGTACAGGGCACCACCAGCACCAACTCCCTACCGCCGGTCTGAGCTCTAAAGGGCAAAAAGGTGACAGGAGAGCGCTCTGCCTTACAGGGGGGTTGCGGCGGAGGGGGGGGGGGAGGCAGTAGTGTGTCCCGAGGACCCCGCTGAGGAAGCTCTCGGGCGCTCCCGCACAGGCGCGCGCGCGCGGCCCCGACCCCTCCCGCGCCCCGCGCCCCGCGCCCCCCGCGCCCCGCGCCCCGCCTGCCCCGGGCGCCGTCCCCGTCCCCGTCCCCGCCGCGAGCCCCGGGAGCGCCGTCTCGGCAGGGGCAGCCCCGCGCCCCGCGCCCCGGGCCGCCGCGCTCCCTCCCGGCCCCGCGGGGCCCGCGCCGGCCTTCACCTTGATCCGCACGTAGCAGTGGGTGCCCAAAGAGGGGTCGTTCAGACACGCGGGAGGGTGTTCGCGGGCCGCCCTCCGGAAGGTCTGCGCGGGGCCCTTGCCGATGCTCCACAAAAGTTTGAGCAGGTGGATGGAGGCGCAGAGCCCGCAGTAGCAGTAGACCAGCGACCAGAAGAGCAGGGACCGGATCGCGAGCGCCAGGCGGAGCAGGCGGTCCCGCAGCCTCGCCATCGGGCGGGGCCGGCGGCGGGGCCCGCTGCCCTCCGGAGGCGCGCGAGCAGCGGCGCTCGGCCGGGCTGCGGAGCCGGACAGCCCGCGCGGCGGCGCGCCAGGCCCGCCACCGGTCGGCGGGAGCCGGCTCCGCGCGCGCCTCCCCGCGCGCCTCCCCGCGGGCCCCGGGCGGCTGCGCTCGGCCGGCGTCCGGAGGCCCCGCCGCGGGCTCCCGCGCTCGCGGTGCGCGCTCGGGGCCGCCGCGCCCGGACTGGGCGCGGGGGGAGAGGGGCCTCGGCCCGCAGGGTGAGCGCCCGGGGCCGCACGGCCCGGCTGCGGGGGAGGCTGGGGCCGAGACTCCCGCGAGTGCTCCCCGGAACCGCGCGCGGAACGGCCGCTGCCACACGGGCCGGGGTTCGAGTGCTCGCAGTGCCCTGGGAACTGTTGGGAGGATTTCATTAGGGCCTTTTTCTGGATCATGGAATTATGGGGGGTGAGGGGTGGGGGGTGGGGGGCAAGAGAGGCAGGGAGGGGTTTCCCTTCCGTGGGACAGATGCTGTTACTTTCTGCATTGCTAACAATCTTCTGAAGTTGTTGATCTTCAGCAAGGTTCAGAAGGGTGATCAGCCCAGCTAGGCCTCTCTGGTGCCAAAGGCAAGCCTCTCGAAACCCCTGGTCTCTTTTCCATCCCTCTAAGTTTTTCCTTTGCAAGACTCTTCCATAAATGGAATCATATAATACGTAACCTTTTATTTTTGGCTTCTTTCACTCAGCGTAATGCATCTGAGATTCCACTATGCTGTTGCATATATGGTCTCCTTTCTATTACTTGTGTTTGGTTGAATGCAGGTGTCCTATTGTTTATCCATTCTTCATTTTGAGGACATTGGAGTTTTTTTCCAGTTTTGTGGTTACGAATAAAACCACTATAAACACTCGTGTGAAATCTCTGTGTGAAGCTAAGTTTTCCTTTCACCTGGATAAGTACTTAGAAGGGGGGGGGGGGGGTTGCTGGGTCAGGTGGTAAGTGTGCATTTAACTTTATGAGAAACTGCCAAACTGGCTCCACAGTGGCTGTACAACTTTGAATTCGTAACAGCGATGTGTGAGAGTTAAGGTTAGGTTATATTCTTGCAAGAACTTGGGATTGTCCAAACAATCTTAATTTTGGCGATTCTAAGAGATATGGAGCATCTCACTGAGATTTTAATTTACATTTCCCTGTGACTAATAATGTGTGACCATCTTTATGTACTTTTATGCCACTCAAATATAATCTTTGACAGTGTCTGTTAAAATCTTTTACACATTTTTTAAAAATTGTGTTGTTTTCCTACTATTCAATTCGAGAGTTATTTATGTATTTTGGATATAAATCCTTTATTGTACATCATGAGATTTGCAAATAATTTTCCAGACCGTGTCTTTTCATTCTTATAACAGAGACTTCTGAAGAGCAGAATTTCTTAAAAATTTTAAAGAATTATTTATTTATTTATTTTAAGTAGGCTCTCTGCCCAATGTGGGGTTCAACTCACAACCTCAAGATCTAGAGTCACATGCTCTGCTCACTGAACCAGTTAGGTGCCCCCCAGATGACATCCAATGTATCACTTTTTTTTAAAAAAGGCCTTTATTTTTTTAAAGATTTTTAAAATTTATTTATTAATGAGAAACACAGAGAAAGAGGCAGGGACATACGCAGAGGGAGAAGCACTCTCCCTGTGGCGAGCCTGATGCAGGGCTTGATCCCAGGAACTCTGGATCACCCCTGAGCCAAAGGCAGCCACTCAACACTGAGCCTCCCAGGTGCCCCCGCCTTTTGGGCCTTTAATGTAAGAAACCTTTGCATAAGTCAAGGTCAACAGGATTTCTTTCCCTTATGTTTTCTTCTTAAAGTTTTATGGCTTTGTTTTATTTATTATTTTTATTTTTATTTTTTTTAATTTTTATTTATTTATGATAGTCACACAGAGAGAGAGAGAGAGAGGTAGAGACACAGGCAGAGGGAGAAGCAGGCTCCATGCACCGGGAGCCCAATGTGGGATTCGATCCCGGGTCTCCAGGATCGCGCCCTGGGCCAAAGGCAGGCGCTAAACCGCTGCACCACCCAGGGATCCCTATTTATTATTTTTAAAATCTTAATTCTAGTATAGTTAACACAATGTTTTATATTAGTTACAGGTGTACAATATAGTGATTAAACAATTCTGTATATTACTCAGTGCTCATCATGATAAGTGTACTCCTTAATCCCCCACAGCTATTTCACCCATCCTCTTATTCACCACCTCTCTGGAAACCGTAAGTTCTCTAAAGCTAAGAATCTTTTTTTTGGGGGGGGGGGGTAATCTCTTTTTATATTTGTTCATTTGTTGTTTCTTAAATTCCACATGTGAGTGGAATCATATGGTATTTTTCTTTCTCTAACTTATTTCGCTTGGCATTATACCCTGTAGATCCATCCATGTTGTTGCAAATGGTAAGATTTCATTCTTTTTATGGCTGAATAATATTCCAGTGTGTGTGTGTGTGTGTGTGTGTGTGTGTATCACATCTTTATCCATTCATCTATGGATGGACATTTGGGCTGTTTCCATACTTTGGCTATTGTAAATGTTGAAATAAGCATGGGGTGCATGTATCTTTTCAAATTAGTGTTTTCGTATTCTTTTTTTTTTAAGATTTTATTTATTTATTCATGAGAGGCACAGAGAGAGAGAGGCAGAGACATAGAGGGAGAAGCAGGCTCCATGCAGGGAGCCCGATGTGGGACTCGATCCCAGGACTCCGGGATCATGCCCTGAGCCTGAGCTGAAGGCAGACGTTTAACCACTGAGCCACCCAGGCATCCCTTGTTTTTGTATTCTTTGGATAAATACCCCAGAGTGGAATTACTGGATCATATGGTAATTCTATTTTTGATTTTTTGAGGAACCAGGTCTATGATCCATTTTGAGTTAATTTTTGTATAGGGTACAAAGTATGGATTGACATTTAAGTTTTGCGTGTGGATATATAATTGTTTTGGCACCATTTGTTGAAAAGAGTGTTCTTTCTCCGTTGAATTGTCTTTGTACCTTTGTTGAAAATCACTTGACGTATGGGATTATTTCTAAGCCTCTAGTCTGTTTTATTGATCTTTATGTCTATATTTTCTTCAATACCACATTTGTCACACTTTTGAAAGCAGTACAGTAGGTCTATAATTCAGGTAGTATGAGTCCTTAAGCTTTATTTTTTTTCCATATCATTATTTTTAATGTCCAACGTTTATAAGATGAGGGAAAGGGCTTTCACCCCAACTCAAGTTGATAAATTTTCGATTGGCTTGTGAGTCCGATAGGGATATTTCTTCTTGTCTAATTTGGTTTCTGGGAAGACTTCAGGTCCTCAATGATCATCTGATCAAATGGAATTATGTTCTTCATCTTCTCCAGCTCTTTTTCATATTCTTCAATCCTGGCCTTTGAGAGAGACAAAAACTCAGCACAGCTTTTCACATCTTCTTTTTCCTCAGCATCCACCTGGACAGTGTATTTATCCTCTGGCACAGGAAACTTCAGGGCATTAAACTTCTCAAAGTCATCTACCAAGTCAGCCTTTGCCACATTGGCCTTGTAAGCCCAGTCAATAGCAGGTGGTTTCTCAGGAAGAGTAGCCAACCTGGAGGTAAGCATCTCATTCCAGAATTTCAGGGAGTTGGCAATGGCCTTCTGGTTTCGGGGTATGATCTCCCCAAAAGCTACCCAGTCAATGGTTTTTAGAGCAAGTTTTCACCCAGTCATCTTGAGATATTTCACCGACCCCGGTGGCCCACAGTCCACAGCAGCAAGGCTTAAGCTTTATTCTTTACACAAATTGTTTTGGCTATTCTACTTACTTACCTCCCCTCTGCCAAAAAAATTATTATTAGTTATTTTAGGGAAAAGTTGTTAATTGAAATGCATTGAATCTCTTAACCATTTTGGAGAAAACTAGTATTTTAATAATATTCTGTTGTTCAATTCATGAACATGATGTATCACTCCATTTTTTAGATCTTTGTTGATTTCTATCAGTTTTTCATTGTTTAAAACATACAAATATTGCATATATTTTGTAACATTTAGACCTAATTATTTATTTTTTTGTTATTGTAAATGATACTTTTAAAAATTTCCAGTTGCATATTACTAGCATAAAGAAATATCTTTTTTTTTTTTTGTCTTGGACCCTGAGACCTTGATAAACTCACTTATTAGTTCTAGTAGTTTTTTAAAAATATTTTATTTATTTATTCATGAGAGACACACACAGAGAGAGAGGCAGAGACACAGGCAGAGGGAGAAGCAGGTTCCACACAGGGAGCCTGACATGGGACTCGATCCCGGGCCTCCAGGATCACGCCCTGGGCTAAATGCGGTGCTAAACCGCTGAGCCACCCGGACTGTCCACCCCCCCGTTTTTTTTTAAAGATTTTATTTATTTATTCATGAGAGACACATACACAGAGAGAGGCAGAGACACAGGCAGAGGGAGAAGCAGGCTCCATGTAGGGAGCCCAACAGGGGATCCAATCCTGGGTCTCCAGTATCACACCCCGGGCCGAAGGTGGCACTAAACCCCCAAGCCACCGGGGCTGCCCTGAATAGAGATAGTTTTATTTCTTCCTTTCCTATATATTGGCCTTTTATTTCTTTTTCTTGTCTTATTGCACTGGCTAGGACCTGAAGTACAGTAATGAATAAGATTAATAAGAATGGATATCTTTAGCTTATTTATTCCTGATCTTAGGGGGAAAGCATTCAGTCTGTCACTATTAAGCATCATATTAGCTAAAGATGCCATTTATCATGTTGAGGAAGTTCTTGTCTATTTCTAGTTTCTGAGAAGTTTCTTTTTTTTCATAAATGGAGGTTAAATTTTCTCAAAGAGCTTTTACTTCTCTTGGGATAATCATAGTTTTCCCTCTTTAATCTTTTAATATAGTTAATTATAAAAAAATTTTCAAATTTTTTATTTAAGTTCAATTTAATTAACATACAGTGTATTATTAGCTTCAGAGGTAGAATTCAGTGATTTATCAGTTACATATACCACCCACTGCTCATTATATCAAGTGCCCTCCTTGATGCCCATCACCCAATTACCCCATTCCCACCAACCTCCCCTCCAGCAACCCTCAGTTTGTTTCCTATAGTTAAGATTCTCTACATACAGTTTGGTAGAATTCTCCAAAAAGGCCACCTAGGCCTCAAGTTGTTTTTCTAATTATTTTTTTAAGGTTTTTAAATATAATTCAACCTATTTTAAAGTTATAGAACTATTCAGGTGATCTGTTTTTTCTTTGCTGGTTTGTATCCTTTAGGAATCTTATGCATTTCATGTTAGTTGTTGAATTTATGGCCCAAAGAGCTCTCCATGCCTTTATTAACTTTTCACTGTCTATGGGTAGGTAATGTTCTTCCTTTTACACTTGACATTTGTAATTTGTCTTTTGTTTTTCTTGTTGAGTCTGGTTAGAGGCTTATCAATTTTATTGTCTTTTTTTTTAAAGATTTTATTTATTTATTCATGAGAGACACAGAAAGAGAGGGGCAGAGACACAGGCAGAGAGAGAAGCAGGCTCCATGCAGGGAGCCAGATGTGGGACTTGATCCCAGGACTCCAGGATCATGCCCTGGGCCAAAGGCAGATGCTTAACCACTGAGCCACCCAGGCATCCCAATTTTATTGTCTTTTTAACAAAGAAACAGCCTTTGATTTTATTGGGGTTTTGTTCTCTTTTTTTTTGCTTTTAATTTCATTCATTTATGTTCTTATTCATTTCTTCTGCCAGATTTAGGTTTAATTTGCTTTTCTCTAGTTTCTTAAGACAGAAGTTTAAGTGATTGGTTTGAAATTTTTGTTCTGTTTTAATGTAAACATTTAATGAAAAAAAAATTTCCTCTAAATGCTTCCACAGCAATCCCACAAATTTTAATATGTTGTGCTTTTATTTTCATACAATTCAAAGTATTTCCTAATTCTTCACGTGATTTCCTCTTTTACCATGGGTTATTTAGAAATGCTTAACATCTAGATATTTTGGAGGATTTTGCTGGTATCTTTTCATTGTTAATTTCTAGTTTAAATATGGTATGTTCCAAGAGTTTACCTTCAAAACTGCCTGTTCCTTTAAATTTGTCAAGGTTTGCTTTATGTCTCTGATTATGGTCTATTTTGGTGAATGTTCCAACTGCATTTGAAAGTTGTTATCTGGAGTGTGGTATAAATGTTGATTAGGTAAATTGATTGGCGATGCTGTTTGGGACTGTTAGGATCCTTACTGATTTTCTGTCTACTTGTTCTATCAATTGCTGAGAGAAGAATATTGAAATCTACATGTAATGATAGATTTCTTTCTTCTTGCTTGCTTATTTGCTTTCTTCCTTTCTTTTGGATCTACCAATGCTACTATTTTTGCTTTAGATAGTTATATTTTGGGGCATTTGTAAATAAGATAAAATGAAATTTATAATTACCTCCATTTCTACCATTCTCAGTGTTTTTCGTTAATTATATAGTTATAATTTCTGTCTGGTATCATATTCCTTCTACCAGGGAACTTCCTGTTTTCTTTGCTGTTTTGTATTTCTCATAATTTTTGTTGAAACACATTTTGTGTGAGACAATAGAGACAAAGGTATATAGTTTTTGCCTGTAATTGATGTTTTCTTTTGCCTAACTTTTAGTATGGAGGTTGTGTCAATCTAGTCAGAAGTTGAGTTAGAATTGAATTTTATTATTGCTATGGTTATCTTCAGCACAGCACAGATCTCAAATCTCTCTAGTGTTACCTTGTGGTTAGGGTGGAGACTGGTTTGCTGGTGAATTTTTCTCAGTACCTGCTACATGCTCATCTTTAAGTCTTTATTTATGCTTGGTGATAAGTGATACAGACATGGCCTTTCTCCATGCTTTTGCTCCTCTGATAGCAGTAAACTGCTTTTGTTATTGAATGTTTATTACCCTGTGGTAGGAAGTGCAGAGGGTAGAGGGGCATTCTCTGCTGTCCTGTTTCCTCCCAGACAGGCACTGTGGATATCAGGATATCAGGGTATCTTGGATAGCAGTTGGGATTTTCTCAATGATCCTTTCCTGTTCCCAGTGACAAGGTCTTTCTAATGGTGTGGACCCATGATGTATTTCCTGCTCCTGTCCTAGATTAGAAGGTTTCTGTTTTCTTCCCTCCTCACTGCAGTAGATCTTCATCAGTGCCCTGTCTAGGTGACAGGGTTTGCTATTCTTCCCCCAGAAGCTTAAGGCTGGTATTCCTTAAGGAAGATAGGGAAGAAGGATCTGGAGAAACCTCTCTGTTTTTCTATATCTGGTACTATTCTCTTCCAGGCCTGCATCAGGAGAATAGCTTTCAGGCAGCCCAGGTGGCTCAGCCCTTTAGTGCTGCCTTCAGCCCAGGGCATTGATCCTGGAGACCTGGGATCGAGTCCCACATCGGGCTCCCTGCATGGAGCCTGCTTCTCCCTCTGCCTGTGTCTCTGCCTCTCTCTCTCTGTGTGTGTGTGTGTGTCTCATGAGTTAAAAAAAAAAAAAAAAGAAAAGAAAGGAGGATAGCTTTTTCAGAACCTCATCCTGTCACTCAAATCCTTCTTGTAAGTACTGATGAGGTCTATACTTGAAGAAGAATCTGCACGTGGTTGCAAACTTCTTATGTGCTGTCAGGGGTTCTATATTCTCAACTAGCCCACAACTGGGCTTTCATAATTGTTACTTCTAGATGATTTCATTTGCTTGGCTTTTTTGTTTGTTTGTTTATTTATTTATTTGTGAGATAACACAGAGAGAGAGGCAGAGACACAGGCAGAGGAAGAAGCAGGCTCCTCACAGGCAGCCCGATGTGGGACTCGATCCCAGGACCCTGGGATCATGCTCTGAGCTGAAGGCAGCCGCTCAACCACTGAGCCACTGGGACGTCCCATCGTGTTTTTATTGCCACATTATATGGCATTGGAGACATCTGCCTCAGGTAAGCCAGTACTTATATCCTGTCTCTCCTTTGATGAACTTGTCTTTTCTTAGATTTCAGGTTATTGGTTACCCCACAATCTCAGCCCCCAGATTAATTTAAGAAACGTAAATTTAAAGATTTTCAGGATGCCTGGGTGGCTCAGCAGTTGGGGGTCTGCCTTTTGCTCAGGGCTGATCCCGGAGTTCTGGGATCGAGTCCCACATCGGGCTCCCTTGAGGAGCCTGCTTCTCCCTCTGCCTGTGTCTCTGTGTCTCTCATGAATAAACAAATAAAATCTTAAAAAAAAAATTCTGGCTTTTCAGATTGTTGTAATGGTGAAGAAATGCTTTTCCAACTTTCTTTATCCCAAGTGGAAGCCTGAATTTCCTAATTTTTAAAAATTGAGATACGATTGGCATATATCATTGTATTAGTTTTAGGTATATGACATAATGATTTGATATATGTGTATATATTTTATATATATTATAAAATGATTACTACAATAAACTTTATACTTTTTTAAAATTTTGAGTATTTTTAAAATTGAAAAAAAATTTTTTTTAAGATTTTATTTATTTATTCGTGAGAGATACAGAGAGAGGCAGAGACACAGGCAGAAGGAGAAGCAGGCTCCATGCCGGGAGCCCGATGCGGGACTCGATCCCAGGACTCCAGGATCGCGCCCTGGGCTGAAGGCGGCGCTAAACTGCTGAGCCACCCGGGCTGCCCTAAAATTGAAATTTTAAATGAGATGATTAGAAATTTATATGCACTCATGAGAAATAGAGAAACTGTGTACACTTCAAACAGTGTACTTTACACTTTATAATTTTGTTTATAGTGTAGCTTTGTTTACCCACCACCAAAGTCAAGTATATAGAACAGTTCTTTAACCACAGGGATGTCTCATGTTGTCCTCTTTTTCTTTTTAAGTTTCTTTTCTTTTAATATTTTATTTATTTATTTATTCATGAGAGACACAGAGAGAAGGCAGAAACAGGCAGAGGGAGAAGCAGGCTCCTCGCAGGGAGCCCGATGTGGGACTCTCCCGGATCCCGGGATCACAACCTGAACCAAAGGCAGGTGGCCAACCGCTGAGCCACCCAGGTGTCCCTCATGTTGTCCTTTTATAACCATGTTCACACCTTATCCCTCACCTCTGGTAACCACTAATGTGTTTTCCATTTCCAAAATTTTGTCATTTCAAAACTGTTATAAAAGTGAAGTCATGAAGTAGGTAACCTTTTGGGATTAGTTTTTTTCACACACCACAATTCCCTAGAAATTCAAGTTATTGCAAGTATCAACAGTTCATTCCTTTTTGCTGCTGATTAGTATTTTAAATTATGAATATGCTGCTACAACTTGTTAAACACTTACCTACTGAATGACATCTAGGTTGTTTCCAGTTTTGGGCTATTACAAATAAAGCTGCTATGAACCTTTGTGGGTTTGTGATCGGAAGCTTTCATTTATCTGGGATAACCGTCCAGTAGTGCAATTGCCAGGTCATATGGCTTTGTATGTTTTGTTTAAAAGAAGTAACAACTGGTTTCTAGTGTGGCTGTATACCATTTTACACAACCAGCATTTTGTGTAGTCACTATTTTATTTTAAACCTTCCTGATAGATGTGCAGTGCTATCTCATTGTGGTTTACATTCGTATGTCACTGATGGCTACTAGTAGTGGTGAACATGCTTTCATATGTGTGTTTGCCATATGCATATCCTCTTTGGTAAAATTTTGTCCATGTCTTTTGCTCATTCTAATTGTTTCTTTTACTGTTGTATTTTTTGAGTTTTTAATATATTCTTATATACTATTTCTTGTCAGATATGTGGTTTGCAAATATTTTACTAATCTGTAACTTATCTTTTCACAGAGCAAAAGTCTTAATTTTGACAAGATCCAACTTACCAGTCTTTCATTTATGGATCATACTTTTGGTATCAAGTCTAAAGCCTTTTTGCCTAATCACAGAGCCTCAAGGATTTTTTTCTTTTTTGTATTTTACATCTAAACCCATGATCCATTTTGAGTTAACTTTTGCATACGATGTAAGTTTTAATTAAGATTTTTTTTTGGCTTATGAATATTCAATTGCTCCAGCACCATTTGTTGAAAAGACTACCCTTTCTTCATTGAATTGCACCTTTGTCAAAAATCAGTTCAGGATATTTGTGTGGGTGTCAGTTCTTTATTCTGGGGTCTACTGCTTTACTAATACCACATTTTATTGATTACTGTAGCCTTATAGTAAGTCTTATTATCATACAGAATGATTCCTCTCTGTTTTTTCAGTATTATTTATTCTAGTGACTGTGTCATTCTGAGTTTTAAAACAAGCTTGTCTATGTCTATGAAAAGCTTTGCTGGGATTTTGATAGGAGTGCATTAAACCAGATCAATTTGAGGAGTACTGAATCTTTCCTATGTTGAGTTTTCCCAATCTATGAACATAGTATGTCTATTTAAGTCTTTCTTCTTTAACTTCTTCCATAAACATTTTGTGATTTTCAGCATACAGATCCTGTACATTTTGTTCAACATAAACCTAAGTATTTCATATTCTTTGGAATGATTATGTTAATGTTTTTAAGTTACCATATGTTCATTAGTAATAGAGATCAGATTGATTTTTGTATGTTGATTCTATATCCTGTGACCTTGCTTAAATCATTTGCTAGTTGTAAGACTTTTTTGTATATTCCTTAGGATTTTCTACATATAAAATCATGTGCAAAAATTCAACAGCTAGTCCTTAAAGCTAAATTGATTCAGAAACTGCTCAAACATTAGTTATCAAAACAAAACAACCTCCCAAACAGCTTATGGTGAAATCCTGTGGCCATTTACTTTATCTTTTATTTTTCTTTTAGAGAGGGAGAGAAAGAGAGAGAGAGAGAAAGATGGGATAGGGGGAGAGAATCTTAAGCAGGCTCTATGCTCAGGGCAGAGCCCAGTGCAGGGATTGATCTCACAACCCTGAGATCATGACCTGAGCCGAAATCAAGAGTCAGACACTTAACTGACTGAGCCACTCAGGCATCCCATTTACTTTAAAATTGTAAATGAGAATGACTAGTCTTGCTTCCATTATTTGGTACTATTTTAGGATATTATAGCTAATGAAATAAAATTTAAAAACCCAACCAAAACAATCGGAATGACTTTTCTTTTTTTTGCTGTATTACATTGGGTAGAATTTCTAGTACTCATTGAATAAGAATGGTGAGAGTGGATATCCTTGCCATGTTCCCAAATGTAGGGGAAAAGCGTCAAGTCTTTCACCATTAAGTGTAACATTAGCTGCAGATTTTTTGTGGATGCTCCATATCAAATTGAAGTAATTCCCTTGAAAAACTTACCGAAGTTTTTTGTTGTTTTTAAATGTGAATGTGAGTTCATTTTGGATTACACTGATTTCCAAATGTTGAAACTGCTTTGTATACCTGGAATAAATCACTTAGTCATAGTATATAATTATTTTCATACATTGTGGGATTTAGTTTGCTAACATTTTGTTGGAAGATTCTGGTGTCTAAGTACATTAGAGATAATGGCCTTAAGCTTTTTTCCTTTTAAATATATTGTCTTTGGTTCAGTATCAGGGTAATACTGGCTAGCCTTATAAAATGAGTTGGGAAGTATACTTCTTCCTATTAATAAAATTTGTCCTGGGGTGCCTCAGTGGCTCAGTTGATTAAGCATCTGCCTTTGGCTCATGCCATGATTTCAGGGTCCTGGCATCAAGCTCCACATCAGGCTTCCCTGCTCAGTGAGAAGTCTGCTTCTCCCTCTTCTTTGCTCCTACCCCTGCTTATATTTTCTTTCAAATAAATAAATACAATCTTAAAAAAT
Source organism: Canis lupus familiaris (assembly GCF_011100685.1). NCBI lineage: Eukaryota > Metazoa > Chordata > Mammalia > Carnivora > Canidae > Canis > Canis lupus. The sequence goes on from NC_049227.1 coordinate 57,412,752, forward strand.
ATTTTTGTCCTTTTGTGGGGTGCCTGGTGAGCTCAGTCAGTGGAATATACAACTCTTGATCTTGAAGTGGTAAGTTCAAGCCACATTGGGTGTACAGACACCTTGAAAATAAAATCTTAAAAAAATGTCCTCTGTATCACATAACAGACCAATTTCTAGAAGAAGCATTTTCTGGAATAGATTTCCTGGAAGAGACTTAATGTTAATCCTTCTTTAAATGTTTGGTATAATTCTCCAGTGAAACCATATGGGCTTGAATTTCTTTTTCAGGAGCTTTAAAATTATCAATTGAATTTTTTTAATGATACATGGCTGTTTGGATTATTTCATATTGAAATTTGGTAGTTTATCATTTTTGGCAATTGGCCACTTATTCACATTTACAAATGTGAAGTTATTTATAGTATTCCTTTTTATCTTCTTTTTTTTCCTTTTTATCTTCTTAATGGTTGTAGGATCTAGTGATATTCACAATTTCATTCATTTATTTCATCCTCATTTTAATAGTTTTCCTGGGTACAGAATTTCAAGCTGATAATTTTATTGAATCAAAGTCTAGTAAACATAAATTCAGCACAATTACCTGCTTCTCCCTCTGCCTCTGCTTCTGTGTCTCTCATGAATAAATAAAAACCTTAAAAAATTATTTCTAATCTAATCCCAAACAAAATTCCAATGTTTAATTTCACTCAACTTTTACAAATTGGATAAAGTGATTATGAATTTCTTACAGAATGACAACTGTTGCAAATCAGAGTCAGTAAGTAACTTGTGGCAGCATAACTGAGAATTCATTTAGAAAAAAGAAATCTGGTTCCCTGTCTCTTATTATATACATAAAAATGTCTTTGATCCATCTAGAATCTTAGTGTAAAAATTATCTGGATTTTAAGCACAAAAGAGACTTTTATCATTTTGATGTGGGGGGATACAATGTAAAACAAGGCTGAATAGCCAGATACTATAAAGGAAAATCCAGACATACAGCTACATAAAATTTAAAATTTTATGGAAATTTTATGGAAATGGAAAAAAAGGCCATAAATCTCAGAAGACAAACAACAGATTGTGGGGAAAAAAATGTTTCTATACCACCTAGAAAAAAAAAAGGCTTTGTACAAACTGATAACCCAAAAGGAGGATGACTAAAGGATGTTGGTTACTAGGCAAGTCACACACCTAACAAATACAAGTTAGCCCCCTTGATATCCGGGAAGTAAAGATTAAAGTAACTGAGTACAACTTTTTCATTTGGATTAGCAAAGAATATGAGGGCAGTAATATCCAATGCTGGTGAGGATAATGAGAAAGAGGCACTTTCAGACTCCATGGAATGTGACCTGCTCTAGCCTTTTTTGGAAATGTCTTTTGGTACCTCCTATTAAAATAAAAACTACTCCCTCTGACTGTAACTTCTGACCCAGCAAACCTTATTTTAGGAGCTTTACTCTTTAGAAATAGCAATACAATTATGTAAGGCTCTATACGTGGTGTATTTACTGCAGCATTATTCATGGTAGAGAAAGACTGGAATCAACTGAATCAATAGGGGGATCACATAAATCATGATATATCTGTTCTAATTTATGTCATGCAGCCTTCTTAAAAAGAATGAATCAAATCAATCTATATCCGTTTAAAGATCTATACAGATGCTCCTGATGCATTAAGAAAAACTCATTTGCCAAGTAACATGTATAGAGGATCATGTTTTTGTAAAAACAATCCCCTCAAAGTCCTGACATGTCAATTTTTGAGCATAAAAAGACTGAAAAATATACAAGCTTTGATCTCTCAATAGTTGGGATAGAGAGGGGGGAAACTTATTTCTACATTGGTAGTAAGATTTCTGGGCAGCATTATGGCTAACTTGAGTTTATGCTCATGAATTTGAAGTGAGATTGGTTATCATAGTTGCATGTGTTTCTGTAACCACAAACAACTTAATGGGTGCAGAGGAAGCAGTCAGACTTAATTAGGATTTTTTGCCAAGTGAATACAACAAAGAAAGGAGCAATGGAGTTGAGGGTATATGCAAGGGAGTGGTATAAATAATGCCAACAAACTTGCATAAGAAGTAAGGGCATGGGGGGGATCCCTGGGTGGCGCAGCGGTTTGGCGCCTGCCTTTGGCCCAGGGCGCGATCCTGGAGACCCGGGATCGAATCCCACATCAGGCTCTTGGTGCGTGGAGCCTGCTTCTCCCTCTGCCTATGTCTCTGCCTCTCTCTCTCTGTGACTATTATAAATAAATTAAAAAAAAAATTCCAACCCTCAAATTACAAGGCCCCCATCCCCACCCACATCTTAAAAAAAAGAAAAAGAAGTAAGGGCATGGGGATGCCTGGATGGCTCAGCAGTTGAGCATCTACCTTTGGCTCGGGCCATGATCCTGGAGCCCCAGGATCGAGTCCCACATCGGGCTTCCTGCATGGAGCCCGCTTCTCCCTCTATATCTCTGCCTCCCACTCTGTGTCTCTCGTGAATAAATAAATAATTTTTTTTTAAAAAGGGCATGAAGGGGAGAGGTACTATGAAAAGCACTAGGATTAATGAGTTGTAAGGTCATGGTGAAGCCTAATGATTGTTGGAGTCAAGGGCCTATCTAGAATAAACTAGAAAAAAATATGAGAAAGTAGTAAGAGACTAACTTGCTTGAAACTGAGACTAAGGAAAGATTTTAGTTATTGACAATGATAAAGGAATGGTTAAAGTTGATTAGCTATTAAGATAATTAGCAGAGTTCAGGGACTGAGAAGTGTCAATTTAGAGAGAAATAGAGACTAAAATCTCTGGGGAACAAGACGGTGTGAAACAGGGATGGTAAATGATTATGGGTGGTACAGTCTGGTGATCATGAAAAAGGGAAGGTGGCAGGGGTGGTGGGGGTGGTCATGGTGGTCTTCAAGTGGCACCCCAAAGGTAAGAAAAACATTAGTGAAGAAAAGAAACAGGCACTAAATGAGAGCCTGCAGCAGAGTGCCCAGGTGGTTAGAGCAGTGGTTCTCAAACTGTAGTGTGTATTAGAATCATCTGGAGGGAGTGTTCAGCTAAAGGTTGCTGAACCCTACACCCAGTGTTTCTGATTCAGTAATTCTGAAGTCTGAGAATTTGCATTTCTAAAACATTCTCAGGTGATGCTGATGTAGCTGGTCCATGGACCACACTTCCAGAACTCAAGAACAAAAAATGGGAAGAAACAAACAAAAAGTTTGATCATGTAGGGAATGTTTTGGATGAACAATCATGAATCCCAGAAAACAAAATGAACAAGTTTTAGAAACTGGAAAGTAGTGACAGATGGACAGAAAAGGGGTCCTCACAAAACAAGAGTTCAGTTAAAGACAAGTTACATGCAGTATTTCATGCATAAAACTAACAGAAGTAAACTCCACAGAAGTCAAGAGAAGACAAAAATCTTTTACTAAAAAATAAAGCATAATATAGGAAGGATCAGTTATAAACTGATTATTTTGATTGCTAAGCTGACTTCAACCAACCTACCAAAAAGTTTGTTGACTGAACAAAGGCTTAAAGTGTTAAGCTGGTTAAACAAAACACTGACAACCATAACACAGCTCTATCAGGGCTCTTCCAAATGTTAATAGGAAAACCTCCAAGTAAGCCATTATTCTTTAATATAAAATGATGTTAACAAAACTGAACTTTTTTTAGATGTAGCCAAAGCTCACTGATTCATCAGTTTTATTAGTTGTTCAAAAGGCAGCTGTTGAAAGATTTAATGTGTATTTGATAAAAATCCTTACTATTTTCATTCTCTCTTCAAAATGGAAAATTTCCCACAGATCTTAAAAGTATTACATAATATTAAAAAGAATGAGAAGGAAAAAAAACACCTGTAATTCCATCACCTAAAGCTAATCACTATGTACACCTGATATATCTTCCTAAAAATACATATTCTAGAATACATAGAGATCTATCTAATCTGTAGATAATCTTTTAGGAAAATAACAATGCATACTATTTAGTATATACACACTAATCACTTGGTTAATAATAGTTGTAGTTAATGAGTATGACAGCTACTTTGATTCTAGCTATGTTTCATGAAAGTGTCACTATCATTTAGCCACTAGTTGATATTTTTTAAATGACTGTAGTTTAGATAGTTCAAAAAATTATATTGAGTATAAAAACAAATAAAGTCAAGAAAACTTTCTCTTTTGCTCTAAAACACACACATACACACACACACACAGAGTTTTCACTTTAGATGGTATCATAATAGGACCTGAGTCATGTTACACTTCAAGAGTCCAAAATGCTAAAATATATGAAGTGGATACACATGATTTATACATAATTGCAACTTGAGAATGATGAAACAAAAATAATTTACAGATTTAAAGACTACATAGTTAAGTAAAAATGTAAAACATTCATTACTATCACATATGCATATAAGAATTGTATAAGTTCCTATAGAAACTTACATCATAATATTTACTATTATTTTGCTCAAATTTAACATTATCCAAACCATACATAATACTCTTTAAACTAAATTTCAATATAAATTTTGCATACAGAATCAGCAGAGAATATTATATAACCTGACAAAGAAACCAAGTATTATTTGTTAGAAGTTCAAAATATTTTAAGGCAGATAGATATTTGTTTTAAAAGTTAAAAACAACAGGAGCTGTTTTTGATACACTTTTATGTATTTTTCATTTTTAAACAAGGGTCTCTTTTGGATTTTTACTGCTTAGACAGGGACTATAATACATAGCAGACAATTATTTATAAAATAAATAACATCTGGGAATTTATTCAATTTTTAGGGATCCAAAATTATAAAATTTCCTGTAAATTATGTCATTTAGAAAATGAACATATAGCTATTAAAAATATATGTGAAAATTGTTTAATCATTTTAGAGCAAGTACAATATAAGATTGGTATCGTGGTGTTTTAAAGCAATCATTTTACCATATACATTTTAATCTTTTATATCATTCATTTTAAGTTGATGGTTAATTTAATGTTTTAATCAAAGTTGTTTTCAAACATTGTCATAATGTCACTTTGAAGAGTCATATCAATGGTACCAGCCATCTGTAGAAACAAGGAAAAAAAATTCAATGTTACTTTAAAAATATCTATGCCTTCATTAGATATATATAAAAATGATCAAAACATTTAGAACAGAATCTACAAAATGAACACAATTTATTTAATGTAATGAGTCTAATTTTCTATTTCTGTTCAAATACTGATTTTTGTTAAATTATTGTTCATGTGATAAATAAAAATTAAAGCTTACACAAACACTAAATTAAACTTCTCCAAATAAGAGAAAATTATCAGTGTTGATAGACTATTAACAAGGACATGAACTGAGTATATTGTTTCATTTATCTCTATAATCAAAATAGTGCTAGACACATAAAATTATTTTCTGAATGAACCAGTATCTTTAACTATTTGAGGAAACTAAAATGCATAGCAATAAAGCTACAGGCTTTTCTTGACTCTGCCACTTACTGTGTAACCTAGGGCAAATTATTTAACCAAGTTTATTTTATATATAGGTATTTATGAAAATTAAACCAAATCGCACGTATAACACTCAGTATGTTCATTAAATGCTAAGAAGCCATTAAAAATAAGCTAAAGTAAACAGAATTCTAATTAAATCAAAAGAAATAGGGATGCAGGGGTGGTTCAGTCAATTAAGCCTCTACCTTTGGCTCAGGTCATGATCTCAAGGTCCTGGGATGGAGCCTCCCATGGGGCACCCTATTCAGCAGGGAGTTTGCTTCTCTCTCCCTCTGTTTTGCCCACCCCCACCCCACTTGTGCTCTCCTTCTCAAATAAATAAAATCTAATAAATAAGACAAAGGAAATAAATGTTTCCTATACTCTGAAGCCTTCTCTAAATGTTCATGTTGATGACATCCAAACTGACATCAATTATGAAATTTTTAAATCTATTTATTTTTTTTAAAAGATTTTATTTATTTATTTATGAGAGACGCAGAGACACAGGCAGAGGGAAAAGCAGGCTCCATGCAGGGAGCCTGACGTGGGACACGATCTCAGGATCCCAGGATCAGGACCTGAGCCAAAGGCAGACGCTCAACCGCTGAGCCACCCAGGTGCCCCCCAACTATGAAATTTTTTTTTTTCAGCTCAGGGATGTGAGATCAAGCCCCACTTTGGGCTCTGAGGTAAGGGTGGAGTTGGTGAGGTAAGGGTGGAGTTGGCTTTGAATCCCCCCTCTTCCCCCTGCTCCGCCCCCCACTCTATCTCTAAAATAAATAAGTAAATCTTTAAAAAAAAAAAAAAGGGTTTATTTGTTTTTAATTTGTAATTAGTTAACAGCCCAGAGTGATAGGTAAATGTACCAACAATGTAAATTCACTGTCACTGAAAATCACCCTGAATATATCTTTGAAACTGTAAAAGCCACTGCTTTGTTAAATCTTTCCTTAGTTAGATTTAGTAAAGTAAAATTTACTTACTGCTTCTCTCCTCCTCCGCTCTTGCTCTTTCTCCCTTGCTAAATTACGGTCTTTGAGAAGCCAGAGTTTGTATTTATCTTGAGCTTCTGAAGACTGCTGATGGTCTTTCTGTTCTCCAAGGTACTGATTTTGCATTTTGTTTGAAAAAGATTCTTGAGTGAAGCCAAGGTCCCTTAAAGAAACAATATAGCTCAAAGTAGGTTTCAAATTCCTTAAAAGTTTTTATTATAAAGATATGTTAATTCAATTATAAGCATAAAGCAATGTTTTAGATCCCTCCTTTCATATGTTATATCATTTTTAAGTTTGACTTTTGATGTCAAATTTTGCAAAGGCAATCTATATTAACAAAGAGAAGGTTATGGAAACTAAGCAAGTATATTGCTACGTTCTTACACATAGAATGGAAACAAGACATTTCTTGAAAATAATGATGTCTTTATGATTTAGTTATATTAGTATCTTTAATATCTTAATCACTTGATAATTTCTATCCTCTTCAAAGTAGATACTACTTGTCAATTAAAAATATCAATAAAATTTACTTTTTACAATTATAATTCGCTTTGTATTCTACTAAATAGCTAAATCATGGTCACTTGACAAAAAAGAAATATATTTAAAATTACATGTCCACCATTGGGAATGGAGATTGCTATACATAGTCAATGCATGCAGACATGAATGAATACTTGAACAAAAAGAAACTGAAATGAAAAAAAGTCCATATCTCCTAGGCTCCCTTACTCCAGTAAATGACTGACCTCTGATTTTCTTGAACTCTTTTTGGTTCCTTTGTATTCTGTTCCATATGTTTCCGTATTAGTTCCTGTGTTCGAGCTTTTACTTCTTTTTCTATTGCTGCTTTTCTAAATTGGTTGAAGAGCTCATCTGAGGATTTCAGTACACCTGATGTTTTGACTGGTTTGCCTAAACTTTTCCAAGAGTCTGCATTCTTTATCTTTATATCCTAAAACAAATATATCTGATTCAGTATATGTCTACAGATGTCAACTATATACTGGAAGGAAAACAATATTTTTGATACAATAATAGATCAAATTAAGATTCTAAAGGTCTCTATGTAATCTTACTTAAAAATTATTTAAAAATATGAAAATATGACAACAGATAAGCTATTCATTAATCATTTAAGACCAAATTAAAATAGAATGCTTACCAATTATTTCAATTTAATGTAAAACATATACAGTTGACACTGAACAACATGGGGATGAGGAGTGCTGACACCTGCATAGTCAAAAGTCCATGTGTAACTTCAGACTCCCCCCAAAACTACTAATAGCCTGTGGTCAACTAAAGGCTTTAACCAATAACATAAGCAGTCGATTAACACATATTTTCTATGTTATATGTATTATATACTGTATTCTTATAATAAAGAGAAAATAATACTGAGAAAATCATACTGAAAAAATATGTTACAGTACTATACTGTATTGAAAAAAGCTGGGTTATAAGTGGACCCAACAGTTCAACTCTGTGTTGTTCAGGGGTTACTCTATATTAAGAGTATGAGAATCTTCAAGGAATATAAAAATAAGTAAAAAGATATTTATGGTCCTATATGAAAACTAAATCAAATATACAAATTATTAATAATGAAGGAAAGATGATGCCATAAGAATGACATAGTAATTTGCTGGGAACCCTCTGACATGACTTATCTTTCCTTTCTTAAAAAGTTAACTGATTGTGACACTGTTCTTAAATGATCACGATCTAGATCAGTGCAACCCATAGAAATATATGTATTTTAAAATTTTCCAATACAGAGGTGCCTGGGTGGCTTGGTTCATTGAGTGTCCAACTGTTAGTTTCAGCTCAGGTCACAATCTCAGGGTCATGGGGTCAAACCCCACTTTGCACTCCATGCTCAGCAGGCAGTGTGCTGAGATTCTCTCTCTCCCTCTGCCCCTCTCCCTGCTCATGTCCATGTGCTCTATCAAGTGAATAAGTAAATATTTTAAAAATAAAATAAATGTATAGGAATTATATATAGAAGGTGGCAAAGGAGGAGGATCCTAAGCTCACCTTGTCCTGTTGATACAAATAGGTAACATACACATCAGTGTAAATAACTCAGAAAATGACTCCAAAGATTGGTAGACTAGACTTTGCACAGCTAAATATACAGAAGAGGCCACAATAGGGTAGAAAGGACCAAGGGTGGTGAGGAGCCAAACAGACCCACTGGACTCTCTATGAGACTGTCTGCAGGAGGGAAGGATGCTGAGCATGGGCAGGAGAAAGAAACAGACACCCACCCTAGGCACAGGAAGGTTGATGACCATAATATCTGGCTTTGGAGACCAGAGAGACTGAATTTCACAAGTTCTTACAATCAAATTAGCAGGTCTTTAACACTTGGAACATTAAAAATTAGAAGGCTCTATGGGAGAACTGGGAGAGTGGAGTCCAAATCCTTGGAAGAATACAACAGCACTGTGAAGATACAGCAATAGAAGCACTAGTTTGAAACAGCTGGTGTATATGAGAGGGAGATGTGTTTACTCCTTTCAGATTGTGTGCTGGAGATGAACCAGAGGGGCAGGAATCAATGACAGACTTCTCCAAGAACAAAGGAAGTGGTGGATGCCATTTCCCTCCTCTCACCCTCAGCTTAGACATTGGAACCAGCATGACCTCAACACTCTCCACATAACTTATTAATACCTCTTGCTCTGCCCCCATGCTTCCACAAACCTGTGCCCTAAAACTTGGTTTGCCTTGGTCCCGTCCAGTGAACTGAAGTGGCTCTTGCTGGCACTGTACTCCACCCTGCATTCTCCTATGTACCTGTCCCCTCCAATATGCTCTTGGCAGGAGAGTGATTCAAAGTGATGCCATAAGCTGGGCAGTGTTCAAGCAGCCCTGACAGGAACCAGTACCACTCCAAAGTGACCACTAACTTGGAGAGAAGGAAAGATAAACACACACACACAGCAGTCCAACTATAGCCCTGGCTGTGGGCTGGGGGGCAGACATCTAGTCCGGCTGCAGGACTCAACCACCAATGAAAGCTTATTGAGGCAAAACACAGGGAGAGCACTCAACAGCTCTGTGCTACTGCCTCTATGGCAAATGCCTGGTATGACTCAACTCAAACCCGGAGAAACTGAAGACTGGCTCACTAATAAAACTGGAGCCAAATCCTGCCTACAACAGGCAGAGAAAGCCATTGCAGATGAGGAGGCTGAAGGCAAAAGTGGCTTAGCCACAATAGGGCTCACATGACACACACAGGAGATACCCCTCAACCCCAGGTTCTGGTGAACAGGGGACACTGCACTGCAGGGCACCACAGGACCTTTTTTCGAAAGCCCAATACTTTCATGTATAGGAGACATAGCTGACTTTCATAACAGAGAAACTGACACAGAGAATTAGACACAATCAGGAGACAGAGGAGTAAGTTCCAAATGAAAGAAGAGGACAAAAATCGTAGCAAGAGACCTAAATGAAACAAATAAGTAATATGACTGATGGAGAATTTAAAGTATTGGTCATAAAAATACTCACTGGAATTCAGGAAAGGGTGGGAGACTTCAATGAAGCCACCAAAAAAGAGACAGAAAACAGAAAACATAAAAAAGAACCAACCAGAGAAACATTCAAATTATAGGAATCCCAGAAGAAAAAAAAAAAGACACAGAAAAGGGGGGAGTAACTTTGTTTGAAGAAATAATAACTATAAACTTCCCAAATCTGGGGAAGGAACCCAAATCCAGGAGGCACAGAAAACCCCTAATAAAATCAATCAAGGAAGTTCACTCCAAGACACATAGTAGTTAAATGGCAAACTACAGTTCTAAAAGTTTCAGGAGAAAAGAAAACATACTAGGGAAAACCCCATAAGGCTATCAGCAGATTTTTCAGCAGAAACTATACAGGAAAGAAAAAAGTGGCATGATATATTCAACATGCTGAAAGGAAATTTAAAAAAAACCTGCAATCAAGAATACTCTATCTATCTAGCAAGCCTGTCATTCAGAAAAGGAGAGTTTCCCAAAGGAAAGTTAAAGGAATTTATTACCACTAAACCAGCCCTGTGAGAAATATTAAAGGGGATTCCTTGAATTAAAGACCATAAGTAAGAATAAGAATAGGAAGCACAAAAGCAGTAAAATTAAGTATAGCTATAAAAATTAGTCAAGGGATTCACAAAATAAAAAGATGTAAGGTATGACACCATATACCTGAAACATAGTAAAGGGGGCAGTAGAGGTGGAGAAGAGTAAAGAATAGGTCAACTTACCATCGATGTAATAAGGACTGCTATATGCATAAGCTGTTATATATACAAACTTAACAGTAACCAAGAATTAAAAATCAGTACTAGATATGTAAAAAAATAGAACAAATCCAAGTCTGTTACTAAAGAAAACCAGCAAACTGAACAAGAAAGCAAGAAAAATCAATAACAAGGAATAACTACAAAAACAACCATAAAACAAGCAACAAAATGGCAATAAGTACATACCTATCAATAATTACTTTGAATGGAAATGGACTAAATTCTCCAATCAAAAGCTACAGGATGATGGAATGGATAAAGGAGCAAGATTCACCCATGTGATGTCTCCAAGAGACTAATTTCATACTACAGACACATGCAGATTGAAAGTGAAGGGATGGAAAAGCATTTATGCAAATGGAAGAGAAAGGAAAGTCAGGGGAGCATTACTTGTATTGGACAAAATGGACTTTAAAACAAAGACTGAAATAAGAGACAAAGGACACTATATAATCACAAAGAGAACAATTCAACAAGAAAATATAACAATTATAAGTATTTATGCACCCAACATGGGAGCACCCAAATACATACAGCAGCTAATAACAAACATAAAGAAAGTATGGAATAGTAATACAATATACTAGGGGATTTTCATCCCCCACTTACATCAATGGATAGATCATCCAAACAGAAAATCAACAAACAGTGGCTTTGAATGACACATTGGATGACCAAATGGATCCAATAGATATATTCAGAACATTCCATCCTAAACCAGCAGAATACACATTCTTTCCAAGTGTAAACAGCACTATCCAGTATAGATCACATTAGGCCACAGAACAAAATCTCAATAAATTCAAAAATATCAAAGTCATGCCATACATCTTTTCTGACAACACTATGGAACTAGCAGGGAACCACAAGAAAATAATCTAGAAAGAACACAAGTACATGGAGGTTAAATATCATGCTACTACTGAACAACCAAGGGCTCAAGGAAGAAATAAAAAAAATAAAAAATATCTTGAGGCTAATGAAAATGGAAATACTACTAAATGTATGGGATGTGGCAAAAGCAATTCAAGAGGAAGTTTACAGTGATAAATGTACACATCACGAAACAAGAAAGATCTCATGTATAACCTAATTTATACATTTCTAGTTCTTACAAGGAACTAGAAAAAAGAAGAGCAAAGCCCAAAGTTAGAGAAAGAAGGAAACAACAAAGATCCGAGCAGAAGCAGTTTTAAATGACAACAGAAATAATCAATGAAACTAAAAGCTGATTTTTTTAAAAGATAAAGAAAACAGACAGACTTTTAGGTAGACTCGTCAGAAGAAAGAGGATTCAAAAAGTAGAATCATAAATGAAAGAGATATTACAACTGATACCACAGAAATACAAAGATAAGAGACTACTATGAACAATTATATCAAAGAAATGAACAACCTGGAAAGAAACGGATAAATTCCTAGAAAGATACAATCTTCCAAGACTGAATGATGATGAAACAGAAAATCTGAAACAGACTGATTACTAGTGAGGACACTGAGTCTATCATCAAAAGCCTCCAAACAAACAAAAATCCAAGAACAGATAGCTTCACATTTTAAGAACCAATACCAATCCTTCTCCAACTCTCCCCCAAAATAGGAGAGGAACTCTTCCAAACTCATTTTATGGCCAGCATTATCCTGATACCGAAACCAGATAAGGACACACAAAAATCATAGGCCAATATCCCTGATGAACACAGATTAAATATGATACACCACATTACCAAAATGAATAAGAATCATATGACCATTTCAACTGATGCAGAAAAAGAATGGGCAAATTCAACCCTTGTTTTTTTTAAAGATTTATTTATTTATTTTTGGGGGAGGGGCAGAGGAAGCAAGAAATCCAAGCAGACTTGTGTGCTGAGCACAGAGTCCAACGTGTGGCTCAATCGCACGACCCCTGGACTACGACCCAAGGGTCAAGATGCTTAACTGACTGTGCCACCCAAGCACCCCAACAGCTGTTTTTATATGATAAAAACTCTCAACAAAGTGAACATTGAGTTAAGGTACCTGAGTTAAGGTACCTCATATAATAAAAGCTATATATGAATTAATAAAAGTCAGACATTATCAGTGGTCACCCAGATGTCCTTTGGAAGTGTTTCCCATATGTTGTCAATAAAACCTATTTTTGTTTTTACCCATGGAATAAGCTAAATACCCACTGTAGAATTCATCTGACTACTCAGTCATTTAAAGCATACCATCTTCAGATAGAGGTTTGAAACAACTATGGCAATACCCGATGGTATATATTAAACAGGGAATAAAGGAAGGATCAAAATTGGTCTCTAGCTTTGTGCCTGAAATTTCTACTTAACTGCAATGAAATTTTGGCAGATGCTAAAATAGTAAACTTTGTATGTGGGTTTGGGAGTATAGGACAGTTTTTCAGGAATAACAAAGAATAAAACAACTAGAAAGATAGATATGAGAATGGCAAGCATTCCTCATTAAGAATGAATATAATTAAAGGCATAAATAGGGATAATCTGGAGAGAAATGAATAGTTCAGTTGCAATGAGTTATAAGGCATCTAGTTCAGATTGAAAAGTTAGTTTCGGGTCATAATGTAAAGGTGTTTAATCTTCATTCTGGAGTCAAAGTTGGAAACCAGTGGTGGTTTCATACAGATGAGTAATGTCATCAAGAGAACACATCGGGAAGAACAACGTAAGAATGTTAAAAGTGAAATGGATTAGAATAAGGAGGGTCTCAAGTTAGACCAGTTATGTTAAAAAGAGCTCAGATTAAAAGAGTAAGTACTGGTTTATGAGGTTGGAAAAAAAGGAGACATATTAGAAATAAATCAAAGAATTGTAAAATGCTGAACAGGAACCTTAGCCTCCCTCACTGGATGCTAGCAGCACCCTTTCTCCCACCCCTGCGTGGCAACTCCTAGGCTGCAGAAGACCGAGAAGTCATCAAAAATGTTTATCATAGGAAGTCAGGACTAGAAATACGTATTTGGGTCATTTACAGAGAGACTAAAACTGAAATCACCATAGTGGATGTTCAATTAGATAGAGAAGTAGTAGAACGTTCTGGCTTCTCACTGTATCAATTTTGGGAAGGATGTAACAATTTTAGAGGTCACTGGTTCCTCTGATAAGCCAAATAATAGGGATAGGGGAGCAGCTAGGCAAAATTAAGGCACTGATTCTCACCTGGGGGTGATTCCCCTCTGTCCAGGGAAGACATCTGGCAATGTAAGTGGATGCTTTTGGTTGCCACACAGGGGTGGGGGAAAGGGTACTACTAGCATCCAGTGAGGAAGAGGCTAAGGTTCCTGTTCAGTATTTTACAATGCATAGCCCTACCCCCAATACAGACTTATCCAAGCCCAAAATGTCAATAGTGCTAAACTAGAGAAACCCTGGCCTAGTGGAAAAATAAGACAAAAAGGAATAATAAAGATTTTAGAGATGGCAGGAGACCTCCAAAATAAATCTGCTGAGTGCAAAAGAATTAAGAACAGAGATGAATTGGGATGCCTGGGTGGCTCAGTGGTTTAGCACCTGCCTTTGGACCAGGGTGAGATCCTGGAATCCCAGGATTGAGCCCCGCATCGGGCTCCCGGCATGGAGCCTGCTTCTCCCTCTACCTGTGTCTCTGCCTCTCCCTCTCTCTCTGTGTCTCTCATGAATAAAATAAAATCTTAAAAAAATAAAATCAGGATAGTTGGCAAATACCAGCATTATAGAACTTATAATTAAATACATGCATGAGAACTGATGGTAGAGGGTACAGGGGAGGTGTTGCTCACAAATAACTTTTTTTTTTTTAATTGAAGAGGCCAAAGAATATTTCTTTTTAATTAAATAAGCTTAGAGATCCAAAATCTCATGCAAGATAAGGCTTAAAATACCCCTTGTTCCACTTCCATATTCAATTTTAAAACCCTCCAAGATCTGTGAGGAAAAAATAACATCACTCTCTTACCTTCTGCACAGGTACTTGACATTCAGATTCTAACACTCTTGTGTCATTATCATCAGACTGATGCGTCACAGTTAGGCCATTCAAATGCTGTTCAGTATCACCTAGATGCACACAGTTTTAGAACAGTATAATGAAGTGATTTCATTTTGTTTGTCCATAATTTGACATTTTTCCCTACCCACCCCACCCAGGTCAGAAACTATGAAAACAAAGTGATTAATTTTTGATATTGTTTTAACTTTGGAATATTCTTAGTTGAGGAACTGTAAAATAAACATTTTTTCACTTGAAATTTGTCCTCTTGTTTCATCTCCATTATAGTTGACACCGTGACTCACCTACCAAAATCTGTTTTATCTGTCCCTTTGGTCTAACAGTCCTCCAGTGTGCAAACTGATGCTCAGCTCTAGAGACAGGTTTTTATTAGGCCAAACCAATCATGGTAACCCTACAGACACTAGTGAGTCATTCAGGAAAGAGCAGTCTGAAGCCAATGCAGGGCTCCCAGGGAAAGATACTTCTTGGTGGCCAAATTAAAAACAAAGAAAACACAAAGAATGGAAGAACTAAGACACTAAATACCTATAATAACTAGTGAGGAGATAAGAGTACAAAATGTAAAAGGTTGGCTTGACTCTGGGGTGAAGAGAATAGACCATGTAATCCTATTTGTTAATTTTTCATACAAATATTTCACTTATTATTGATAAAGATAACTACAGAAAAAGAGCGTAAGCCTTGGTCAAATCATGCCTAAAGACTAACTTATCTTTGAACTATAGTGGTTATATATGCTAACAAAATTCCTTATATCCTTTAAGCCATCTTTTTAAAAAATTATTATTTTTTTAAATTTTATTTATTTAT
Organism: Canis lupus familiaris; assembly: GCF_011100685.1. NCBI lineage: Eukaryota > Metazoa > Chordata > Mammalia > Carnivora > Canidae > Canis > Canis lupus. The sequence continues at coordinate 57,428,381 of NC_049227.1, forward strand.
GATAGTCACACACAGTGAGAGAGAGAGAGAGAGAGAGGCAGAGACATAGGCAGAGGGAGAAGCAGGCTCTATGCACCGGGAGCCTGATGTGGGATTCGATCCCGGATCTCCAGGATCGTGCCCTGGGCCAAAGGCAGGCGCCAAACCACTGCGCCACCCAGGGATCCCTAAAATTATTTTTTAAAGATGTATTTATTCTTCATGAGAGACACACACATAGAGAGAGGCAGAGACATAGGCAGAGGGAGAAGCTGGCTCCCTGCAGGGAGCCCAATGTGGGACTCTATCCCAGATGGCGGGATCAAACCCTGAGCCAAAGGCAGACGCTGAACCACTGAGCCACCCAGGCATCCGTCCTTCAAGCCATCTTGAAGTGACTTTTCTGTCATACACAACCATGAACATCCTGATGCATGAACTTATTTGGGTCATTTCTCTTTTAATTCTCCCTAGTTCTTTTCTACAGGGCTTAACAAGTAGAGCAAGGACAGAGGAGATAAATGAAAACTAAGTTGCTATCTTTGTTAATTGATTCAAGCTCACAAAATCCTAGCCATTTACATATTGGAGGAACTTACATTTAAGCTCCTACTACCCATCAAGTCCTTGACTGATTCTCTGGCCAAATCCTACTAGTTGAAGTTGAGGCTTGAAGAAGAGAAGAAAGTTAAGTGATGGGAGTAAGCAGAGAAGAGTGAGAAAAAACAGTTACAAAGGAGTCATGAATGAAAAGAAAGTTTAAATTTGTATATCCCTACATAGCCCAATGGTACCTATGTTTTCTCCGTTCAACAAGGAATGGAAAAATAGGGAGTTAAAACTATAAATTTAGAACTATATCCATTTTGTGCTTGAGGCCAGATAGTATTTAAAAAATAGAGTATATATTACAAGAGAAGTAAACTCTAAATAACTCTCAGTTTGCTGAGATAAGCGGTGGCAATATTATTATCAAGAATTAAAGAGGAATAGCACCACCGCCACCTGGTCACAGGCTCCATGCCTCCTCCAAGCAGGTATGGCAAAAATGTCCAACCCTACTGAAACTGAGCAGTGCATCGACTCTCTGATGGCTGCTTTCCAAGTGTGCTGGATAGGAGTAACAACTGCACACTCTCCAAGACAGAGTTCCTAACCTTCATGAATACAGAACTGGCACAAAGAACCAGATGGACTCTGTATCCTTCATTGCATGATGAAAAAACTGGACCTCAACTCTGATGGCCAGATAGATTTCCAGGAATTTCTTAATCTTATTGGTGGTATGGCCATAGCTTGCCAGGACTCCTTTAAGAGGTCTACATATTGCTGGAAGTGAAACTGCAGGGCTCTTGTACCTGGCCTCCAGATCACCCCTTTCCTTCAAAGCAGCCACCCAATCATTATCTCCTCCTCACATCCTACACATATCCTCAACCCAGTGTCCACTGCCCCATGCAGGGCAGTCCTGCTGATAATAAAACAATAGTGTTTTTTAAAGAAAACAAGAAAGATTAAAATGTGGGCATTAAAATAGGGAAATTCAATTTTGGAATGCTGTGTTTGACATGCCTATGTGATATTTAAGATGTTCAGTGGAGTTGTATAAATATGCATGAAGCCTGGATGCTTGATTTGTAAAAATGAGACTAGAAGTCACAGACACTGAGATCATTCAGGCAGGATGTATAGATCATTGCCTTCCAACCTTTTACATGTTCTAATAAGTAGAAATAATCAATGTATGGCATAACTGGGTAAATGGGAAGGCTGTTCCAAGAATATTGCTATAAAGCCGAGGGGATCACTAGCTTAGTAAACATAGGCTTTGGAACATGGCTGGAATGCTCTGAAGTAAAAAGATAAAGGCTTAATGATACAACTCCGTGTTATCAGCATTTAAAGCTAGGCAGATACAGAGATATCTGTAAGGAACATTCAAAGAGATGGGATGACAAAGGAAATAGAGTGACAGAAGCCTAGAAAGTGTGTCAAGGGTCTCTTTGAAAAATGTTTTTAGGGGGATGACCCTCTGGTCCTACAAAACTTCTCTTCCTCAGACTTATGTTTTCCAACCTGTACCAGTATCTAGCCTATATTCTGAGCCACTTAAGCTTGTAATACTTTGTTATTAAAATCTAGCACATATTCAGGTTTTACAGACCTGCTCATTCTGCCCTTATCATTTTTTTCAACCTTTCCCTTTTCTTTCTTTCTATTACTTCATTTTTTTCCCCTACTACTGCAAAAGCCCTGTTGGTCTCTTCTTTCTCAGGTCCTTATGGCCCAGTCCTCCAACTGGCCTATATAATATTTGTAAATTAAGTAACTTGAGGCACACCCTTTACTCAAAAAAAAAAAAAAATCTTCACTGGCTCCCTACTGACTATAGCATTAAGTCCAAAGTCTGTAGATAACACGGTTCTTTATGATCTGAACCTGGTGTACCTTTCCAAATTCATTCTCCCACGTGCCTATTTATCCAACCAAAGCTTTAATCACATTAAATTATCGATTGCCTAAATACCTTCATGCATGTTGTTTCCTCCATCCAAAATGCCTTTCAGTCCTAGATATATATAGATAAGTCTTACTTCTTCCTCCAATATCCAGTGCAAATGATACTTAATCTGTAAAATATACATCTGCCAAAGAGATGGGGTAATTTTGCCTTCCTCAACTCCTTAAATTTTGTTTTGATTCTTTTAGGGAACAATATTTTTTTACTTTGTATACCAGTTGTTTATTTCTCCTACTAGATACCAAACTCTTTGATTTACCTTTTCATTTGCTATGTTAATTCACAATGATATGACAACATAAGCATTTGATTTTTTAAAAAATTCTTAATATAATTGAGTGAAGATTTATAAGCTGAGAAATGAATCTGGGAAATGAAGAAGTTAAAAGGATAAGGCCATTAATCTTTTGTAACTTAAGACCAACTTATTTTAAGGAAAAAAGGCATTTTTCAGTTCATGTGGAAACGATGGCAGTAATTTTGAAATAAACTGCTAACATGTGATTCAATTTCTTAAAGCTTTTATGTACTCCTAACATTGACAAAAGTTGACATTTTGTCAAACTTTTATTAAAACTTAAGTGAAAAAACTCATTGTTTAAGAAGATTTAACTAAAACTTTATTTCCATCAAGATTAAACTCCAGAAAAGTAACTTTAGCTTTTATACATTTGCAGTTTCCCTTGGGCATTGTGCCACCTACAGTTGGAAAATGCAAAACACTTGATTCTGAAAAATTTGGTAAGTGCAATAGAATAGCCACTCTGGCATTGTCCAAACATTCACATTCCTTTTATATAATAGTCACACAAATTCCTTTTACTCACAATCACATATAAATAAAAATTTAATCCATACAATAAAATTACTCCAACAGAAGGCTTCGATTTTGAAAGCCTGACTTTCCATAGATAAGATGTTTTCTTAAAATAGGAACAAAGGACCATCTTGACTGCATTATTTTCCACTATCTACTTCTTCAGGGCTATGCCTACCAATATTCCATGAATTTACTATAATAAAAACAGTTTCTATATTATGGCTCTTTCTGATCAACCTTTAAACATGTCCAAATCTCTTTGATTCAAAAACTCAAACATAATGAAACAATGTCTCCTCATCTAACCAATAAACTCCCACCAAAAAAACGCCCCCAAAACTATTTTTCTGTTAAAGCCATAGCTATCTTCTCTACCAATAAACTTACTGGAAGACTGGTGTACATCCACATTCCATTATTTCTCAACTTAGAAAAACTGTCTTCTACCCCAATCACAATGGCTAGTAAAAAAACCTTTTGCAAAAGCAAAAAAAAACTCACACTGCCAATTTTTATTTTTTTAAGATTTAATTAATTGGGCAGCCCAGGTGGCTCAGCGGTTTAGTGCCGCCTTCAGCCCAGGGCGTGATCCTGGAGATTCAGGATCGAGTTCTACGTCGGACTCCCTGCATGGAGCCCGCTTCTCCCTCTGCCTGCGTCTCTGCCCCCTTCTCTCTCTCTCAATAAAATCTTAAAAAAAAAAAATTTATTCATGAGAGACACATGGAGAGAGAGAGAGAGAGAGAGAGAGAGAGAGAGAAAGGGAGAAAGAGAGAGAGAGAGGCACAGACACAGGCAGAAGCAGGCTCCATTTCATGCAGGGAGCCTGATGCAGGACTTGACCCCGGGTCTCCAGGACCACACCCTGGGCTGAAGGCAGCGCTAAACCGTTGGGCCACCAGGGCTGCCCTCACACTGCCAATTTTAATCCTCTCTCCTCACTTCTCATCTTACTTTAATCCATTGCAGTATATACTCTTGTGGTATTTTTATATTCTTGTGATTTGATGACATCATCTTTTAACCTTACTTTTTTCTATTTTAACTGAGGAAGTTTTGTTTCTTAGAATTTTGTGCTTGATCTTTCTCTTCCTGCTCTATACATTTTCCTGGGTGTGTTCATTCATTATCAGTTTCAAGTAGCTTCTATGCACTGGTAATTCCTAAATTATAGTTCTCATTATATCCTGTTAGTTTCAGAAACCTATTTACGGTTGTAGATTTCCAATTAGATACTCTAGTACCTCAAACACATCCAAAGTGAGCACAACCTCTTCTTTTCTTTTTATTTTTTAAGATTTTATTTATTTATTCATCAGAGAGAGAGAGAGAGGCAGAGACACAGGCAGAGGGAGAAGCAGGCTCCATGCAAGGAGCCCAACCTGGGACTTGAACCCGGGTCTCCAGGATCCCGCCCTGAACTGAAGGTGGCACCAAACCACCCGGGCAGCCCTACCTCTTATCCTCAATCCAGCTATTGGATGATACCTTGGCAAGATATTTATTATAACAAAGCCTATCAGCTGCACCACAAAAATATTTTTATAATTTATTCATTTCCTTTCCATACTTACTGCCTTAGTTATGGTCCTCATAATTTCCTTCCTAAACTACAGCACTCAGCTTCCTTACTTGGTCCCAACTACTCCAGAGCATCTTCACTTTAATCCATCCTCTATATAGTTAAGCAACAACCACTTCCTAATATAAAATCAGATTTCACTATGCTCCTGTTTGAAGCTACTTGTATACAAAATAAAAGACCCAAATGGAACACTTGTATTTAAGGTAATTCATGAATTACTACATTTTCAGTTATGCTCCTGCATAATTTGAAAACTTTTTTCCACAAAAGGATGGATGTAAGTATTTCATACTTTGGATTTTTATCTTTATTTCTGGGATGCCCTCCAGTGTTGCTTTGGGAAGAGCTATAACTTGAGTTAAATACAAAATGAAATACTTAAAGAACAGTAGGGAGCTACCACTAGAAGCAATAAAGGAGTATCAAAATTTCTCTGTTCCTCCTAATCTGTGTTGTAAAACAATTTAGAAATTTCTTCTGCTTTGGAGAAACCACTGTCATTGGAAGGCCAAATACAAACCAGTGAGCAGCCTAAAGGGAAGGAGATGTGGATAAGGAACATTCATTCACATCTGCCTTTAGGTTAGACCTGAATAGTATCTTAAGGTTCAGGTACTCCTAGGCTGAGTTCATCAGTATCAGAGAATTATCCTTTGTGCCAAACACTGGCAGGAGAATCAAGATGAGACAGGCAATATTTTCACTTCTGACAAAACTAACAGACAGGATATTTAGTCAAATGAATCTAACAATATAAAATGTTCGAAGATGTTTTGGCAAATGGGAACCACTGCTAGGCAAGTATTTCTAGCCCAGGTTTCCTTAGTTTTAAACGATTTCTCATGTATATAACTTAATTTCTCTACCTATATAATCTCTATCTTTTCCATATTCCATCCTACCTTTCCAATTCAAATAAGCATCATGGAAGTTAGAGCAAAATTCTAAATCTGCTCAGAACTCAGTAGTAGTAGTAGTAGTAGTAGTAGTAGTAGTAGTAGACTGGCAGTGGAAGGTTTTAATATATGGCATATGCCAATGCCAATGTACATAATCTACTTGAAAGTAAGCTGCATGTGAACTGTACACATAATTTTCTTATTCAAATGTAATGAGTATCTTAAGTATAAAGCAGATAATCTCTAACAATGTGCTTCAGTGATTTTTTCTAACCTGGAGTTTATTATTTACTAATTAACTTTTTACCTGAGGGAGGTGGAATTTGTAAAGGTGAAATGTTTTTTACACCCTGTAAATGTTCTAATTCTTGATGATTCAATGCTGACTGATGGTGATTTGGTGGTGTTTCACACGAATATGAAGTCTGACAAACAAGGGTAGTTTTTGCAGAGGTTTTATCTTGCACAGAACGCTGTATCTGTTAAGACAAAGATAAATAAAATTGTCATTCAGAGTTTTAACCACACAAGTAGTTTAACTAAAAAAATTTAAAACACAAGAGGAAAAAACATAACAACACTCTTAAAAAATGGTATTACTTAAGTTACACAAACTTATAAGGTATAATTATCCCATTCTTACAGATGAGAAAATCAAGATGTGGAAAGATTAAATGGCTTGGCCATCCTATAGTTTTAAGCAGAGTTAGTTGAAACAGATAATCTTAATAATACATATAGCCTGAGGCATGATATTAAATAGTGCTGCTTATTTTGAAATGCTTTTCTGTGAGCTATGGAAAATAAAAACTGAGCTTTTATACCCAATCTAGAGGCTAATTCACTTTTTTTTTTTTTACCTCCTATCCTTACTGAATTATAGGCATAATGGGAAGAATGGGTAAAAGTCACATGATAGTTAACCTGTAGACTATCAACAAATTCTGATTAATTTATTAAGTAAAAACTAGTATAATAGCTAACACTTATTTAATGCCTATAATGTATGAGGTACTAGGCTAAACCCTTCATATAGTTCAATTCTCACAATAATCTCTTGAGTTTGGTAGAACTATCATCCCCATCTACAGTTTACAATGGGACTTAAATATAATAAAAGCAATTTACCTAGAATCTCACATCTACTCAGTTGCAAGCTAAGATACCAAAGCCTAGGTACCTTATCTACTAAGCTTTAAGTTGTAGGTAGTACAGAGATGAGTAAGACAGTCTTTCTCCTCCATCTAACAAAGGAGTTAGGGTGAATGAAAAGACAAGGCAAGTGTATGAATACCTATGCTAGCTTGAATAAAACTAATGCCCTAGGAATATTTATACCTACAATAATATAAGCCCAAGCTCAATACCTAAAGTCAAATGCTGAGGTTTAAATCAGAAAAAAAAATCACTTTCTGAAACACAAAAATATATGCATTTATTCATATTCCTAAAAATATATTCCCTTTTTTATTATCAATGGGCATTCTGTTCCTCAGTGAGGGGCACTGAAAAAATTCTGGCCACAAGCAGATCATTAAGACAGCATTCTATAGGTATAAAATTTCAAAACTCATTGATATAATTTTGATTCCTCCAATACCTATGACAACAGATTATGTTTCTTGTTCCCACTCAAAAGCCTTCAAGAACTCGTTCTTGCCTACCAAATCAGTCAACACTTCACCTAGGTATTCAAAATCCTCCTTATTCTATCTCCCAAGCCAACTAATCCTTTACAAATACCCTGTTACCACATTTCCCTGAATACACCACCTGTGTTTTGCCTCTCTTCATGCTACACCTTTAAAAAAATAAGTCCTTAATCTGAGTCAATGTAGTAACTAACCATTCCTTCCTTTTCCCTTTAGTTAACCTGTTTTAAGCATTCTCTCCTTCAGGCAGTGTATATATTCTTCATTTTCTCAATAAATTATGAATATAAATTACAGCACTAACCATGCAACCTCTTTTTTTTTTAATATTTTAATTTATTCATGAGAGACAGAGAGAGAGAGAGGGGGGGGGGGCAGAGACATAGGCAGAGGGAGAAGCAGGCTCAATGCAGGGAACCCAACGTGGGACTCTCTCCCAGGACTCCAGGATCACGCCCTGGGCCGAAGGCAGGCGCCAAACCGCTTAGCCACCCAGGCGTCCCTCATGCAACCTGTTAACCATGTGATTATATTTCTTCTTACAACTGAGAGCTCCCTCAAAACAAGTATTTATGTTGAACATCCCTAATCTAGTTAGATGTTAAAAATGTATAATTTAATAAAGGTATATATACTTATAATTCTATATCTGAGAAGAGTTCAGAAAATTAAAATTTAATGAGACCAACCTGAATTAGTAAGAGATAAAATTACTTCTATCCTTTCCAAAGCACATCAACTACTAATCTTAAATGTCCTAAAATTAATAGCTGGTAATTATGAGCTTCATCTTAAACCCTACCATTTTCCTCCTACCTTTAGAAATTTCACCTGACTGTGCATACCCTACCATCCTACTGTGTGCATATAGAAAAAGCAAGGCCTTCCCTCTGTATTTAGACCTCAAGACTAATTCCATACTTTTATAATTTGTTCTACTGTGTTTTATTTATAGAACAGTTATATCTTTTTAGAAAAAATGTAGCCAAACAGTTCCTGTGTTCAATATTCTTGAGGAAAACATCTTTCAATATTTAGTTGACAAATGGAAAAAGAGTGACAGCTCTTCATTGTAAATAAAATCAAAACAAATTTTATATGATTGCTACACCAGCGACATAACATACATTTTAAAATTCTAAGATAAAAAATGAAGAATTAACTTACCTTTACTAGTTCTTTAGGAGAATCATTCTGTTTTACTCCAGTAAATTTAGGAAACATTTCTGCAAATGTATATAAAAAAAGATTTCACTCTTTGGCAGCTTAAAAACTTACCATTTAAGTTATAAATGTTTTTCATATTAGAAATAAAATGGTCATTTCAAGAAAATACTTTTAATACCTTAGATCAAGAAATTATTATAGTTACCAAGTTTTGACCTTTAAATCAGTCAAAATTATAAAGCGATACTTGCTTTTTAATAGGGATATTTTCTTTTCCATATAATGGAATAAATATCCACTCGCAAATTTCAATTTGGGTTATTTAAGCAAAAAGAATAGCATAGCAAAGAGTCTGAATAAGTAATAGTTTAAAAAGGAACAAGTTACAACACAGATAAGGTTTTAAACAAGTAGGATGAACTATAGTAAAATCTTTTATCAATTAGCCATAAATAAAGCCATAAGGGACTTAATTAAAATAATTAAGAATACTATAAAGAGAAGGATATGTCACTTATCTGAGTCTTTTATGAAAAGTGAAGCTTCGATTTCATGGTAAAGTTTGCTCTGCTTACTAAACATTATAGGAAAGACTCCAAATAATCCTTTATTTACTTTCTAGCTATTTGGCAGCCTCAACTATGTAGCAAAAAATGGTTTTTACACTACCTTCTTTACCTTTAGAAATACCTTTATAGTGGACACTGGTGGTAGAATAGATATAAAAAGATCTGACATGGTGCTCATAGGTTCTTCTTAATCTTACAGTTGGTTATGGTGCTGTTCTCCCCAATCATAAGCCTAGGTCAATGTGGTAAAGCACCAAATAGGCAGTTAATGCCTTGACCCATCTCTCCAGGTCAGCATTCATGAGCCACCGGAGCTCATTTGCTTCAGGCCCCAGGGCACCAAAGCTGGTTTAACATAAAATCTTATTCAAACTTTAAACATTCTAATTTTAATAATTACCTTCTGCCTCCTGAAATGCCATCAGTTTCCACTGGATGTGTTACTGTTCTTTCCTCTCCTAAAATGTTTGATGCTGGACATTGTTAAAACTGCTAAATGCTACTCAATGAAGTGCTTTAATTTAAAGAATTCAAATATTTGAAATGACACAAACCATCTTAATGTCACTCCAGTAAGTATTATTTAAGTGTTGGGGTTAGATGGAAGGGAAGGGAAAAATACAGACAGCAAAGATTGAGGCTATAGATCCAGGTAGCTCTCACATTTAGGGAATACATTATGGTTTTGGCTTTGAACCAAAAAACAGACTTAATTAATATGATCATATACTATATGCACATCTACACATCCATCTTAACTATTCAAATATGCAGCTAAACTACATTATTCTATGATCTACATAAACTCTTTAAGTACAATAAAATATGACATACCTCATTAGTGTTCTACTAAGAAATTGAAGGGCATTATTTTTCTGATACATAAAAATAAAACTCAGAATTTTAAAAATTACCATCTCCAAATCTGAAGATAGTAGCAAAAGGAATCAAAGAATTTTTAATTGAAAAAAATCAGACTGGTAACTAGACTTATTGTAGTCACTATTTTGCAGTGTATACAAATGCTGAATACTGTATTATATACCTGAAACTAATAGGATATTGTGTGCCAATTATATTTCAATTAAAAAAATGTCAAAACCACCCAATACAGAATGTTTCATAAAAGTCTTACAGACTATGGAGAGATGAATAATGACAGACTAAAACTCAGCCTTTTGGCTTATTCTACTCTTACATAGTTGACCTTCCAGAAACATAGTAAAGTTTAAGCTGTTTATTTCTATTTATTTATGAGTTCCTGGACTTTGCAATTAAAAGGCCAACATACACATTTGTACTATTAAGCTTAAGATCTCATTTTAATTAGTGAAGAAGCCCCACGTTTTACAATCATTAATGAAATTGAGCATTATGGTGTCAACTGATTCTCTGGGGAACTGTGATAATATGCATACCTACCTTAAGAAGATCAAATCAGGTATACGTGTTATGCAAATATGCAAATGAATATTATGCGTGTTATGTAGTAATATGTTCTATTTTCAAATCTTTCCCAGAACTTCAATATAAAACTTTGATTGGGAAGTCTTCATTTTAAACTAACGCAAAAAATTCAATCATAGAATAAAAAAGAGCTGCAATCAAATATTAAACCAATCCAAGAGTTGGTTTAATAGCATAACCTATGAAAGCACTGAGATGAATGCTCTAGAGACAGCAAGATAGTATGGCCTAAAAAACATAATAAGCTAAATATAAATATAATACTGTAGTGCAAAACCAGAACTTTATGCCATATAAGCAGGAAAAAAATACTTTTAAGTTAGAAAAATAAAACACACTGTGTTACTTAGTACAGGATTTAGAAAGGTAATAGGAATTCAGTACTAGGGTTTGCTACCTTATTTTGTAAGAAAGAATGTCCAGAGATGTTAAATGATTTGCCCAAACTTATGACCAAAGATGTATTCTATTGATTAAAAGAAAAAAGAAATCAAGCATTTTGCTTTTGAACTAAAAAATTTGCTTGCTTGGCAATTGTTATTGAAGCATTTGGTGCTTTTTTAAGATAAGAGAAATACCCAATTATTTTTTTGAGGAGCGAGAATGAGCGCAAACACATACGTGAGGGTGGAGCAGAGGGAGAAGCAAGGTTCATTACTAAATACACTGCTGTTCCTTTTACTAAATTATTAAAACTAGAGCTGAAAAGTGGAAACAAAAGGAAAAAACCCAAGGCCAATGGTTCTCAAGCGTGGCAGCACATTAAAGTCACCTGAGATACTTCTAACATCACATATACCTGGCCCCATTCTCCATTCAAGTTTTACAGGTGATTCTAATGTACTGAGATAACACTATTCTACACAGCCTGCTTATTCAGGCAGGAAGGCCCATATAGGACAAAAAATTTTAAATTCACAAGACAAAATTCATCACTAATTTCTAAGACTCAAGGCTCACATATGGACCTCAATATATACAAGTATATATCAAGCTTGGGTCCTTGAATTTATCACTATGGTGCTTTTGCTTTGAAAAAACTTTAACTGATGAGGATGTCATAAAGTCTTAAAAATTTATATAATTAACTCTGATCATTTCTCCTAAATGGAAAAGATTACTCTACACTGTCATTTTATTATATCCTACATTCACTAAACCATCCTTCTCCTAAAGGGGTAAAACAAAATCTAGACTTGAACCAAGTCCTTTTTGTCCTTTTCCCCTTGTGTGGAAAAAATCATATCCTTGTCATTTCTATAGAAAACCTAGGTTGTAGAACTAAAAAGAAAAATTGTTGTTTTGTTCGTATTTGTAATTCATTCATGATTAAGGAAATTTTTTAAAAAAGAACCTGTTAAAGAACTTTATAAATTTCATTCTCTGAATATTACACTGAAGCCAATAAAAGCAAGAAGTCTAATAAATGAAGCGACAAATTAACCACTGGGTTCCTTTGTGTGTTAAATATTAAACAATTAAAAGTATAAACATTCCTGGAAAATATTCTACTCTACACTAATCAAGTATTTGAGCTTACATTTAGACAGTTCCAAAGTTGTTTCCTATAAGATTTCTATCAAAAGCATTACTACCAATGAGCTACTCCCATTTGATTATTTCTCAGTAATATTATCCACAGGACTGAATCTATTAATTATTATATTCCTCCCCTGTTATATCACTCAGGATAGCCAAAATTGTTGAACATTAGAAAACTCTCACCAGGTTATATGTATATACAAGCAGACCCCAGCAAGGGTATAAGCATCTGAAATTCACTTTATGGTCAAACCTGTCTGACAGTTGATGACATTTTGATGGTTATGAAAAAATAATTTAGGAAGGTTTTATATTTATTCCAATGTTCAATAAATGTTCTTGACTAACCTGTACATGACAATTTGCATATGCCACTGTTAATCAAGAAAATAAACAATAAAACCAAATTACAACAAATCTGCACTCAAGTACTGTTTCTACCCCACAGATATCTCGTTTATATTTTTCAAAGATTTGGGCTTTCATTCCAACTCTATTTTGGAACTGACTTAATATCTTGTTTGAAGTGTTAAAGAATTTTTAAATCAAACTTGCCTTGGAAATCACAGCTCTGCCATTTAATCCTATTTAGCAAAGCAGAATTGAGTCTGTATTTTTCAAAAGTGCATAAAATAAGTTTGAGAATACATAGAAGATAATCATTTAAATAATGTGGAATAAACAACTGCAACACAGTTTACAACACTTAAATGTTTTTCACAGATGTTACCTTTCAAACATTTCACACACACATTTTGCACATCTGAAAAGAATGCTACTGCAGTAAAGACAGACCAACTCATAATACAGGATAACTAAAGAACCATATGAGTCAATAATATTGGAGGATTAAGAAAAGTTAATGTAGAGCTCCATCCCTGATAACCAAAATTACAAAAGATTATGACTTGGTTAAGAAGACTGTACAGGCTGCTATAAAAATTCCAGAAGGCCGGTATAAAAAATAGATTAAGAAAAAATGGCTTATGACAATATCCTTCTATCAAAAAAGAATTTCTCACCAAAGCTTCCAGAAAACTTTCCTCTATTAAAATTTTGAAGAAATGAACTTCTATTCATATCTCCTATCTTGAATAACTGAAAGTCTTATTAACCAGAGTTATGGTAATAAAGATATTCCAAATGTTAAGTTTTAGTTCTGGGCGAATCATAATAAATTTTAAAGCTACAATCTTATGCATATTTTCAGTTAATTTTTACTTATATAACAGATAAAGCGTTTGCTAATATTCCTGATTTTCACAAATTGTATTTTCTCAGTAAGTAGTTCCATTTCCCTCCACCCTGAGACTTAGACTTGGGATTTGTCATCTGCTCCTTGAGAATGTCATGTACACAATTAGGAATGGTAGATGCTTTACTTATTTTTACTTTAAGTATTGCTATTGATACAATTTGACTTAATTATTTTTCATCATTTATAATCCTTTTATTTATAGTTTTTGTTGTTCAAGAAAGTAAAAAATGTTCTTAGATTACACACTAAAAATTAAGAACCTCACAGCATTTTAATGCATGCAATTGAAGTTAATATTTAGGACAGAGGTCCTAAATTCACTCACTAATTTATTTTGTGAAACAATAAAACAAACAAAAACTCAAACAGAACTTAATGCTCATTGGAGGTAGGCATTGTGTTTGCAATTTATAACAGTGTTTTCTCAATGAAGTACACAGTTTCAATGTCCATAAAACAAAAACTTCAAAGGAAAATGCAAATTCATACTATCATGTTAGAAGACAGACTGACCTTAGTGTCACAAACCTACACACTATCCATAATGTCAGCTGAAATATAAAAATGTGCTACTCTGATTTTAACAATGTTTTCAAAAACAGTCCATTATTGAAAAAGATGACATTAAACAAGAATGCCAGTCATAAAATAAAAATTCAACACAAATATGATAAAAAATTATAATTTTTTCAGCTAGAAAATTAGGGAAACATATATTACACCATTTTAAGAACACAGTGGATAATAAACCTCTTCAAGCAATGTAATTGAAAGAATCTATCAGAAACTAATTCCAATTAAAATTAAGGTATTTTTGAACACCTTTATTGAAGTACTCTGTATAGAGTACTTTTCCACTTTCCCACTAATGCTCAAGGCATTTATTAATCAGTAGTCAGTACATAATTGGATAACTCAGTTTTACCCTACAAATAAAAGACAAAGTGCTCTAACTTATTAGGCCACAAATGCTTTATTAGATGAAATTACAAATGCTAATAACAATTAAAATACTAAATGCAACTTAGAGTTTTCCAGCATTGTTTTATGCTTTAAAGTCAGATATATGGAAATAATGTATAATCAGAGCCCTAAATTAATTTAAAAATTTTCTATGACAAATTCCAACAAAAGTAATTTTTTTATTCTAACAAAAACGTTTACCACTATATACTTCAGAAATGTAAAAACAAAATGCAGCAATCAGTACCGCGTAAATGCAAACTAAACAGAACCAAAAGTGAAACATAGTGTACTTGCAAGCCAGCAGATCCTTACTACACATTGAAATGAGAGATATTCTTACAAATGGTAAGAATCCCTGATATGACAATATTCTGTGTAGGATTTTTTTTTTAAAGAGAACTGAATTTCAGGACAAACGAGAAACATCTCATTTAAAATAAAGCAAAATTTTGGAGACAAAAGTGCCCTGTATTCTGAATGTGCCTTTTGGCAGACAATAATGGAATGCCACTGCCAAGTTGGTATCCCTGGGACAGTGATTACTTGTCAATTACATAACCATCAATGAAAGAGCACGAAGAAAACATGAATGAATTAAGCTTGATACAGCTGATGATAAACTACTAAAATAATATGGTACCTTACTTTAGCATAATTGAAAATTTCTATTTGAAGTACATTTTTCTATAAATGGAAGATAATATTCTATAGTGAAGAAAACACAAAAGTGACTAAGAGTCTGCTTTAAACATTTTCTGGGATGACTGGTGTCTTAATTCAAAGTGATTATTCAATTTAGAATATATTGTCACAACAGGATATACTTTGCAACATTAGAGTGGTCTAATATATCATGGGGAGTAAAGTAAAAGATGTCCTCAAATAATTATTTTATAAAAAGAAGTGAAGATTGGAATTTTATTATTTGTTATTTTCTCACATGAAGATCTGGCATTATGTATTAAGAAGGTATCTCCCACCTTTAGTAAACTTCTTTTCAATATTACAAACCTCTAAGTCATATACATATATTATGAAGTTTCATTTTACACAGTATCTTTTTTAAAGAAAATAGTGAGATTGTCAACATGTAATGAAATAAGTGTGGCATCCAAACCATAGGTTCTGGGTAAGTGACAAACATTTCTTAAAAGTTTAAGTCTCAATAATACAAAAAAAAAACAAAAAAACAAAAAACTGCTCCCACAAACAGAGGCACACGTAAAGGGCCAGCTAACCTGATTCGGAATCACTGCTGTCTGAGGAGCTCGAGTCACTGCTACTACTCTCGGTCTCCGATGAGCTGCTTGTGCTGCTGCTGCTGCTTTCACTGAGTCGGGAACCACTTCCAACAGCCTTGGATGACTGAGTTTTCTCAGCTACAAAACATGGAAACACATTACGATGCCAGTATAATAAAATAATCACAAGAACATTTTTTTTTAAAAACTGCCATCCTAAAAAACAAAAACAAAAAACACATAAAAAACTGCCACCTACATTTTGTTTGACATTTTCTAGAATTTAACTGATTATTGACATCCAGTAACCGCTTTTCCAACTCCTGTTTTTTCTGTGAATGAAATTCCTCCTTGGACTTTGTTATTTTCTTACCTATGTGATTTAAGAGTAAAAAAGAGTATTACCAAAAAGTAACACAAGTACAGACTGATTTCTACTGATACACAGTAATACATACCATGAAGCTTTAGCGGTCTTTTTCTTAGACATGCAGCAACGTACTTTTCCAGTTCTCTCAGTGTTGATGCTTTCAGTGTTTCAAAGTCTATCTCTATCTCATCAGGGTTGGAATTTCTCAGTGAAGGCTCTCTTGATTGTATTATATGAACAACTCGCCCAAGTTTATCTCCAGGGAGTTTGTTTATATCCAAGCTCAACTGCCTTTTCTCATCATAGTTCATAGGCTTAGCATTATCCTCATCTTCAGGTTTCGAAGTAAACACCTGTTGTTTCCTCTTCTTTGGCTGACTAAACAAAAATTAAATTTAGTCAAATTTATTTTAGATAATATTATTATATGAATAAGGCATTATAAAGGATACTTACTTGTTTTTGGACTTTTCCTTTGATTTCATTTGCTTAAACTTTTTTCTTGGATTTTCATCTCTGCTATTAATCTTTTCTTTCTTCTTTTCCCTTTTAGACTTACTCTTTTTCTTTAGCTTATGGAAAGGTACTTGAGAGAGAACCTGTAGCTGTTGATGAACAGCTTTCAGCTGATAAAGAAAAAAAATTCTTTAAACATTGATAGCTCTAGATAATTAAAGACATTAGAAAAAAAATGAAGGCACTCAAAAGTTAAACGTATCCTGAAATTCATTTTATATTACATTTCTGTCAGGGTCTTATTTCATTCCACAAATTCATTATTTTGAAGGCATACATTAAATCAAAATACTATCATGTGCTCAACCCATAAATTTAGATATTCAACTAAAAACAGACCATGAAAATTAACATTTCCAGATAATGTTATTTTTTTCAGGCTTGAGCTCAGAGTAAGTTAACATTTTCTCACAAAAGGTAGCAATGTTAAAAATCTCATCCATAAAATATCCTGGATTATGTCGTATAAATCATTTCAATGGAATGAACTCATGATGGTGAGGAATATAAATAACAGAATTTAAAGATACATAGATATTTGGGTAGGGAAAGAATATTAAGCATTACAAATGTGCCAAGAAGTAAATGCCATAGATGCTAAGTGATCTTAATGTAACGACTTTTAATCTACAAAAAGGATTTTATAATAGATTTGCTGCAACAACTCATAAAAATACAAAAAAATTTATCAATACAATTAAATACCTGCTCCTGAAGCTTTGTAAGACGTTGAACTCGTTCATCTTCAGAATCACCAGAAGAGTTATCTTCAGAGGAAGCTTCACTACTGCTTTCTCTACCAGGGATTTTTGTGGTATCTGTTTTGATGTAGCAGACAGGCATACTCTCGATAGGTTCATCTGGGATCTTTGCAAAATGCATTTCAAAAACATCCTATAATGGAAATTTAGATTATAAAGATTTTCTGTATTTTCAAATACATACAGCAATAACACCCTTTAACAAAAGTCTCATATTTTGATAATAATTCTACTTTCCCTTGTGGTAATCACTACATAATATATACATCAAATCACCATATTACATACCTTAAACTTATACAATTTTATATGTCAATTTTATCTCTATAAAACGGGGTGAGGATGGGGGGTATTTACCAAGGAAGAAACATAAGACTCATGCTTCCTTGCCTGCCAACCATAGCAATTTTTCTCCTCTCTTCTATGTAAGACAGACCTTTCAAGTTGTAGAGAGGAGGACCTTTCAAGGATTTCTTGCCCATGACTAGTGCATCATTCCACTACCTCCCACTGTGTCAGCCTCAAAAATCTAGAGCTTTACCTTAAGAGGGACATGGACTCTAGTCAATCCTCTCTAAGATATCTATTAACCCCCTCTTCACTAATATTTCCCCAATATCCTCTATGTGTAAGGCAGCCTCCTTAAAAGATTTGCAACTAATGTGTGCTATACCTCAAAAAACAACCCCCACATTTTAATACTCTAATTAATAAATTACACTTCATACTTGGGAAGTGGGGCATTCTTTATCTTTTGAGTTATGGCTCTAAAATCTCCATACCATGTTCAGAGGAAACTCACTTTCAGAGCACAGCTATCAACTTACCTGGAGCATTCTTGCCATTGTCACTACTTCATGATCTGGAGGATTGTATTTGTAACAATTCATGAACATTAACCTAACATCTGCAGCGAATTCATATGCATCTTTGTATTCTTGGTTGTCCATTTTTCCCTAAATTAAGGAAAAATTATAGGATTCACAAATAGTATAGTTCAATAATCACTTGAAAATTTCCATTATTTATTTATATTATGAAATAGTTAAAATATACAGAAGAATACAGGTAATACCAAAAACAGATACCCACCCTCCAAATTTGACAAATGTTAAAATTCTGCTTGTTTCATATTTTTTGACTTTGAAAATATCCAGTGAAATTTGACAAGTAGAGATAAGGAAGGAGGATATTCTGAATTAGAAAAAAAAAGAAGAGGAACAAAATCACAAAAGCAGGAAAACAGTGCATTTCCAGATCATCTTAGACAAGTTTGATCTTAGGAAAGCCATGAAAAGATACATTCCTTAAACCAACCTTGAACATTTAAATGAAAGGTTTTTATTAAAATTCTCCTCTAAGTGAAAAGACATTTGAAATTGAACAGAATTAGTAAAAGGAAGGAAATAATAAGGATCAGAGCTGAAATAAAGAGACTCAAAAAAACCCAAAACGACAGAAAAGACCAATGAAACCAAGAGCCAGTCCTTTGAAAAAATAAAACAAACTTGATAAATGTTTAGCCAGATTCATCAAAAAAAGAGAGGAACTTAAAAAAAAAAAAAAAGAGAGGACTTAAAATTAGAAGTGAGAGGTAATAACATATTCACAGAAATACAAAGACACTTGCAAAAACTAATAATAATAATGACAGCAAATTAAGATAACCTAGAAGAAATGGACAAATTCCCAGAAGCACACAATCTTCAAAGACTAAATCATGATGAAACAGAAAATCTGAACAGACAAATTACTAGTAATGGAATTGAACCAGTAATCAAAAAAACTCCCAAGAAACAGAAGTTGAGGACCACATGGCTTCACAAGCGAATTCTATCAAACATTTAAAGAGTTAATACCTAACTTCCTCAAACTATTCTAAAAAATAGAAAAGGATGAAAAACTTCCAAATTCCTTTGATGAGGCCAGCATCACCCTGATACCAAAACCAGACAAAAACACTACCAAAAAAAAAAAAAAAAAATCACAAGTCAATCAGTATCTCTGATGAACACAGATGCAAAATCCTCAACAAAATATCAGCAAAATTCATTCACCATAACCAAGTGGGATTTATGCCAGGGATGCAAGGATGATTCAGTATCTGTGAAAATCAACCAATGGGACACAACACATGGAACAAAATGAAAGATAAAAGCCATACAGTCATCTCAATAAATGCAGAAAAAATCTGGCAAAATTCAAATTTCTTCATGTTAAAACTCTCAAGAGTGTGGGTTTAAAGGGAACATACTGCAACAAAATAAAGGCCATATATAAAAACCCACAGTTAACATCATAGTCGATGTTAGTAAAACAAAGCTTTTCTTCTATACTAAGAACAACAATGTCCATTCTCACTTTTATTCAACATAGTGCTCAAACTTCTAGCTGCATCAATCAGACAAGAAAAAGAAGTAAAAGGCACTGAAAGCGGTAGGGAAAAGTCAAACTGTCACTATTTGTAGATGACATGATAATGTATATAGAAAACCTTAAAACTCCACAAAAGAACCATTAGAATAAAGAGACAGTCTCTTCAAATGGTGCTGCAAAAACTAGCATACATGCAAAAGAATGAAAACTGAACCACCTTCTTATACTATACACAAATTCAAAACAGATTAAAGACCTAAATGAAATCATTAAAACCACAGAACTAGAAGAAAACATACACAGTAATCTCTTGAACATGAGCCTTAGCAACATTTTTCTATCTCTAGGGAAACAAAAGCAACATTAAAGTACATCAGACAAAAAAGCTTTTACACAGTGAAGAATATCATAAGACAAAAAGGCAACCAACTGAATAGGAGAAGAGATGTGCAAATTAAGTATCTTATATGGGTTACTATCCAAGATCTATAAATAATTCATATGAGAAAACAAAAATACTAACTCAAAAAGATATATGCACCCCTGTTTATTGCAGTATTATATACAACAGCCAAGATATGGAAGCAACCTCAGTGTCTATCAACAGATGAATGGATAAAGATGTCGCTCTCTCTCTCTCTCTCCACACACACACACACACACACACACACACACACACACAGTAGAATGGATGAGATCTTGTCATCTGCAACAATGTGGACTGATCTAGAGTATTATGCTAAGGGAAATAGGACAGAGAAAGACAAATAGCACATCATTTCACTTGTATGTGGAATCTAAAAAAACAAACACTCATATACACAGAAATAGTCTCATAAGTACTAAGAACAAACTGATGATTGCAAGGGGGACGTGGGAGATGAGTGAAATAAATGACAGAGATTAAGAGGTACAAACTGTTACTTAAGAAATAAACCACAGGGTTGAAAAGTATAGAATAGGGAATATATACTCAATAATATCATAATAACATTATATATTGTGACAGATCTATACTTTCATGGTGAGCACTGCATAAAGTACAGAACTGTCAAATCATTGTATTGTACATCTCAATCATAACATTGTATGTCAACTATATGTTGATTAATTCTTGATCTTGGGGTCACAAATCTGAGGCCCACGTTGGGGGTCAGTTTACTTAAAAAAAAAGTAAAAAAAAAAAAAGAAATTAAAAAGATAATAATTAGTTCAAAAACCCGGATGAAGCCAGCAAACAACCAAAAATTAAAAAAATGTAGAGAGGCCTGGAAACTACATAAATGCCTTATCCCCTCCAAAAAAACAAAAAAAAAAACAAAATAAAAAACCCAAAAACACTGCATCAGAATCATGCAATTATTAAAAATATAATCTTGAATATGTAAGGAGAAAATGTTCATAATATACTAAGTGAAAATTCAGGGTACAGAGTTATATTATAATACTGTAACTCAAACATTGTGGCAAAGAACCATGGGTATGTTTGAATAGAAGAAAAAGAAAGAGATTTAAAAATTTTCCTATGACTCATTCCAGGTGATATGACTTACTAACAATTTTAATTTTCTTATCTTTTTCTGAATTAATACAATTTTTTACAATGATAAGGTTACTTTTATAATCAAGAAAAGAGGTTCCTCCTATTAAGATAACATTTACCTTAATAGTTCCAAGATCCATTGGATTTTTCACAATGTCATAGTAGTTATGGAGCCCCAAAGCATGAACATCAACAGGATTATAAAAGGGCCATGCATAGGACAAGTGTTTCTTTGCAAGCATTTCTTTAAGAATCTCACTACAGTGCCTTAACTGTTCGGTCACTTTAACATTCTTTACAACTTTACATTGTTGCTGAGAATCTGGAAAAACAGTCTTCAGCACATTTTCTTTTAGAGGTGGTGTTTTCACTGATTTTTGTTCTGTAAGTGTTGGGGAAGATTCGCCACTTGCTTTAACTACTGCAGCTGTAGGAGTTGTGGTATCTGCTTTCCTCTTCACACCCCTTGTAACCTGAAATAATTCAACAACAAAAACTATAATTACGGGGATATTCAGAGCAAGTTTTCAACCTTGCCAGAACCAAGTCTTCCCCATACTAAATATTAGTAAAGGCTAATTTCTCTTTTGTAGGTAAAATAAAATAGTTTAAGTATTTTCTTCCTAATATCCAAAGAATTGTCTTGAATAAACCTTTGAGATAAATGAAAGATATATGAAAAAATCAGTTAAAAAAAAGTTTCTGAATACCTGAAATCAGCTAGAGTATACAATTTTAAATTATCAACCCAACAGAAGTTGTATAACACACATAAAATAGGTAGTTGGGCAATCAATATTAATACTAAAAATATACTAAACTAGTTCAAATTCTACCAAGAAATCTCTAAAATTTGGTTCACATCCTAGGTCTCTGTTACAAAATATACACAGACAAAAAGATTGACTGTGGTATACCGAAGACCAATTTTCATATTAACTTAACAAAGGTTTAGTCACAACAACCCCTTACACTGAAATTTTTTAAAGCTACAATGAACTTACTTGAGCCACTGTTTGTGAGGTAGAGTTGAGTGGAGTACCTTGTGCCATGTTTGAAGGAGACATAGATGTCTCAGGAAATACAGAGGGAATCACTTGCTGCTTAAATACTTTTTCCAGTGCTTTGGGGGATTGTTTTTCTTTAACAGAAGGAACCGTTACATTATGTTGAATGCCTATTAAAGTGTGAACCAGAGTCAATATGAGTAAAATGTAAACTACTTTTCCCTTAGTATTCTACTTTAATTCACTTAGTTCAGTTTTTTAGCAATATAAACACAATATTCCCATTCCCCTTTGAAACCCTCCCATTCATACTTGTAACAGTTGTTAGACCAATTTCGATATAATACTAGAGACTCCAAACCTGCTATTAATGGTAGACTTATCAATTTTATTCAAAAAGGTGTCTGGCTTATTAAACTCACACTAATAGAGCTCTGTGATTAGTTTCAGGTAGCTGTGAATACAAGCAAAAATTTGAGACATCCTGGAGACAAAGTAAATACTACTATGTGAGGTCTCCAGAATGCTCTGTATAAATATCCAAGAACTTTAAAATTGTGACAGAGATTGAGTGACACAAAACAGATAGGAATATAATTCTCTCATCTATATATCCTTCAGGTGATTCTGCCAAAAGAACAATTGTGTATGTTCTTCCACCCTGTATGTTCCCAGAGAAAATATGACTTAACGACATTTGGATCAACATCACTCTGGAATCTATTATTTCAAAAGTCTATCCTTCTATCAAGGTAACTCTATTCTTTTAATTTTTCAAGCCAAAAACCTTGGAGTGATCTTTGACTCCACCGTATTTCAAATCTAATATCCCAATCCATCAGCAAACCCATTTGGCTCTATCTTTTTATCCAGAATCTGGTTACTATTACAAGTGGTAATCACCCTGGTTCCAGGCATCATCAATTCTCTTATTGCAAGTAGCACCCTAGGAGGCCTTCCTTCTTCTGCTTTTACATCCTGTAGTCTATTCCCAAAATAGCAAAGGGATATTTTTAAAAAGATTTTATTTACTTGAGAAAGAGAGAGTGAGAGCACGAGCCGGGGGGGCGGGGGGGGGGGGGTGGACAGAGGGAGAGGGACTTGCAGACTCCCTCAGGGAGCCCAATGCGGGGCTTGATCCCAGGACCTAGGGATCATGACCTGAGCAGAAGCAGAAGCTTAACTGACTAAGCCACCCAAGTGCCCCACAATCAAAGTGATATTTTAAAATTCAAATAAGATCATAACCCTTCTGCTCAATGACTTCTAATCTTACTAAGTAAAAGCCAAAGTCCCTACGATGGCTTGTAAGAACCTTCATGATGTCTCTACCTATGCATGCTCCCACCCCCACTCTTCCCACTCTCATTTCCTATCACTACCCCCTACACTTATTTCACTTCAGCCTATTGGCTTGCTGCCCTCAAATTTGGTAAGCATAGCAGACTGTTTTCTCTGCCTGGGAGATATCCTTATGGCTCATTCTAAATTCCCTTTATACCTCTACTGAAATATTACCTTCTCGAGCCATCCTATGTAAAACAACCCTCTCTTTTGACCCCCATTACTTTCTTGTTCTCTCATTCTTATTTTTTTCCTGCCATTATAACATTCAACACACATCATATTGGTACTCCAGACTCTCCGAATTCTTAACAAACTCAGGAACCAAATAGATATGAATATATTTTAAGATAGAGTTTATATTCCTCAATCTCTGAGTTCTCATTATCTACTAATTAAAATTTAAGAAACAAATAGATTGAGATAACCTCATATCTTTTGATAGCCCAACTGTGGCTCTTTGAACTCAAAAGCTAAACAGCAAAGCATAATGAGGAATCCTGACATTTACTTAATTTTACCAAGTTCCTTAACTAGAACAAAAAGCTCTGTGAGGGGGAGGGATTTTGTTTTGATCTCTACAATATTTCTCATGCCTCATACAGTACTTGGAACATAAGAGGGCCCTGTGAACATCTACTGCATGCCAATTATGTATCAGGCTACCATTCTCGGTGCTAGGGCACAATAATGAACAAGATACATACAAAGTTTTTGTACTTGGTGAGGACATTGTCTAGTTTAATAGGGAGAAAAGCAATCAAACTGATTGCAAGTGATGTTAAGTGCTAGAATGGAAATAAATGGGGTGTTGAAAAAAATAAGGCAGAGAGCTACTATAAACAGCCAATGTAGACCTCTCTGAAGAGACACCAATTAAGATGTTACTGTAAAGATAAGAAGTAGCCAGCCAGAGAATGGGGTGGCAGTAAAAATGTATTTTAAGACAATCAGTAGGGAAAACTTCAGTGAGTGAGAAGTAGTTCAAAAGGAGAATGGAGAATTAGGCAAATACCAGATCACAAAGGGCCACAGTAGGAAGTTAGATTTCATTTTAACATGGGAAGCTAAAGAGAAGCTTTAAGCAGGTTAATGATGTATTCTAGTTTATTTTTAAAATACTGCCTTAGCTCTTGTGTAAACAACAGACCACAGAAATAATCAGGATCACAGGGAGTAAGAAGATGGTAGCCTCAACTAGGATCATTGCAAAAACAATTTGAGGGTTGAATACAACTGACTTACTAATGAACAGAATGTGAGAAAGAATCAAAACAAGGAAGGAATCAAGGACAAATTCTACTATTATAGCTTAAATAACTGTGTATTAATACCATTTTCAACTACACAGAAGAATCTGAGGAACATCAGTGTTTAACTGTGAGCCAGTTAAATGTTAAGATGTGTATAAGACATCCAAGTGAAAATGTCCAGTGGCTTGAGGATAATAGTTGGTTGCTCAGAGAAGACTATATTAGAGATGTAAATTTGGGGATTAATAGCACACACATGGAATTTAGAAAAAGAATACCTAATATCAAGCCCTGAAAAGAAAAATCTAGTATTTTAGAGATTTAACAGAAAAGGATGATAATGCCAAGAGATACAGAATGGGAAATAAATTCACAAAACTAGAGTGTGCACCAAGAATAAAGGAATTTCAAGAAAGAGTAAGTTAAAAGGATTATTCACTGTGACCAACTGGGATTTATTCCTGGGTTGCAAGGGTGACTGAAAATCCATGAATCAATCAATGTGATACACTAAATTAATAATGAAAGGACAAGAACCTCATGATCCTCTCAATAGATGCAGAAAAAGCATTTGATGAAAACTTTCACAGTGTAGGGACAGAGATAACATACCTCCATCTCATAAAAGCCATATATGAAAAGCCCGCAGTGAATATCATTCCCAATGGGGAAAAACTGAGAGCTTTTCCCCTAAGGTAGGAACACAGCAGGGATGTCCACGTTCACCATGGTTGTTCAACATAGTACTAGAAGTCCTAGCCTTAGCAATCAGACAACAAAAAAGTAAAAGGCATCTGAATTGGCAAAGAAGTCAAACTCTCACCCTTCAAAGATGACATGATACTCTATGTAGGAATAAACCTAACCAGAGAGACAAAGGATTTGTACTCAGAAAACTACATAACACTCATGAAAGAAATTGAGGAAGAGACAAAGAAACGGAAAAGCATTCCATGCTTATGGAGTGGAAAAACAAATATTGTGAGAATGTCTACGCTACCTAGAGTAATCTATACATTCAATGCAATGCATATCACAATACCATCAACTTTTTTCACAGAGTTGAAACAAATAATCCTAAAATTTGTATGGAACCACAAAAGACCCCAAATAGCCAAAGTAATGTTGAAAAAGAAAACCAGAACTGGTGGCATCACAATCCCGGACTTCAAGCTCTATCACAAAGTGTATCCTCAAGACAGTATGGTACTGGCACAAAAACAGACGCATAGATAAATAGAATAGAGAACCCAGAAATGGACCCTCAATTCTATGGTCAACTAATCTTCCACAAAGCAGGAAAGAATAGCCAATGGAAAAAGACAGTTTCTTCAACAAATGGTGTTGGGAAAATTGGACAGCCACATGCAGAATAATCAAACTGGACCATTTCCTTATATCATACTCACAAATGGACTCAACATGGATGAAAGACCTAAATGTAAGAAAGGAAACCATCAAAATCCAAGAGAACAGAGGCAGCAACCTCTATGACCTCAGCTGTAGCAACTTCTTACTAGACACATCTCCAAAGGCCAGGGAGACACTGGCAAAAATGAACTATTGGGACTTCATCAAGATTAAAAGCTTCTACACAACAAAGGAAACAGTCAACAAAAACAAAAGACAATTGACAGAATGGGAGAAGATATATGCAAATGTCTTATCAGATAAAGGGATAGTATCCAAAATCTCTAAAGAACTTATCAAACTCAATACCCTAAGAACAAATAATCCAATCAAGAAATAGGCAGAAGGCATGAACAGACATTTCTTCAAAGTAGACCTACAAATGGCCACCAGATAGATGAAAAAATGCTCAACATCACTCATTATCAGGGAAATACAAATCAAAACCACAATAAGGGGATCCGTGGGTGGCGCAGCAGTTTAGCGCCTGCCTTTGGCCCAGGGCGCGATCCTGGAGACCCTGGATTGAATCCCACGTCAGGCATCCCGGTGCGTGGAACCTGCTTCTCCTTCTGCCTGTGTCTCTGCCTCTCTCTCTCTCTTTGTGTGACTATCATAAATAAATAAAAATTAAAAAAAAAAACACAATAAGATACTACCTCACACCAGTCAGAATGGCTAAAATTAACAAGACAGGAAACAACAAATGTTGGCAAGGATATGGAAAAAGGGAACCCTCTTACACTGTTGGAGGGAATGTAAGCTGGTGCAGCCACTATGGGAAACAGTATGTAGGTTTCTCAAAAAGTTAAAAATAGAGCAATTGCTCTACCAATTATTGCCCCAAACATATAAAAGTAGTGATTTGAAGGAGCACTTGTACCCCAATGTTCATAGCAGCAATGTCCACAATAGCCAAATTATGGAAAGAGCCCCGATATCCATCGACAGATGAATGGATAAAGATGTGGGGGATACACACACACACACAATGACTACTCAGCCATCAAAAAAATAAAATCCTGGGCAGCCCGGGTAGCTCAATGGTTTAGCACCGCCTTCAGACCAGGGCGTGATCCTGGGGTCCCAGGATTGAGTCACGCATCGGGCTCCCTGCATGGAGCCTGCTTCTCCCTCTGCCTCTGTCTCTCTCACTGTGTCTCTCATGAATAAATAAAATCTTTTAAAAAATGTTAAAAGGAGTACTGGTCTTAAAAAAAAATGAAATCACTCATACATGGAATTTAAGAAACAAAACTGAGGATCATAGGGGAAGGGAAGGAAAAATAAGACAAAATCAGAGATTGAGATAAACGATAAGAGATTCTTAATCCTAAGAAAGAAATTTAGGTTTGCTAGAGGGGAGGGAGGTGGGAGAATGGGGTAATGGTTGATGGACACTGAGGAGGGCACATGATGTCATGAGCACTGGGTATTATCTAAGACTGATGGATCACTGAACTCTACCTCTGTAAAAAATAATACATTATATGTTAATTAACTGAATTTAATTTTTTTAAAAAAGGATGAACATAGCAAAGTTTTCTACAACCGTTATGATAAGTATTTAGCTATTTACTAATTCCTGCCTTGGCTGAATAAAATTTGATTTTGTGAGAAAAAAAATCAAAATCATAATAAAGTAACATTCTATTTTTGGACTTATGAAAATAAAATTTATATTCTCTAATCAATTGAAAAAAAAAGAGTAGCCTTCTAATGCAAATACTGATAGAGGTTAAATAAAATGAGAATAGAAAAAATTTACTTAAATTTTGCCACATCAAAACTGTAAGTAACCGTAACTGACAAGAACTTTTAAAGTAGTGTGGTTAAGAATTTTCTAGGTGATATAGTGAAGCTAGAGCTTATATTGAAATGAATTCATGAATGTATAAGAGAAAAGCAAAAAATGGAACAGCAGCCAGAAAGAAACAAGTAAAACACAAATTTTTTTTAAAGATTTTATTTAATTTATTCATGAGACACATGCGCGCGCGCACACACACACGCACACACACACACAGGCAGAGACACAGAGAAGCAGGCTTCACTCAGGAAGCCCGATGCAGGACTCAATCCCAGGACCCCATGATGACACCCTGGGCCGAAGGCAGGCACCAAACCGCTGAGCCACCCACGGATCCCCAAAACATGAATTTTAAAGGTAAGATACGGGATCCCTGGGTGGCTCAGTGGTTTAGTGCCTGCCTTCTGCCCAGGGCGTGATCCTGAAGTCACAGGATCGAATCCCACATCAGACGCCCTGCATGGAGCCTGCTTCTCCCCTCTGCCTGTGTCTCTGCCTCTCTCTCTGTGTCTCGAATAAATAAATAAAATCTTAAAAAAAAAAAAAAAGATAAGCTACTACAGCTTGTTTACGAGTAATGGGACTAACTCTACAAAAGAGAGATTAAGGATGTTAGAAACAGAACCAAAGGAATAAAAATCCTTGACAAGGTCAAGACGGAAGAGAGAATATCCAGGTCATGAAGGCAATGTCCCAAAGTGACAGAGGAGGAAAGGATCCTGTTCTTAGACTTTTGCTCTAGCTGATCCCTCTGCCTGGAATTTTGTTCTTTGTTCAAATCTTAACTTCCTAATGAGGCCCACTCAGAACCCATAATATGTATTTGCCTCTTTCTCTACTAGAACGTAAACTCCAAGGTGGCAAAATTTTTTGTTTCATTCATTGATATATGCCGGGTACGCAGAACTATGCTGTAGCACCTAAAAGTTACTCAAGTATTTCATCAATCAATAAGTCAACACCGGGGATCCCTGGGTGGCTCAGCCTGACTTTGACCCAGGGTGCGATCCCGGGATCGAGTCCCGCGTCAGGCTCCCGGCATGGAGCCTGCTTCTCCCTCCTCCTGTATCTCTGCCTCTCTTTCTCTCTATGTCTATCATAAATAAATAAATAAATCTTTAAAAAAAAAAATAAGTCAACACCAATTCAATTTACTGTACTAAATTTTAATGTTTTCTTTTTCCATAAAGTAGCAACATGTAACCACATTATTTGGACTCCCTACTGTCATAATGACAGCTTCCCTACCACTGTGCATAAAAATGACATGACTCTGGCAGTAGAATGCTCCCAGAAAAAATTAATTGGAAACCTCGATTTTTACTCCACAGCCAAATCCCACTAATCCCTCAAGGCCAGACTCAAGTTCTATCACCACTAAAGCCTTTCCCAGGTTTACCAGTGTGAATCAGTTTCCTACATTTTTGAACCAAAGCACATATATGCATAATATTCATCTGACTTTTATTATAACATTTTCTCACTGTTATTTTAAGCTATATTTACTTTTAAAGATATATCCATTTTATTTTATTAAAAAACCTTTTATTTTTTTTTTAAAGATTTATTTATTTATTTATGAGAGAGAGAGAGGCAGAGACACAGGCAGAGGGAGAAGCAGGCTCCATGTCGGGAGCCCGATGCAGGACTCCATCCCAGGACTCCAGGATCGTGCCCTGGGCCAAAGGCAGGTGCCCAACCGCTGAGCCACTCAGGGATCCCCCCATTCATTTTATTTTTAAAAAGATTTTATTTATTTATTGGAGACAGAGAAAGAAAGAGAGAGAAAGAGAGAGAGAGAGAGAGAGCACGCACAAGTGGGGGAAGGGAGCAGAGGGAGAAACAGACTCTTCACTAAGCCTGACTTAGGACTTGATCCCAGGACCTTGGGATCATAACCTGAGCCAAAGGCAGACACTAAACTGACTGAGCCACTCAGGCACCCTATTCCATTCATTTTAGAGAGACAGAGACAGAGTGGAGGAAGAGACAAAGGGAATCCTGAAGCAGACTCCTGACTGAGCACAAAGCCCTACACAAGGCTCTATCCCAGAACTCTGAGATCATGACCTGAGCTGAAATCAAGTCCCCTGGTAAACCGAATGAGCCACACAGGTGCCCCTCAAATTTTATTTGAAACTAAAATGTAAATTAAACTTGAGAGTTAGGGTGGTAACCCCATAAAATGGGCATTATAAGGGACAAACATCCAAATACATATTGACAAACAAAGTCAAAGAAATTTTGTCTGAGGGAAACTTATGCTTTAGCAGTTATCTGATCACCCGAAAATGTAGCTACAACTTAAATATCAGGAATGTATTAAAGTGTTTTTTTAAGGGAAGCATGCTAGAAATAATATTTTAAGTCAGCAATGATTATCACTCTGCTTTAACAATTTAAATTGCATACTAATCTATATATTATCTAACTTAAAAGGGTTTGTTTTATTTTTATTTTATTTTTTTAAGATTTTATTTATTTGAGAGAAAGGGAGAGATAGAAAGAATGTGCACACAGGCACATGAGGGGCAAAGGGAGAAGCAGACTCTCCCCCCAAGCAGGGAGCCAGACTTGGTACTGGCTACTGGGAGTCCAGGATCAAGACCTCAGCCAAAGGCAGATGCTTAACCGACTGAGCCACCCAGGCACCCCTGTAAGGATTTATTTTAATTTTCTTTCAGAACCCTAGGCCTTATATTTTCAGACTTAAGTTCAATCTTTTCCAAAGGTGAGAAAAAAAAATAAAAACTTTAATAAAAGAGTGAATATCAGGGCACTTGGGTGGCTCAGTGGTTGAGCATCTACCTTTGGCTCAGGTCGTGATCCCGGGCCCTGGGATGAGTGCTGCATCAGGCTCCCTGCAGTGAGCCTGCTTCTCCGCCTCTCACTGTGTCTCTCATGAATAAATAAATAAAATCTTAATAAAAATAGAGTGACTAGGGCAGCCCCGGTGGAGCAGTGGTTTAGCGCCATCTGCAGCCTGGGGTGTGATCCTGGAGACCCAGGATCAAGTCCCACGTCAGGCTTCCTGTGTGGAGCCTGCTTCTCCCTCTGCCTGTGTCTCTGCCCCTCTCTCTGTGTCTCTATGAATAAATAAAATCTTAAAAAAAAAAAAAAAAAGAAAGAAAAAAAAAAAAAAGAGTGGCTATCTCACAGGATTAAGTAAAGCTTTAAGTCATGACCCATCTTAAAGATCTACCAACAAGGAAAAAAGTATACATTACCAATAAAAACAATGTTTGTAGTGGGGTAAGTCTCCTACATCCCAGCCACTTAACTTTATAAACATTTACAACCATGAAAGTGAAATATTTTCCTAACATTATACAAAAAGAAACTAACATGGAATTAAGGAATTTATCTAAAATGTACACCATGACTGATCCAAAAATAAAACATTTCATCTATGACAGGATTGGTTAACCTCTACAATAAATCCATTTGAATACTTAAGATTATTTTGTAGCTCATATTAAAATATCAGCTGTAAAGTGGTTTTTTTGTTTGGTTTGGTTTTAATTAAGAAAGAGAAAAAAGGAGGATATTCAGACTCAACAGTAACATTTCATTCTTAGCTATGGGATCTTTTGGTACAAGGAACATTGACAATTTTGGCCCTCTTATTAGTACAGTACAGATACAAAATCCACTAAAAATACTAATAAAATTAGGATACCTGGGTGGCTCAGCGGTTGAGCGTCTGCCTTTGGCTCAGGGTGTGATCTTGGAGTTCCAGGATCAAGCCCCACATTGGGCTCTCTGCATGGAGCCTGCTTCTCCCTCTGCCTGTATCTCTGGCTCTCTCTCTCTCTCTCTCTGTATTTCTCATGAATAAATAAAATCTTTTAAAAAATACTAATAAATTTATAAGTGCCTACTGTGTGAATGGCACTATATTATACTATGGCATTGGAGCCATAATCAATACAATCCTCCCTAATCTTGCATGATAGCCATCTTTCTTTTCAAAGTTTGCCTTATTGTTTAAATGGACATTTTATACGAATACAATAGGATATAGAAGGATTTTTTTTA
The DNA here is from genome assembly GCF_011100685.1 of Canis lupus familiaris. NCBI lineage: Eukaryota > Metazoa > Chordata > Mammalia > Carnivora > Canidae > Canis > Canis lupus. Next base: position 57,460,475 of record NC_049227.1, read on the forward strand.
ATATATTTATTTTGAGAGAGAAACATGCACATGGTAGTGGTGGTAGATAAAGGAAGAGGGAGGGAAAGTTCGAAGCCAAGTCTGCACATAGCCTAGTGTGGGGCTCAATCCCACAGCCCTGAGATCAGGTCCTGACTACAAAACAAGAGTCAGACACTTAGCTGACATGCCATCTGGGTGTCCTAGCATATAGAAGAACTTCTGAATGTCTATCTCCTTTGAAGGATTTATTATTTAGTTCTAGTCATTATATTTATACATGTACTTACATACATTCATATATAATACAAAAGACAGAGAAAGTAAGAAAACTTAAACCTTTTCTGTCTTACCTTTCTTTACTCTTTCCTTACCACCCACAATTTGTTCTTCTTGTGGCATCTGAGATAATTTCTGCCTAAACAACTTCTCTAGAGCTTGTGCCATAAGAACAATGTCATCTCCAGGCTAGAAAATATATAAACATAAGGTTACACAATATGGTCACTGTACCAAATTTCAACAATTCAGGCTACCTTAGAAGGGCAGTGACACAGTACTCTTCGACATTATTAAACAGTATTTACTGTTTCTAAATTAAGTGTAAGAAGTAGAAGTATCAGTTCATATTTTAAATTCTAACATTCTACCCTTTTAACTTCTAAAAATGACCCAGGTAACCTTTCTTAGTACTAGAGGGTTACAATCCAACCAATCCTACTAATACGAAAAAGTAAAATTTCTACTTCACAAATAAGTTAAAACAAAACATGTTCATGGCTGTGCAAAGTGCATGATTTGACTTAATGTGATTCACTTTTCAATTAACTAAGTGACAGAATGATGCTGCAAAGCTAACTCAGTTTTTAAATCTAACTATCTGTTTAAAAGTCTTTGGCTTGCTTTATTCACCACTGATAAAAAACTAAGTAAATTACAAAGCGAAAGCCTAAAATAGAGAACACTTATTTCAAAGTTAGGTACCTTAGTCTCCTGAAGTTACTGAACTTCATTTTAAAATGTTAAATGTAAAAGTTTACTTGGAACTGTTAAATTAAAATTAAGTTACCAATGGCACTTTCAGAATCCCATTATTTCTGATATTTTAAAAAATTCATATTGGCGAAATCTTAAATTTAAGATGGGACTGATAGTTTGGGAACCAAAATTTCTATTACATTTCAGCATCACTAGTGACTTTAAATAGATGGGATATAAGTTAAAAAATGTTTAGATATATAACAGCTTAAAAAGAATGCAGCACTCTAGAAAACAGGAATACTATTTGGAGAAAAAGCTGAATATATAAATCCAGTTTTACAGATGAAAACAAAAGTTAAAGTTAAGGTCCAAATGTCCACATATATTATCAGACAAGCCAATGCATGAACACAAATGAAAATACTACTACTGGAACATAACAGAATGTGTCAGATCTTTAAGTTAAATTGACACAGAGTTCATATGTATGTAATTTGTTTGAGTCCATACCATGAACATTTAACTAAGATTAGTATATAATAAAGTTTACCATTTATAACTGAAATGGTAGAAATATGGTAGAGAACGCTCTGAAATGATACTCACAGAAACCAGCTATCATTGGTATTTCATTTTTCAGAACATAACAAATCGTTACAGCTATTTAGGCAAAATGATGGTAAATGGATTGAATAAATACTGATACATGAAAATCATGAAATCCAGTAAAAAATAAACACTATTCTTAAAAATATGTAAAATACCCCAAATCAAGATTTGAAATCCAAAATCAGCACACTTTTTATATACATCTTCTATAAATAAGAGCAAAGAATTATTAAGTATAACATAAGGCTTACATACCTTGTTGTATAAATAACAATTTGAGAACATTATGTTGAAGTCTTCTATACATTCTGAAGCCCTCACATAATATTTATGTTCTAAGCGCTTCTTAATTGTATTTAAATCCATTGGGGTCTTTATAATGGTGTAATAATCCTACAGTTTTTAAGAAGAAATTCTAAATGTTAGTAAGAACAAATTCACTGCAACTAAATTTAAGTTTAAACCAAAATTTTTGTGTTGAGAAACTAAGCCATGTTTTTTTTTTTTTCAGAGAAAATATAACAAAGAATAACAAAGACAATGATGTAAAAGTAGAACTATCCTGGAAAATAAAAAGTGAAGGACATAAAGAAGTAAAACCTAGAATTTGTTGAATCTGACAGATCCAGAGTATAATCCCAGTGCCATGACTTACTAACTATGCCATAAATTACTTAACCATCCTGTTATCAGATGGCTGAAAATACCTAACAGAAGACCTAAAGTTGAATTCTATACATGATGCACATAAGTCTACCAAGAAGTGTCAAGAGCAACTTCATGAAGGTCACCTTCATGAGAACTTGCATCAAAAGGTCAAGCGAGAGCCCCCTGGGTGCCTCAGTTGGTTGGGCATCCAACTCTTGGTTTCAGCTCAGGTCACGATCTTGGGGCATGAGATCAAGCCCCATATCAGGCTCCATGCCCTGCAATGAGTCTGCTGGAGATTGTCTCCTTCTCCCTCTGCCCCTTCCCCTGCTCACACATGCACATACTCTCTCTCTCTCTAAATAGATAAATCTTTTTTAAAAAAGTCACATTCAAAAAAAAAAAAAGAAAAGTCAGATAACACATTCTATAACAAGAAAACATGGACTATTATAATGTACCAAACTGTTAAAATAAGAATTTCAATGCTCAGAAAAATGAACTTTGTTGTCTAGGAAAAAATACTCATTGGGAAATTCTTCAGTGATACAGAATAAATTAGAGGTCTTTATTAAATTCAATATATTTTATAAGATTAAAGACTAGTTTCTTTCTTTCAGGGGTTCACAAGGGTTTTCTCTTTTACAACCAACATAATCATAAGATATACTTACCGGCAACTTTAGTTTCACAGCATCCACAGGCTGCTGAAAAGGCCAGGAAAAGCTATGCTTCCATAAAGCCTTCAGAACAATTTTTTGTAGATACTGCAGTTGATTTGTTAATCGCCCATTTTTCTTTGTATTTAGATATTCTGGTGGTGGAGGGTTAACAATGGCTGTTTGTCGACTTGACAGAGACATTGTCAACTGGGTCAAATTCTGATATTACAATGTTGCCTATAAATACATGTCCTTAAAACACAAAAACAAAACTTAGTTACCTTCAAAGCACATTTGAAATGGTTTCTATAGGAAGTAAAAAGTGTTAAAGAGTAATATTATACTTTACAGCACATCATGATTAAAACAACAAAAAAGCCAAATGATAAATAAATCCATTTGTAAACAAATACAAACCTTTGTCTGTATAGGTAAGAGTAGTTTCATTATGCCTTAGTTTTGGATGATTTAAGGTATTTCAAACTTTCACAGTATTACTTCTGCCTTTCTAAAACACAAATTGAGGTCTCAGCAGGGAAAGTCTTACGTTTCTGGTAAAAAATAATAGGAATGTTAAATGTAACAGTAGTATACAGTTACTCCAAAATTATTGATTCACTGAAAGCAGAAAAGCAAAATAAAGGATTTTTCTAGCTAACTTAAAGTGATTTATTTACTTAAGTAGGCTCCACCCCCAATGTGGGGCTTGAACTCAGGATCCTTGGATCAAGAGTCACCGACTCTTGTTTTATCAACTGAGCTAGGCAGGCACTCCTAAGGCAATTTACTTTAAAACCTATTAGAAATATGACACATGCTAAATGCTACTCTTTAGTGCATACTAAAACATCTAAAAAATTTTTTAAAACATCTAAAATTAAAAACAGAACTTTGTATTTCAGACAGACAGTATCTAACATTCCTAAACAGCATTATTAAAGGATAAAAAAGCAAAGGCACTACCAAGTATATCAACATAATGAAAAGTGCAATTACTTAATAGATCATCTATTTTTTGAGAATAGTGTTATTTTTAGCCAATATATCTTTGTTTCCATTAAAACAGTGTTAGTTCTCAACTGCATATTAACCAGTTCTGAATCTTCAAAAATTATGATAAACAGGGCAGCCCTGATGGCCCAGCGGTTTGGCGCCGCCTTCAGCCCGGGGTATGATCCTGGAAACCTGGAATCGAGTCCCTCGTCAGGCTCCCTGCATGGAGCTTGCTTCTCCCTCTGCCTGTGTCTCTGCTTCTTTGTCATGAATAAATAAAATCTTTAAAAAAATGATAAAATATGTAACATAAAATTTACCATCTTAACCATTTTTTTTTTTTTAAGTAGGCTACATGCCCAGCATGGAGCCCAACTTGGGGCTTGAACTTGCAACCCTCAGATCAAGACCTGACCTGAGACAGAGCCAGACACTTAATTGACTGAGCGACCCAGGTGCTCCTATCATCTGACCATTTTTAAGTGTACAGTTCAGTAACGTTAAGTATATTCATTTTTGACCAGTTAATCTCTAGAACTTTTCCATCTTGCAAAACCAAAACTCTATACCTACTAAATAACTCCTCATTCTCATCTCTCCCCCAGTCCTGGCAACCACCACTCTTACTTGATTCTATGACTTTAACTACTCAGGGTCTCTTATAAGTAGAATCATATAGTATTTGTCTTTTTGTGTGACTGTTTATCTTAGCATAATGTCCTCAAGATTAATCTATACTGTAGCATATGTCAGACTTTCCTTCATTTAATAAGGTTCAGTATTTCATTATATATATATACCATATTGTGTATCCATTCATTCATCAATAGACACGGGTTAACTTCCACCTCTTGGCTGTTGTGAATAGTGCTATTAACATCGGTGTATAATTATCACCTCAATAACCTATAATTCGTATGGATAGACCTCAGAAGTACAGAAGTGAGAAGTGAGGGATCATATGGTAAGTTGTTTTTTTTAAAATCTGGTACTGTTTCCCACAGCACCTGCAACACCACATTCTCACCAAGAGTCTACCGGGTTCTAGTTTCACCATATCCTCACAACCCTTTCCATTTTGTTTTTTTAACAGCAGCCGTTCTAATGGGTGTGAGTTACTGTGGATCATTTTAAAAATAGCAATGCCCGGGCACTGGAGATAAGGGTTGCAAATCTGCTTGTTTTTTAAATTTCCCTAGTGCTTGTGATGTGTAGCCAGGATCAAGAAACACTATGCTGAAACCAATTAACTTGGAGGTGATTATCAATCTTGTAATTCATCACACTTCATTACACTCTTCTCATGTTACACAAACATAAAAACTATTTTTTAAAAGATTTTATTTATTTATTCATGAGAGACACAGAGAGAGAGTTAAAGACATAGGCAGAGGGAGAAGCAGGCTCCCCACAGGGAGCCCGATGCAGGACTCAAACCCAGGACCCTGGGATCATGACCTGAGCCAAAGGCAGACGATCAACCACTGAGCCACCCAGGCACTCTATGAACTAAAACTTAAAACTCTTAATGTCGTTAAGAACAAAGATATTTTAGTCTTGCAACTGAAACTGGTTCTTACTGTTTTATAATTATTTCAAGTTGGTCTATCTTTGGAGTGTCCCAATCACTATATCCTCCCTCTTTCACAAAGATAACCACTATGATCAATTCTATCCCTTTAAATTGTGATTATTTTGACCTTTACATAAATATAGTATTTACTATATATTACAGTCTGGCTTTGCATCAATGTTATGTTTGTGAGATTTAACTATGTTATTCATTCATCTTCATTGCTGTATAGTATTCTATGATTGAATTATACCAGTCTATCCATTCTTGTTGTAACTTTTGGGTTGTGTCCAATGTTTGATAAATAACGCTTCCATGAACATGACTGTAATGAAAATGTGCTTGCATTATGTTGAGTATAAACCCAGAAGTAAAATTGTTGGGTCTGAGGTTATATATGTGTTCAACTTTAGTAGATAACCAGTTTTCCAAAATGTACCAATTTATATGCACAACAGAAATCTGAGAATCCTACCTTCCCTACATTCTTGTCAATATTTGGTATCAGTTTGTTCCATTTCAGTCATTCTGGTGAGGGTATAATGGGATCTCATTGTATTTCACTGAGGATTCATATGAAACACCTTTTTAATATGTCTATTTACCACATGAATATCTTCTTCAATCACCTGTTGAAGAGTCCTACCCATTTTTCTTTTGGATTGTCTACTATTATCTTATTTTTAGTTCTTCATATAGTCTGAATACAAAGTCCTTGTTGCGTGTTCTAAGTATCTTCTCCATGCTTTTCCCTCACAACCTCATTTTGAGTAGGTATTCTTATCCCCTCCTTCCCAATGCTAATCCATCAGCCATTACTCTGCTTCACCACTACCATGTTTGTCTACTTGTTTACAGTCTCTCAACCACCCCTCCCTCCTTCCCAGAATGTAAGAGGATCTCAATTTACAAGAGACCCTTTAAAAATTAACTTTCCTTAGCTTATTTCCTTTTCTGTATTTCATAAGTGCCTCATCTCTTTTCCATGAAGATCTTCTGTCCCCTTTTCCAGAATCTGTATTTCATAAGTGCCTCATCTCTTTTCCATGAAGATCTTCTGTCCCCTTTTCCAGAATCCTACTATTTCATTAATTATTCCTTTATTTCCATTATTGTTTCTTCTTTTATTAGGTTTAGGAAGCCTTTCCTCTACATAAAGATCATAAAATACATAATTTTATTTCCTGCTCTTCTTAAGACTACATTTTCTGCACTTAATTCTTTTTTTGTAATTAATTTTTGCTGGTATCTGTCTATGGATATGCTCTAGTCAGTGTCTTAAATTTTTTCCCTAAAAACACCTTTCCACACAAAAACCTGCACACAGATGTTTATAGCAGCTTTATTCAAAAATTGCCAAAACTTGGAAGCAACCAAGATGTCCTTCAGTAGGAGAATGGATAAACTGGAACAATCCAGACAATGGAATATTATCAGTGCTAAAAAGAAATAAACCATCAAGCCATGAAAAGACATGGAGGGATTTAAATGTATATAAGCAAAAGAAGCCAATCTGAAAAGACTACATACTATATGACTCCAACTATATGACATTCTGGAAAAGGCAAACCTAAGGAGACAGCAAAAAGGTCAGTGGTTGCCAGGAGTTGAGGACAGGGAAGAATAAAAAGAGAACAGAGGATTTTTAGGGCTTGTGGAAAGCCTGTATTAGCTCATGATGATGGATACATGCCATTATATATTTGCCCAAACACTTAGAATGTACAACACCAAGAGTGAACTCTAATGCAAACTAAGGTCTTTGGGTGATAGTATCATTGTAGGTTCATCTACTATAACAAATGTACCACTCTGGTGGAGGATGTTGATAAGGGGGAGGGCAGCATATGTGGGAGTCAGGAGGTATATAGGAAATCTCTGTATCTTTCAACTTTGCAGTGAACCTAAAACTGCTCTAAAAAATAAGGACTTAGGGGTGCCTGGGCGGTGCAGTAGGTTAAGTGTCCAACTCTTGATTTTGGCTCAGATCATGATCTCAGGTCATAAGATCAAGCCTCATGTCAGGCTCTGTGCTCAGCATTGAATCTCCGGAAGATTCTCTCTCCCTCCACCCCCACCTCTTAAGAAATAAGGACCTAAAGAAAACACCTTTCTTGCTACATGCTTATTAACATAGAAAACAGTCAACCAACCAGCCGTAGGTACAAAATATATCCATCTGGTTTCTCCAACCCCCTTATGAAACTGCATTTCCAAAGATCACTAACATCTTGAAATATTCCAAAGCCCTCACTGTCTTCCTCAATTACCTTCCCAAACTTCTCTGTAGTATTTAAAATGGCTAACAACTCTCTTAAAATTCTTCTCCTAGGGCACCTGGGTGGCTCAGTGGTTGAGTGTCTGCCTTTGGCTAAGGTCATGATCCTTGGATGGAGTCCCACAGCGGGCTCCCCACAGGGAGCCTGCTTCTCCCTCTGCCTGTCTGTGCCTCTAATGAATAAATAAAATATTTTTTAAAAATAAAATTTTTCTCCTCCTTTATATCCTATATATCTTTTTCTATTTATACAACCTCCTCATATGTCCCTTATATTTCAAACCCCACTTGTCCTTGTTTTCTTGTTTCTGGTACTTTGATCAAATATCTGCACAAAATTAGTCAAATCCCAAAATTAGATTTTTGTAGTACCTATAAGATAATACTAACTAGTAAAAACTTAAGATAGCATGTATTGGGGGGCGCCTGGCTGGCTTAATTGGTGGAGCATGTGATTCCTGATTGGGGTTGAGGGTTCAAGCCTCATATTGGGTATAGATTACTTAAAAATAAAATCTAAAAGGGCACTTGGGTGGCTCAGTCAGTTAAGCATCTGCCTTCAGCTGATGTCATGATCTCAGGGTCCTGGGATCAAGCCCCGCATTGGGTTCTCTGCTGAGCAGGGAGTCTGCTTCTCCCTTTCCCTCTACATTTCCCCCTACTTGTGTTAACTTTCCCTCTAATAAATAATAATTTTTTTAAATCTAGAAAAAAATGAGGCACCTGGGTGGCTCAGTTGGTTAAGCCTCTGCCTTCAGTTTAGGTCATGATCCCAGAGTCCTGAGATGGAGCCCTAGGTTGGGTTCCCTCCTCAGCAGGAGGTGGGGGAAGAGTCTACTTCTCTCTTTCCCTTTGCCTCTCCCCCTGCCAGTGCTCTCTCTCTCAAATAAATGAATAAAATCTTTTTAAAGTTCTAAAAAATGAAATAAAAAGGAGCCTTTATTTTCAGTTGGTTAAGTGTCCGATTCTTGATTTCAGCTCTGATTATGTTCTTGGGTCATGAGATAGAGCCCCACATCAGGCTCTGCACTCAGTGCATAGTCTGCTTGTCCCTCCACCTCCCTGTGTTTTCTCTCTCAAATAAATAAATAAATAAATAAAATCTTTAAAAAAAATAAAATGAAACAGCATGTATTGGGATAAAAGACTATGTCTCCTGATTAGACAAAATACAATATATACAGTACCTATAAAGGCTTTTGGCCAAAAATATGTAACAAGCTTTTAGACTTAACTTACATGTAACAGGAAATTAAAGGGCTAGGTCTTCACTGTCCTATATGACAAGCTCTAGCCACATAGAACTATTTAAGTTTAAATTAATATTACTAAAATAAAAAAACTCATCCAAATTTCAGATGCTCAATAGCTTTATATGTCTACTGGCTACTGCATGGGACAACGCAGCTATAGAGCACTGCCATCACTGCAAAGAAGTTATGTGGGACAATGCTTGAGAAAATGAAACAAAATCTTAAGAAAACAGACAAGTGTACAATATAATATCCTATAAGACAAATGACCTAAAACAAGTTTAAAAAAAAGATGAAAAAAGACAAATGGCCTTTTATACAAAGATTATAAAAGAAAATGTGGAGTAACTGCTCTGAATTAAGATATAACTGAACTCAATTTATCATCCTAGATCATATTTTGGTTTGAAATCAGCTATTAAAGACGTTTTTGGACAACTAGGAAAATTTAGGAAATTATTCATTTTGACTGTTGTGAGAACACATTGAAAGGTATGAGAATAGTATGGTGATTACGTAGAAAAAGATGTTTAAATCTATGCTCAACAAATTTGATGTCAATAGTAACATCTATAAAATAGGTTAAATGGTGTAGGAGAAAAACCTATATACACAAGCAAACTTGGCAAAATATTGACAATTGTTGGTAGATATATAGGTCTTCTTCGTATCTTTTTCTTTAGGTTAGAAATTTTAAGCAATAAATTTACAGTACATTGTGCTTGAGAGCTGTAGATAGACTATGAGTAAGAGCTGTGATAATTATCACTGGGCAAAGCAAAAAAAAGTTAATATTTGATAATCTGATAAGGATCTCAGAAGTATGCCTGTGTTCTTTGGCTGGAGGTCCTGGATTCTAGCTAGAGAGCTTACAATAGAGGACTAGGAATCATTTCCTTTATAAAATATTCTTTGTAACTAACTGTCTTTCTGTTCAATGTAATCTTATTTAAAAAATTTTTTTAAAGTTGTTTTTTTTGGCTTTTTATTCTTGGCAAATTTCTGTGTTAGTTGCCACTATTTTACTTTCTACAGAGTCTTTCTTTTATTAATTGTAACTCTTGTTCTTAATTATTGAAAAAGGTTAATAGAAAAAAACAGAAAATACCAGCATAATGGTTCAGCCACACCCTTCAAAAGATTTTCACCTTATTTGATATAATGGTGGGTCATAATCAGCTGAACAGTGTCACACTTTGTCATTTATTTAAGTGGATTGGTTACTTCAAGGTTTTCTCTAAAATCACTTACTTATATTCAAAGATGATTAAACTATGGAATTATAAGTATACAGACAAATATATATAACCTATAGCCTATTCTGTCTCTGTGAAAGTCTACTGTTGTTTTGAATGTTTATGGTGAGTTGTCATTTTATTGTTACTTTTGCTTTCAAAAGTTTTTACCTGTGGACACATTTCTACAAAGACAGATAGCATGGGCAGATGAAATCTAATGTCAATAAGAATTCTATATTATTCAATGGGTGTTATATAATAATCACCCATTACAATTGCTCAAAGACAATGTACAATAGGTTAGGAAAAGTTCTGGTTTACTTTGATGAAGATAATCACATAACTAGCATCACCATGTCATATCATTCTATGGTTCCATGAGCAAATTAACTGAAAATCAAATCTGTTTTGCCCACTCAATAGTTCAATATAAAGGTAATAATCTGTAAATAATATAGAGACTTAATAAAACTTTTACTTGAATTTTAATATCCATGTAGTATGAATGGTATACAACAAAGTTTCCTTTTTCTTTTTTTGAAGACTTTCTTTTATAGAGAGGGAGAGAGGCAGAGGGAAAGAGAAAAGGAGAGAGAATCTTAAGCAGGCTCCATGCCCAGCTTGGAGCCTGCATGGGGCTCGATCCAATGGCCCTGAGATCATGACCTAAGCCGAAACTAAGAGTCTAACACTTAACTGACTGAGCCACCCAGGCACCCCTCCTTTCTCATTCTTGTCCCCTAGCCAACTAGGACCCCTCTTTACTGCAAGTAAATTATTTTGTTAGCATTTTTTTTTAAGATTTTATTTATTTATTCATCAGAGGGGGGGGCGTGGGCAGAGGGAGAAGCAGGCTCCATGCAGGGAACCTGATGTGGGACTTGATCCCAGGACTCCAGGATCACACCCTGGGCTGAAGGCAGGTGCTAAACTGCTGAGCCACCCAGGAATCCCAGCAATTTCTTGTGTATCCTTTTAGCAATAGTGTTTTTTATACTTAATTCATATTAGAAATTGTCCCAGGGCAACCCCCTCTATTCCTAATGGCTGCCCAGTATATCATATGAATGTGGACATATAGATATTAAATACAATGTTGCAATGAATATCCTCATAAATACATCATTGTATACATTGTATACCTTGCTAAACTCCATACATAGCCAATACCTATTGGATATATACATTTATTGATTTATTGAATTTGGTCTGGCCTTTTGGATATATTTCTATTAATTTCTAGGACAGGAATGCCTGGGTGGCTCAGCAGTTGAGCATCTGCCTTCGGCTCAGGGCCTGGTCCTGGGGTCTGGGATCAAGTCCCGCATCGGACTCCTTGCAGGTAGTCTGCTTCTCTCTCTGCCTATGTCTCTGCTTCTCTGTATCTCTCATCAATCAATAAATAAAATCTTAAAAAAAAATTTCTAGGACAATGCTTTTAAATGTGGCTACATTTTTTTTTATTGTATTTATTTATGTATTCATGAGAGACACACAGAAAGAGAGGCAGAGGCAGAGGGAGAAGCAGGCTCCATGCAGGGAGCTCAATGTGGGACTCGACCCCAGGACTCCAGGATCACGCTCTGAGCCGAAGGCAGACGCTCAACCGCTGAGCCACCCACGCGTCCCTGGCTACATGTTTAATTGCTGTCCAGAGATTATTCTAATTTATAGCCTTACCAACAATGTACAAGAGTAAAAATTTAAACTTCTAAGAAAAGTCATTGAAGTGTTTGTGAATATTTCAGTCATCCTTGCAAATACTTACAAACCAAAAATTTCCTGAAACGCACACACAAGCTAAAACATGTTTTTAAAAATGTTACAAGAAACATACAAGTTCACCTCTAATTCAATGCACATAAAGACACTATTAGGAAGAGTCTGATCTCTTTGGCAAAGGTTTTACGCTTTCAAAAACCACCAAGACCAATCAATTTCTTGAGTTTGCCAAGAAAAAACTTTACACAATTTAATTTTTACTAATTTAGTAGTGCAAGTATTAAATTGTGTTGCCCTAGGTGCTTACTGAAATCTCAAGGAATTGAGCTGATTAAAATAGAAAAATGTAAATTAACATATCTTGAGCCTAGAAGGCTCTTTTAGATAGAGTGAATTTTGAGGTTTTTTTTTTTTTTTATTGAGAAAGAGAAGCAGAGACACAAGCAGGCTCCATGCAGGGAGCTTGACGTGGAACTCCATCCTGTATCTCCAGGATCACGCCCTGGGCTGCTGGCGGCCCTAAACCGCTAAGCCACCAGGGCTGCCCCTTTTTGAGGTTTTGAATAAGATCATTTAAGAATTTTTTTTTTAAATTTTCCCATCATTTCAATAAATGGAAGAGAGTAAGTTATTCTGCTGTGTGGTGGCACTTCTGGTTGAACTTAAGTAATAGATCTTACACATGCAGGGAAGCAGTACAGCATAGAACTAAAGAGTTTGGATTCTGGGGATGCCTGGGTGGCTCAGTCAGTTAAGCATCTGGTTTCAGCTCAGGTCATGATCTCAGGGTCCAGGGATCAAGTCATGTGTCAAGCTCCCTGCTCAGCAGGGAATCTGCTTGTCCCTCTCTCCCTCTCACTTGTGCTCTTTCTCAAATAAATAAATTTTTTTTTTAAAAAAAGTTTGGATTCTGAACACCAGATGGTTCTAGGGCTCAGAAAGGTCAAAAGCAATCCACCCAGTGTGAGCTCAAATACTGATTCCAAATCCTGCATCATCAAATAAGCTGTCTCTAATTCAAGGGAGAAAATGGTTTCTTCAAAATAAAAATCAGGCTGCATTTAAAGCCAAATAGATAATTTCTAGAAAATGTGTATTCTTCACAATGATTCAATCTTCTCACCTACCCCTCCCTTCAGTCTAAAAATGCGACACCCTCCCTGTCTAAACTCTTTTCCCAGGGACTCTAGGTAACAAAGGACCTTGATCTCTCTTGCCTATATTGTCAGCATTTCTATACTAGCTTACCCTCCATATACACTTTCTCAAATCTCCTTAAAAATTCTTCTCTTGATCCTATTGTCTCCTTGTAGCCTCAATCTTCTCTCTTCTGTACCTCACACTAGAGCATCCTAAAAAAGGACATTGTCTTTACGCCCCACCTCACACTCAACTTTTTCTGTCATTCCTCTAAAAGTACCCTTTATACTAAGGCTAATACCATACTTAGTTGTTAAATGGATTCTTTTGAGTCTTATCTTACTTGACCTCTCAGCAACATCTACTACCAGACTATCGTGACTCTCTTGAAACTCTTCTCTAGTTTCCGGGATACCACTTTTTTTCCCAAATTCCATTTGTTCATTTATTACATACTTATAAAGCACCTACAATAGTGCCAGGCACTGAACTAGGAATTGGGGATAAGGTCTCTTTATAGAGACTTACAAGTAGGTAATTACAACAGGATACATACAATTACTGCTTTGACAGAGATAGAAACAGGTTGCCAAGAAAACAAATAGAATCAGATTGGAAATCCAGAGTGAGTTATCTCCCTCATAATCTCATCTTCTGCTAATCCAATAATATCCCTCAGGGTTCTTCCCTTGCTCTTTTTTTAAAACTCCATCAACACATTCCTGAATCTGGAATATAAATTTACATTTACTGAATACTTAATAAGGTGTTTCTATTTTCTACCCCCCAAACCACATTTTTTTTTTTTTTTTTTTGCTGTTCAATCACTTGTTACTCCCACCTCACTTGATATAATGGTGAGGTTTTGGTTTGTTTTGTAATTTACAATCGCTGTTCATGATAGACACATATATAAACCACTTGCCTAGTTCATTAAACTTCCGTTGCTACTATTCCAATGCCCAACACTGCCCCAGCCACACTCAAAAACTTGCAGTTCTTCACTGTTCCACCCCACTCTGTGCTCACACATGTCCATGCTTTTGAAAATTTTCTCCTGCTTATCAGAGCTCCTCCCGTCACTCTTCTGACCCAATTTCTGTCTTTCAAGACCCAGCTCAGTTATCACCTCTACCTGGAGGCCTCCCTCACCCCCTTCCACCCACCTGGGTCCTTCTCACGGGTCCCAAAGCACCATGTACATACTTCATCTGAATTCTTAACCTAAGCCACTATGTTGAGTTCAGGCCCAGGTTCTGCAGCACCCAACAGATGGGTAAGCATGGCCCAAGAGCTTAAACAAATGTATCAATCAAGGGTGGGAAATTCCCTGTCCCAAATGAAGATACCACCCCCGCCCTCCAAAAAACCAAAAAACAAAAATGCCAGCCACTGCTAGAGCTCTGTTACTCTCTCCTGCGTTCCCCAAGTTGCAGTACATACACAATCTGCCAATCCTAGACCCAAGAGAACCCCAAAGACCATGAACGTTTTTCAGGTTAGGGAGTAGGCAGTTGTATAACTGGAACCTCACCTCCTCGCCCCAACCTCCTCCTTCCCACCGCTTCCTTGCAAAAACAAAAAAACAAAAAACCCCCCAAAAAGCAAAAAACCAAACTCAAGCATTTAAGAGAAAAGCCCCCAAAATTTTAAAAGGTTTCACTGGGGCAACAGGCTTGCAGATGGTAAGCCAAAGGAGAGCAACTGGCAGCTCACCTGGGCAGCAAGGCACGCAGTGGGCCGGCCTCCCCAACCGCCTCGTCGGTCTCAGGGCTGATGGGGGAGGGGAGAAGAGGGAAAAACGGTTGTTTCCCGCTCAGCGTCGCACGGAGCGCCCGGATCCAGGGCAGCAGTCCGCGCAGAGGCTCCGCCACGTCGTGTGAAAAAGGCCTTCTCCGATCGTTCCCGCCAGCTTGCACAAGGCGAAGCGGTGCGAGGCAGCAGCTCCTCCCCGTCCGTCGCCGCCAGCTCTCGTCCTAATGGCGGCAGTCGCTGGCGGGCAGCGGCAGGCGGCTTTATGGGCGGCGGGGGGCGGGGCGTGGGCGGGGCGTGGGCGGGGCGACGGCGGGCGGCCGTCCCATTGGCCGGAGCGCATCACGTGGCCAGGCTGTGGAGCGGGATGCCCGCAAGGTGCGTCAGGTCTCGGCTCCGCAGCCCGACGTGGACTGGGGCTCGAAGGTCTTGCGAGGGGTGAGTGCACCACTGTTGAGCCTTTACTGAGCGGCAGGAACGGTGCAGACCTGGGGGTTAGGAGTAGGAGCGCCACCCAGGAGTTTACCATTAAAACAAATAAATGAATTAGCCCCGGAGGCACCTGGGTGGCTCAGTTGGTTAAGCGTCTATCTTCAGCACAGGACATGTCATGACCCCGGGGGTCCTGGGATTGAGCCCCACGTCGGGCTCCCTGCTCGGCAGGGGGTCTGCTTCTCTTTCTCCCTCTGCCCCACCCCCCTGTTCATGCCCTCTGTGTCTCTATCTTAAATAAATAATCTTTTTTTTTTTTTTAAATAAATGAATGAATGGATGAATTAGCCCTGTGCGATGGGGGGGGGGGGGGGGGGGAGTAGTTCATGAGTTTTGGCTTGTGTTGTTTTTGTCCTTTTCTTACTTTTCTCCAGTGCTCCCCAAAGCTCCCATCTCTTGCACGTAGTCAATGCTCAGTGTTAGATAGCAGCTAAGAGTTGGAGCCCGCATGAGCTCATTGGGTTTAAAATGACATTCGAGCATTTTCACAGAAGCTGTGTGAAGAGAGTGATTTAGGATTTTGAGTCTTGATGACTACATCTTTATTATTTGTGGACGTGTATTAGGAAATGTATTAGAATGCATAGAAGACCCCCCCCCTCTCTCTCTCAAATAAAAAAAAATCTTTAAAAAATATATTTGTTACCTCGATGTTGCTAAATCCAAAAGTCAGCTCTTGCTAATTCCTTCTTTTCTTTTTTTAAAATCTTTTTTTTTTATTTTTTTTTATTTTTATTCATGATAGGCACACAGTGAGAGAGAGAGAGGCAGAGACACAGGCAGAGAGAGAAGCAGGCTCCATGCACCGGGAGCCTGATGTGGGATTCGATCCCGGATCTCCAGGATCGCGCCCTGGGCCAAAGGCAGGCGCCAAACCGCTGCGCCACCCAGGGATCCCTAATTCCTTCTTTTCAATGTTGGAATTATCCGATGCTCACTCCTTGGAACTTCTCCCTATTGAAACACTCCTAGGAGCAGCTCATACAGTGTCAAGGCTTATCTGCTCTTGACTCCCAAATTTACTTGTCTATCCTGAACCCATTTCTTAAACTCCAGATTGATACATTCAACTGTCCACTTGATGTCTCCACGTGGAAGTTTAATAAGCATCTTAAATTTGGCGTTTACGTCCAAACCTGAGTTCCTGACAACCCTATTTAGACTGCTCTACCCCCAGTCTTCCCCATCTTGGTACATAGCAACTCCAGTCTTATAGTTACTCTGGCTAAAAATTTTGGTTATCCCGTCTCACATCTTGCAGCCAATCAAGTTTTTTTTTTTTTTTTTTTTTAAGATTGTATTTATTTATTCATAGAGACACAGCTAGAGAGAGAGGCAGAGACACAGGCAGAGGGAGGAGCAGGCTCCATGCAGGGAGCCCGACATGGGACTTGATCCAGGGTCTCCAGGATCACGCCCTGAGCTGCAGGCGGCGCTAAACCGCTGCGCCACCGGGGCTGCCCCAATCAAGTTTAAAAGGATTTGATTCATTAGCAAGTCTTTGTGCCTACATTTTCAAAACCCGTTCAGAATCCAAACTAGTCCAAGTCAATATATACGTTTCATCTAGTCTTTTGCAACAGACTGATCTCCAATTCTTCTGCTTCTCCCTTTGACTTCCTTCAGACTAGTCTCAACAAAGCAACAGAATGATCTTGGTAATCAGTTCATGTCACTCCACTCAGAACTTTTCATTGGCTTCCCATTTCCCCCATAGTGAAAACCAAAGACCTTGCAGTGATCTTCAAGGTTCTACATTTTCTACCTATTGTTGACAAAGCATGAAAAAAAGCTTTGGAGCAAATAACACATACACTTAAATAAAAAATAGGTATGACTCATCGTTCCCATTCTTGCTTCTCCCTATTCAATTTCATAGATTGAAAATTTGAACTTTAATTTACTTGCCTTAGATATCAATATTTTTATTAGCAGCCTGTCCATTCTTTTTTATTTTAATTTTTATTTTTTTCCCTTTTTTTCCATTCTTTTTTTAAAAGTAAAGTGAGTTTTTAAATTGTGTTAACAATAAAATGTATACTGTTTATCACTGGTATAAACTTGTAATTTCATTTATCAAATTCATTTAGTTCAGAAATAGCATTGAATATAATTATATATATATTCCTCATATATAACTTAAATGTGTAGAAGATCCAAATTTGGATGTAAATGAATGTGTATGGGAAACAATGAATTATCTTAATTTAATCATTTCAAATAAGAGAGATGGGCAGTAAACATGCACCCCATCTGTGAGGGAAGAAGTCATAAATTTTATATATCCTACCACAAAATATGAATCTAATTGATCAACTTAAGAAGATTTATTTATAAAATTTTTTTAAAAGATTTATTTGTAAGTTTTGGTCCCATTAACTGTCAATCAAGATTTTGTAAGTAATAAAATAACATTGGAAAACACTAAAAGTTAATTTTGCATCTTGAATGCTGAAACTCTGTGACCTAAAGAATTTCTGTTAGCATAAAATATATAAATCAGATATAGTAGGAAGTAACAGAGAATGTCTCTATGAAAGGGCTATAACTGAATCTGAAAGTCCTCAGAAATTCCTAGCCCTCTTGAGTAACAAGGATGCCTGTCTGACCTTGATTGCATTTTCAGGCTCTTTATGAGAAGAAGACCCATTGTGAAGGAGTGTCCATTTGCCCAAGTTTAGGTTCCGACAGGGCTGAAGAGGGGCGTTGGTGAGTCATACACTCCAAAATAAAAATGGAGGATCAATGGGGCTTCCAATTCCCATCCCTGAAGAGAATCAGGAACTTGTAGATTCCAGCAATCCTTCACTTCCACCGGAATCAGTAACCCATTAACCCTACCACCTTTTCACTATCCCTCACCTACAGTCCCCTCTTCCCTTCTTACAGCTTTCATACTAAAGTCAATCATGATAATCCCTTCTTGCAATCACTCTCAACTCCTCTTCCTTCTTACTTCATGCTTGGCAAGATCACAACTTTTATTAAATCCTTATTCAACTTTAAATATAACCACTATTAGGTCTACATCTACTCTTTGCCCTGTAGCTCACTGTGACTAAAGGAAGAAGCACAACTGTGTTGTCAACTTGTCGCTTAAATGAAAGAGCAACCAACCACCACTGCCAGCCCCACACTCCCTAACCATTTCCCCTATCATTTTCTCCACAGAACATATAACCATCTAATACATTACAGAATTGTTTATTGGTTTAATCTATCTCTCTCTCCCTAGAATGGAAGCTCAGGGAAGGGATTTTTGTCTATTTTGTTCACTGCCTTATCCTCAGTACCTATTAGAGTATCTGGCACAGAGCAGGTGTTCAATTAATAGTGGCCTAATAATGAATAAATGATTTATGCCTAAAGACCCACTTCACCAAAGAGGAAAAATATGTAAAGGGATATATATTTCTCAGTTGAAAAATCTACTAGCCAAAGTAAAAAGTAAAAGATGGCACCCTGACTTGTGCCTGAGAAGAGGCCTGAAGTTCTCTGACATGGCTCTATATTGAATGCAGGAGGCTGTCTTGTACTGGAGTGGATTAAGGAGTTCCTAAATATTTGCTGGGGTTGTCCAACAATTTAAACAGGGTACCAGCTCTCAAATATCATTGAAATTATAAAAATTCTATGGATCTGAACCCCTATTAATTGGCTGGAAATTGACATGTATATTTTCTATTGTACTGAAAAGGCAGAGACCAAAGGAAAAATTTATGCATGAAACAATGACTTCGTCTTCTGGCCACTTATAGCAATTATAATTCATGTTAGGAAATTAAAGAAGAGAGCTTCATTGATCCAGTGAATCTTTCCCACATCTGAGTTCTTTGATCAGAACTAAAATAAATTGTTCAAAAGGGGGAAAGTCCCCTCTGACAGAATCAGGGAAAGCACAATAATAGTAAAATTAGTTAGAGAATTTAAAACAAATTCAAAGGAAAACAAACCTGTTTGTCAAAATTCCTCTGTTGCCTATTCATTGCTTATTCATTGTTTCTTAGGAGGCTTTGTGTTAATTTTAGTGAATTCTGGCCCCACTGTCCTGACCTAATACATTCTAAGGATACATTTCTATTGGAGAATTACACATTGTAACTCAGCCACTTCCTAAATTGTTACTGAACATAGGTAATTTTTACAGATGTACACAAAGGCTCCTCAGAAACAAATACGCAACAAAAGAATTTTATTTTGACAAACTGGAGCACAGATCATGAAAGGGGAAGAAATTCTTGTCCATTCATTTTGGTTTATTTCCCTTTTAATTGTTTTACTGTGCTTTGAGAGATGATTATTGATGTATAGGTAAATTTTTACATGCTTTTAGTGGTAAAAAAGGATTTTGACTATGTTTAAAATGGTAAAATTATTTGATTTAAAACTTTTTATAGGGATCCCTGGGTGGCTCAGTGGTTTAGCGCCTGCCTTCAGCCCAGAGCATGATTCTGGAGTCCTGGGGTCGAGTCCCACATCGGGCTCCCTGCATGGAGCCTGCTTCTCCCACTGCCTGTGTCTCTGCCTCTGTGTGTGTGTGTGTGTGTGTGTCTCATGAATAAATAAATAAAATCTTTGAAAAAAATCAAAATTTTTATATAGCTAGGTCTATAACTTCTATGTATTTACTAGAAATGCTGAAGTTTGCAGTAAAGAATTAATAATGATTTTTTCTTTCTTTCTTTCTTTCTTTCTTTCTTTCTTTCTTTCTTTCTTTCTTTCTTTCTTTCTTTCTTTCTTTTTCTTTCTTCTTTCGGATTTTTTTATTTGTAAGTAACTTCTACACTCAACATGGGGCTCAAACTCAACCTGAATATCAAGAGTTGCATGCCCCACCAACTAAGCCAACCAGGCACCCCAAGAATACTTTATTTCTTTAAGAAATTTTTGAGTATAGTTGGCACACAATGTTACATTAGGTTCACATGCACAACATAATGATTCAACTCATCTCTATACGTTATGCCAGATTCACCACAAGTGTAACTGCCATCTGTCATCATACAACACTATTACAGTATCAATGCTTATATTTTTTGATACTAAGTTTTGCCAGAATGTGAAGCAATTGAAATTATAAGTGATGAGAAAGTGTGTTATAACCTATGATCTTTTTTTTTTAAGATTTTTTTTATTTTATTTATTTATTCATAGAGATGCAGAGAGAGAGAGAGAGAGAGAGAGAGAGAGGCAGAGACACAGGCAGAGGGAGAAGCAGGCTCCGTGCAGGGAGCCTGACGTGGGACTCGATCCAGGGTCTCCAGGATCACGCCCTGGGCTGCAGGCGGCGCTAAACCGCTACGCCACCGGGGCTGCCCTATGATCTCTCAGACTAATAGAAAAAAACAAATTGTCTCTCAAAACTACAATAAGGTAGGCAGCCCGGGTGGCTCAGCGGTTTAGCACTGCCTTCAGCCCAGGGCATGATCCTGGAGACCTAGGATCGAGTCCCACATTGGGCTCCCTGCATGAAGCCATCTTCTCCCTCTGCCTGTGTCTCTGCCTCTCTCTCTCTCTCTCTCTTTCTCTGTCGCTCATGAATAAATAAATAAAATCTTTTTTAAAAAGTACAATAAGGTAATATAGTTTCAGAGGTAATTAATGCTACCCATTTGAAAAACGTATATGCCTTTCTACTTTAATCATTGTTGTTGCTTTCTTTTTGATAAAAGTAAGTCTCCAATACAATAATTATTGAAAATGAACAGCTTTGTATTTTTTCACTAAAATCTATTTATTTTTTAATTTTTAAAAAAGATTTTACTTATTCATGAAAGACACACAGAGAGAGGCAGAGACATAGGCAGAGGGAGAAGCAGACTCCCTATAGGAAGCCCAATGTAGGACTCAATCCCAGGACCCCAGGATCATGACCTGAGCTGAAGGCAAACGTTCAACCATAGAGCCACCCAGGCACCCCTTCACTGTAATCTATTCAACAAATACTTGAGTATAGAATCTAATTGGTATATCTACCTTTTTATACTTTTGAATGGCATTCAAGGAACTTATTCAGTTCAGTTTTTTAAAAAAATCTTAGAATCCCAAATAAGAAGTTTCAGCTTTACGGCTTTGGATTGTGTCCCTGGGCTATGCCTGTGCCAAAGTGGCTGTCCTATGAATATAGGGAACCTCTAACCAGACTCTACAAGGCACTCTGAACAAAAAAATGAGGTCAGTAGCATGAAGGACTCTGGATTCTGACATTTTATAACCTTTATAGCCCAATATAGGTCCTTTTTAGGCTAAAAATTAGGGAAAAGGAAACTGGAAATGAGGTCATCCAGCTGGGAAAATAAACAAGAGAAGGGCAAGGGACCAGAGTTACAAGAAGGAAAAGCAGGTCAACAAATTCAGGCAATGAGGAAAGAAGAGGGATGTGATCAGAGAAAACAAACTCTCTTTGAGGCCCTGGAGGTCATGCAGTTCTGAGTGAGGACTAGGTCTGAGGTGAATGGATGAAAAGCAGTGGAAATGAAAGTCTCTGGAGTTTAGGAGCTTGAGAATGGGGAGGCAAGAGTGTCCTGAGGAAGAAAGGGCCATCTCTGCTATTCTCTTTCTAGCTATATTCATTCAATTCCTTCTATCCATGGCTCCTCTATCTCTAGTTTCTTCCTTTTGTTCACTAAGTAGACAAAAACCGTTAAATAAAGTAGCTGATGGCATAAAGTCTAGGCTTCTCATTAATACTGATTTTACTTAATGTGGAACCTATGTTGAAACACTGCAAAATCAATGCATTAAAGTGTGGGAAGCATTTCACCAGTGTCTTGAGATGCTTCACAGAGAACAGAGATAAATAACAGGGAATCACAGCATCATAAAATTATTCTATGCTTGATTCTCTTTCACTTATTAAACACAGATGGATAGGTCAGGTTAGTGCTGATATGTCTTGACTACAAGGCTCAAGCAATAGCATTTAATGCATATTCTGGGGGTTTCTTCTGTAGAGTTCCATAGATAACACTTGGAAAAACCCTGATTGTAAACCAGTCCAGTTTTTGTGTGTATATGGTCAAGTAAAAAATTTAGCATCTACCCACAATATTTAATGTAATAAGTGATATAGTGAGAGTAATGCATTTGCATATGTTTGTTATTTTTAAATTAATTTTTAGATAATTTTTTCATTAAAAAATTGTTTTAAATATTTTATTTATTCATTCATGAGAGACACACAGAGAGAGAGGCAGAAACACAGGCAGACAGAGAAGCAGCCTCCATGCAGGGAGCCTGATGTGGGACTTGATCCTGGGACTCCAGGATCACGCCCTGGGCCAAAGGCAGGCACTGAACTGCTGAGCCACCCAGGTGCCCCTTCTTTAAAATTTTTTTTATTGTAGTATAGTTAACACACAATATTACATCAGTTTCAGGTACACCATAGTGATTTGACACTTCTATGTGTTATGCTATACTCACCACAAGTGTAGCTAACATCTGTCACTATACAACATTATCACAATAGCATTGACTCTATCTCTAGGCTATATCTTTTACCCCTGTGGCTTATTCATTCCATAACTGGGGGATGTAACTTCCACTCCCTTTCACCCCTTTTTGCCCATCCTCTCCATCTCCCTCTTCTCTGGCAACCATCAGTTCTCTGTATTTATGTCTGTTCCTCCCTTTTTGTTTGTTCCTTTTTTTTTCTTTTTTTTAGATTCCATGTATAAGCAAAATCATATGTCATTGGTCTTTTTCAGTCTAAATTATTTCACTTAGCATGATACATTCTAGGTCTCTCTGTGTTGTTGCAAATGGCTAGATCTCATTTCTTTTTGTGACTGAGTAATATTCCAGTGTGTGTGCACACGCGCATGTGCACACATGTGTATGTATCACATCTTTATCCATTCATTTATCAGTGGACACTTGGGTTGCTTCCATATCTTAGCTGTTGTAAGTAATGCTGCAGTAAACAGTTGGGTGTATCTTTTCAAATTAACATTTTCATTATCTTATTTTCTTAAGGAAATCAGTCCTTTTTAATTTTTTTTCTTTTTATATATTTTTTAAAGATTGTATTTATTTATTCATGAGAGACACAGAAAGATAGAGGCAGAGACACAGGCAGAAAGAGAAGCCAGCTCCATGCAGGGAGCCTGATGTGGGACTTGATCCTGGGACTCCAGGCTCACACCCTGGGCTGAAGTCAGGCGCTTAACCGCAGAGTCACTTAGGCATCCCAGCACTTTCATTTTCTTTGGGTAAATACCCAGTAGAAGAATTACTGGATCATATGATATTTCTATTTTAATTTTTTGAGGAACCTCCATACTGTTTTCCACAGTGGCTGCACCAGTCTATATTCCCACTGACAGTGCATATAGTTAGTTTTTTTCTCCACATCCTTGCAAATACTTGTTATTTCTTGTCTTTTAGACACTAGCAATTCTGACAGGTGTGAGGTTGAAACCTCATTATGCTTTTAATTAGCATTTCCCTGGTGATTAGTGAAGTTGAGTGTCTTTTCATGTTTTTGTTGTATGTGTTCTTTGGGAAAATGTCTGTTTGGATCCTCTGCCATTTTTGAATGGGATTATTTGGCCTTTGGTATTGAATTGCATAAGGTCCTTATATATTTTGAATATTAACCTTTTTGAATATATCATTTGCAAATATCTTCTCCCATTTGGTAAAGGTTGCCTTTTTATATTGTTGATGGTTTCCTTTACTGGGTGAAAGCTTTTTATTTGCTTAGCTTATTTTTGCTTTTGTTTCCCTTGTGTGAAGAGGCATATGTAGAAAAAGGTTGTGAAGGTAATGTCCAAAAGAGATTACTGCCTTTGTTTTCTTGTATAGTTTTATGGTTTCAGGTCTCAGCTTTAAAGATCTAGTTCAGTTTATTTTGGCATTTGGTTTTAATACAATTCTAGTTAATAAAGATATCTCACCAAGATACAAAGATTCTAATGGAAATACACTATTATCTGCATTTACTAGGTCTTGATACTCGTTTTTAATTCAATACACCAATTTTTCAGTTTTTGTTAAGACCTAGCTAGTAAATTTCTTTTCTTCCTGATGTCAGTCAATGTTTTTGTGAACTGGGAAATTTTGCATTTTTAATATTTTTAACAAATAGTTTCAAAACACTGAAATTTTAAAATAAATCATAAATTGCATCTCCAAATCTTTTTACTATGCAGGTGAGACTTAAGAGGTAACAGTTATATCATTTTGGGGAAAAAAATTACCAAACAGTGGAAATAATTTTACACATCCACTTTCAAAATGTTTCTTCCACAGCATGAGTTCTTAAAAAGCAGATGTTTCTTCCTCATTGTATAACTACTTGTAATATCTAATCTGATTGCCACACTGTTTTTACCTGGAAAACTTAAAATGTGTCAGTCTTGTCATTTTCTTTTCAGATTCTGTTTATATTATTATTATTTTCAATATGTATTCTATTTGCAGGAAAGTTTTAAAGTCAAACTAGATAATGTGTGATTTTTCTGACACCAACAACCAGGTCTCCAACAACAGCTGGGTTTCTGGTAATTTAATTCCATTCTGACACTGTCAAGAATAAGCACAGACCCAACAGGTTCCACAGTTCCACAAGACTGCCCATACTTCAGATAAACCATTCATAAATGGGGTGTCCAGGCCACCCTCCTTAGATGCCTAATTTGCTAGAATGCCTCACAGAACTCAGAAAAACATTTTTCTTACATTTAGAGGTTTATTATAAAGGATTAAACTCAAGAACAGCCAAAGGGAAAAGATGCAGAGTGAGATATGGGGTGGCAGTTGGGGTTGCCGATGCAGAACTTCCATGCTTCCTCCTGGCAGCCACCCTCCCAACACTTTGGTGTGTTGACCAACCAGGAAGTTCTCTATACCTTTAATTTTTTTTATTTTTTTTTATTTTTATTTTTTTATTGGTGTTCAATTTACTAACATACAGAATAACACCCAGTGCCCGTCACCCATTCACTCCCACCCCCCGCCCTCCTCCCCTTCTACCACCCCTAGTTCGTTTCCCAGAGTTAGCAGTCTTTACGTTCTGTCTCCGTTTCTGATATTTCCCACACATTTCTTCTCCCTTCCCTTATTTTCCCTTTCACTATCTCTATACCTTTTAATGAGTTGTTGTGGAATTTAACCTCTAGTCCTTCTTCTCCTTCCTGGAAGTCAGGGATGAGGCTGAATCGCAACCCACTCCTCAACGTTTATTTTTATACTGTGTTGATATCTCTTAAAAGAGATTTAACATTAGACCTTATTTATTTTATATAGTTCTCTGATATTAATATTTATAAGGCAAAGATAGCACCAAATGCATAGTTAATGGTCATGGTCATATTCCTATTAAAACATAACTGAGAAGCAGAAATTTAAGCTGTTGTTAATAGTGAACATATAAGAAGTTATAAGAAGGGGTGCCTGGGTGGCTCAATGGTTGAGCATCTGCCTTTGGTTCGGGTCATGATCCCAGGGTTCTGGGATTGAGTTCTGTATCGGGCTCCCTGCAGAGAATCTGCTTTTCCCTCTGCCTGTGTCTCTGCCTCACTCTCTGTGTCTCTCATGAATAAATAAATAAATCTTTAAAAAAAAGTTTTAAGAAGCCTAGGTACCCACACTTCTTGCCCAGCAGACCAAAATTTGGGGGTTTCTGTGGCCCCACCCACCCACCCACTCAAGTATGATAATTCCCAAAAATGACTTACAGAGAACAGAAAAAAACACTTTATTGATGCTTACCAGACTATTTATTTTTTTCAAAGATTTTTATTTCTTTATTCATGAAAAACACAGAGAGAGAGAGGGGCAGAGACATAGGCAGAGAGAGAAGCAGACTCCTTGCAGGGAGCCCAATGTGGGACTCGATCCCAGGACTCCAGGATCACAATCTGGCCCGAAGGCAAGTGCTCAACCGCTGAGCCACCCAGGCATCCCTTGCCAGGTTATTTTAAAGGATACAACTCCAGAACACCCAAATTGAAAAGATGCATGGGGTAAGGTTTTGGTGGGAGAGGGGACTATGTGTGCACAGACTTCGCATGCTCTCTCAGAGCATAGTCTTCTCCCAGCCCATCATTGTGTTTATCAACCTGGAAGTTCCTGGAACCCATCATTTAGGGGCTTTTTCAAGGTTTCAGTACATAGGCACAACTGATTAAATTATTGGCCATTGGTGATTGGATTATCTCCTGACTCCTCTCCCCTAGCTGGAGATCAGGGAGGTGGGGCTAAAAGGTCTAACCCTTTCATTACCTGGTTGGATTTTCTGATGGCTAGCCCCCCATCCTGAATCTATCTAGGGGCGTCCACCTTGAAACATCTCATTACCACAGAGAAGATACTTGTCATTCCCAAGACTCCAAGCATTTTAGGAACTCTATGCCAGGAAGTGGAACAAAGACCAAATATTTAATTTTTATTATACCACAATCTCATTTTAAAAATACAAAATTTGGGGTGTCTAGGTGGTTCAGTAGATTGAACATCCGACTCTTGGTTTCTGGTTGTGGAATCAAGCTGCATGTCATTCTCTGCACACAGGAAGAAGTTTGCTTGAAGATTCTCTCCTTCTCTCTTGCCCCTCCCCTCGCTCTCTCTGTCTCCTCTCCCTAAAATAAATAAATCTTAAAAAAATAAAATACAAAATTTACCATGCTTCTGTAAATGAAATTTTCTCCTCTAAGATTTATCCTTCCTGTTAGAAGTGAATGTTAACAAATGGCTTATGTAATAAAAAAAGTTTAGATGTAGTGATTTGTCTGTCTTCCTTTCTACTGATTCACACATTTTTATCTAAGCCAAGTCCTTTTTTTAAAAGTAGAATGATGATGACTAACATATCCACTCTAGCGTTTCTTGGAGAGTCCAAATAAAGCATCATAAATCCAATCAACTATCTCTGTACTTGGGTCTTGGTAAAATACATACATACATACATACATACATATGTACATACATAAAATAAAAGCAGAATGATGAATGAAATTCTAGAACAGAAAGAAGGCAGAAAAACAATCAGAAAACGTAGTTGCTTCTGTGTCTGGGGGTGGGAAGTGAGCAAGAAGTGGCATGAGGAAACCTTCTTGGGTAATGTTAATGTTCTATATTTTGATGGAGTTCAATGTGACATGGGTGTATCACTTGTCAAAACTCCATGAGTGTTCATTTAAGATCTGAACATATTATTGTATATAAATGCTACATCAAAAGAAATTAAAACTCTGAAAAATACTTGACAATAGTCAACTATACAAAAATTGAAGTATTTCGGGAGAAGTATACTGATTTTTCAAATTTACTTGGAAATGCATCAGAAAATTAGATGGATTAATGGATCAATAGAGGAATGGATAGGTATGTGATAAACAGGTATACAGAAATGTTAATGGGAATGGTAGGTAGTGATATATTGGTACTCAAATTTATTTCATCTTTGCTATTTGTTTGAAAAGTTTCATAATAAAGTATTGGGAAAGATAGGCATACACACAAAAAAAGCAGAATGAATGTTTACATTGCATACCTTTTTAGGGATACAATGATAAGAAAATTATTATTTTCATGGATCAACTTTTGGGCTTCCTCTGCTCATTGCACCACATTCTTTTAAAAATATTTATTTATTTATTTATTTATTTATTTATTATTTATTTATTTATTTTTATGAGACAGAAAGCACAAGCAGAAGGAGGGGCAGAGGGAGAAGGAGAGAAGGAGAAGCAGAGACTGACACAAGGATCAATCCTACAACCCCAAGACCATATAACCTGATCCAGATGCTCAAGAGTCAGACATTCAATTGACTGAGCTACCCAGGTGCCCCTGCACCCCATTTTAAAAGGAGGGGCACCTGGCACATATTCACCTTTAAAGGAGAACATGCAACTCTTGATCTCAAGGTTTAAGTTCGAGCCTCACATTGTGTATAGAGATTACTTAAAAATAAAATCTTAAAAAAAAAAAAAGTAGAAAGGAAGGAAAAATGTCCATGTCCATGGATTTGAATTTTTGCTTTTAAAAAAACTTTTTTTTTACAAGATAGCAAACTTAAACTATGTACAAAATTTTTTTTAAAAGATTACCAAATTCAGGGGCGCCTGAGTGGCTAAGCGATTGAGCATCTGCCTTTGTCTCAGGTCATGATTCCAGGGCCCTGGGATCAAGTCCTGCATTGGGCTCCCCACAGGGAGTCTGCCTCTGCCTCTGCCTTTCATGAATAAATAAATAAAATCTTTTAAAAAATAAAACTTAAAAAAAATAAAAGATTACCACATTCAGGAATAGGCTTTTATTTTACACAAATTAAAAAATCTTTTTCTGGGATCCCTGGGTGGCGCCTGCTTTAGGCCCAGGGCACGATCCTGGAGACCCGGGATCGAATCCCACATCGGGCTCCCGGTGCATGGAGCTTGCTTCTCCCTCTGCCTATGTCTCTGCCTCTCTCTCTCTCTCTCTCTGTGACTATCATAAAATAAATAAAAATTTAAAAATAAATAAATAAATAAATAAAAATCTTTTTCTTGCTTTGTGCTGATTATAGGTATAGGGGAGGAAAAATAATTTTATCTTTACCTTTCTGTGTTCTTAGCTGAGACACTGTAATAAAATATTAACAGATAAAAACAAACAGGTTTAACAGCATGTATGCCTCATGTATGAATGGAAGATACCTAGGGGAAAATGAGTAATTTTCTGAAGTGGCTTAGAATTTAGACTTAAATATCATCTTAATAAGGAAAGGGGAAGGGGTTATGTAGGCCTCTTAGGGAAGAATAACTGAGTTTTAGCAAAGATGAATGAGCTCCTGGAAGAATAGATGGGAGGTATGATAGCTTGTGACAAAGTTTGTCAGGGATTGGTGTTGACTTCTGGTCTCCTTTCCTGTGATAAGATTCAGCCCTCCCTGGTTGATGAAACTTCTGGGGATGGGATTTATAACATTGAGTTCCTTTTCAAGGATCTGTCTTTAGGCAGATATAGGAAGATCGGAGAAAGCCTCTCCCAGAATTTGATGTTTCTCAAGTCAAAGTAATCACTATACCAAAGGGCATATTTTAGAGTGGCATATGTTGCTCCTCTTCATAGGCTAGAGGGATAAACATGAAAGAAGAGCATTAAATAAGTTTAAATACAGTATACTCACTTTTATTAAATACATTAAAATTAGCACATATGAAAATAATAATCACATTGGCAGGTTAAAAGAGGAAAACAACATGATCTTACCAATAGATGCAAAAAAAAAAAAAAAGCATTTGATATAATCCAACATCCATTCACGTACCAACTCTCAGTAAATAAGGAATAGAAGATGTTATAAGCTGAATAATGTAACCCCCCACCCTGCAAAATTCATTTGTTGATGTCCTAACCCCCAGTACCTCAAAATGTGACTGTATGTAGATACAGAGAGGTTAAGTTAGAGGTGGTTAAGTTAAAATGAGTCTGGAGGGAACATAAATTGGTGCAACCACTTTGGAAAAGAGGTTGACATTATTTTCTGAGGTTGAAAAATTCACATACTCCACAACCCAGCAATCACACACATAGGTCTATCTCCAAAAGAAACTGCAGCACGTCTACACTATAAAATGTGTAAAGAATGTTCATAACAGCACAGTTAACAATAGCAAACACCTGGGAGTAACTCAGTTGCTGACGGGTGTGAATGAATAAACTGGCACATATATAATGAAATATTATATAATAGATAAAATTAAGTGAAAAAAGAATATGCCCCAAATGTTTACAACATGATATTCTTTGAGGAAAATCATAGACAACTAAAAGGTACTTTTATGGAATATTTCTCATCTATCTGTAAAAACAATGAACAAACAAAACCTATAAAAAAGAAAAGTAAGGAAATTAGGGAGACAAGATTGAGGAGCATGATTTCCCCTGGAGGTGTGAGGTAGGGGGATAGGAAGGGAAGCATGCATAGATAGAACAAAGCTAGGTGGTAGGTTTTGTGATGGGGCTGGGTTCGTGGATGTTTGCCTTAAACTAAATCATAAAAGATAATCCAATGATGAGGGTGTGTCATGAAACAAGTATTATTCTCAATCCATTTCTGTACACCTGACATTCTTTAAATAAACAAAAATAATGAAAACTTGGGATGCCTATGTGGCTCAGTGGTTGAGCGTCTGCCTTTGGCTCAGGGCGGAGTCCCGGGATTGAGTCCCCCATCTGGCTTCCTGCAGGTAGCTGGCTTCTCCCTCTGCCTATGTCTCTGAGTCTCTCACAAATAAATAAATAAAATCTTTTTTTAAGCAAATAATGAAAATTTATTTGCCATACAAGACTCTTCAGTTTTTCACCTACTTTTCTCATTGATTCATTGATTCGTTCATGTTTTCAAGGACAGGAGAACAGCTTATAAACAAGGCAGAAAGGGGGCACCTGGGCAGCTCAGTCAGCTAAGTGTCTGCTTTCATCTCAGGTCTTGATCTCAGGCTCCTGGGATTGAGCCCTGCATCAGGCTCCCTGCTCAGCAGGGACCCTACTGCTCCCCCTCTCTCTGCCCCTCCCCCTTGCTCCTGGTCTTACTCTCTGTCTCTCTCTCTCTCTCTCTCAAATGAATAAATAAAATCTTTTTTAAAAAAAACTAAAAGTCCATTTATAGAATTTTCATTAAATAACTAATGCATTAAACATTTAGCATTCTATTAAAGCTCTTACTTAATCTCTTCATGTTTAAGATATTTGCCATGAGTAATCCCACCCTCCCATCAGACCCAGAGCAGGACCTATGTCACATTCATTTTTTCATCTCCCACAATACCAGAGTCTGCTTGGTGTGAGTTCGATATTGTTTAATGAATGACAATGATGGAAGAGTGGAGAAGTGAAAAAGAAACGAGAGAGGAAAGTGGACATAGTTGGCCTTGATTCTTTCTCCTTTCTGTGTAGGATAAGATTTGGCTTTCTGCTCACTTTCCACTCTTGCCTCTCTTGGGTGTGACTTCCTTCCACAGTAGTGAGGATAGGGGCATGACTAGCTCATGGAAAGCTGCCTTCCTTGCTCGATTGGGTGGGTGTCTCTCTTGGTCCACGAGAAAAGCCAGAAATTCCCTTCTCTCTCAGAGCTGGATCTCTCTAGTAATCTTAATAAGATTGGAAGATTGACTGGAAACTCACATTAAAAATTTCTTCCAGTTTGAAAGTTGCTGAGAGGAGATTTTAGTTTTCACCACCAGAAAAAAAAAAATTGTAACTATGTGAGGTAATGGATGCTAATTAAATGTACTGTGATAATTGTTTTGCACTCTTTCTCTCTATTTGTGTGTATATATATATCAGATCATTATGTTGTACGCCTTAGAGTTATACAATGTTGTATATTAATTATGTCTCAATAAAACTAAAAAAAAGGCCTTCTAGAACAAAAGTGACAGATATACCTTATTAAGTATGAAGAGGATGACACACCTTCATATTCCCAGATAGTTTAGTTCCATCTTTTATTTGCCAGCACTATCCATGTAGGAGTTGTATCTGACCAAACAACAAAAAGGGGGGGGGGATATCTTTTAAAGAGAAAAAAAAAAAAAGTCCAAAACATATCAATTTACAGCCATCCTCTCCCTCCCCTGTGATTTCTTACTGACATGTTCCTGGGCTCCTCTCCACCTCTTGTAATAGTGTGAACCCTCAGTGTCAGTCTCTGTGAGCATCCTGCTCAGATTTGCAGGGTGAGGATTTCTCACCCTTGCTCAGTGTTACACCCACTTTATTGATGCCTCAAATTACTGATCAGTTATTCCCTGAGGCTTAGTGAAGCTAGCCAGCCAGCTGTCTGAGAATTTACCTCAGTTCTGACATCTACCTTCTGACAGCATCAGATTCCACAGGCTGAAGGCTCAGTCCTATAAGACTGTCCCCTCCACCTCCACGTCAGAAGCTAGTCACCCACACAGGTTGTTATCTGTGCTTCTGACAGACTGGCAGTAAACCAGAGGATCCCACAATCCTTGCTTTGGGTTTGACTGCTTTGCTAGAGTAGCTCATGGAATTCAGGGAAACAGTTAACAGGCGTTTACTAATTTATTATAAAAGAATTAGGATAAAGGATGCAGACAAATACCAAGATGGAAAAGATGAGAAGGGTAAGGTATGTGGGAAGGGATGGGGAGCTTCCATGCCCTCTCTAGACATGTGTTCACCAATCTGGAAGTTCCCTGACCCCTGTACTTTGGGGATTTTTTTTTTTTTTTAATGTAGGCTCCACACCCAGCATGGAGCCCAACCCTGGGCTTGAACTCATGACCCTGAGATCAAGACCTGAACTGAGATTAAGAGTTGAATGCTTAACCAATTAAGCCACCCAGGTGCTCCTACTTTGGGGATTTTTCTGGAGGCTTCATCCATAGGCTTGATTGATCGTTAATTCCATGTTCAGCCCTTCTTTAAGAGAATGAGGGCGGGCTGAAAGTTCCAAGCTTTAATCATGGCTTAGTCTTTCCAGTGAACAGCCTTCATCCAGGAGCAAATCCAGAGTCACCTTCATAAAACAAAAGGCACTCTGTCACCCAGAAAATCACAAGGATTTCAGGAGACCTGTGTCAGGAGCCAGGATCAACGACCAATTATTAGAACAAAAGATGCTCCTAGTATTCTTATCACTTGGGAAATTACAAAGATTTCAGGAGCTCTGTGCCAGGAACAAGAGGCAGGGACCGATATATATTTTCCATTATCCTACATCTAACTACTTCTTCCCAGCTTGCTGATCACTTAGCTCCTAGGTCTGTATCCTTCTAACCACCACATTAGCCATGTTCTCCATGGTCCCATGAGGCTCATTCCAACCTTGGCTAATAATTTTAAGAATTCCATAAGCTCATTATCATTTTTCTGGTGGTGGTGTGCAAAAGCAATGGACTAAAACTCAACAGCCTTAGTTCTAGGTCCAGATCTGTCACTAACCATTAGGATCTTGACCTGTTTTTCCTCTTTTGTAAAATAAGAATGTTAGAGTCAATCATCTCAAATTTTCTTTTTTCTTTCATGTAACATATTAGTTTCAGGAGTATAATGTAATGGTTTAATGTTTGCATACAGATCTTCTTCAACTTAGGGCAGGATTATATTCAGGTAAACCCATTCTAAGTTGAAAATATTGTAAATGGAATGCGTTTAATACCCCTAACCTACTAAACATCATAGCTTAGCCTAGCCTACCTTAAATGTGCTCAGAACACTTACGTCAGCCTATATTTGGGCAAACTCATCTAACACAAAACCTATATTATAATCTAAGGGCTAAATATTTTATATAACTGAATACTGTATTGAAAGTGAAAACCAGGATGGTTTATGGGTACAGTGTAGTTGTAGGTGTATTGGTTGTGTACCCTTCTGATCGTGTGGCTGAGAGCTCTGGCCTGCTGCCCAGCATCACAAGAGTGTTGTACTGCACATCACCAGCCTGGGAAAAGATCAAATTCAGATTTTGAAAGTGTGTTTTCTACATATCACTTTTACACCATTGAAAAATCATAAACCGAACCATTGTAAGTTAGTGACCATCTGTATATTGCAAAGTGATCACCACCGTAAGTCAACATCTGTCACCATCCATACAGAATCATTTTCTTGTGATGAGTCTCTTCCAGTTATAAAACTCTGCGAGTCTCTGAGCCTAGGCATAGCTTCTTGACTTTCTTGAGTTTTGTGCTAGACCCAGGCCACCTCTCCTAGAGCCTGTGTCCCTCTAAAGCTCATACATGAGCACAGCCCATTCTCCTATAAACTGTGGCCTTGGCACCAGCTCCCCTTCAGCATTCATACATTGCTTTGCGTTGTCTTTTATGTGCATGTGTTTTATCTTCTCAGATGTTTTATATGTGCTTTTAGGGTTAGAGCCCTGTCTTGTCATCCAAACTGAACTTGCCAGGTGACTTGCCTATAGTGGACATTCAGTAAATATTTATTTTCTGCATTGGAGAGAGTATTAAAATTTATGCACCAACGCTTTTTTTTTTTTTTTTTTTGACAATCCTGAGAAAAAGTAGCTTTGGCTTTCCTGATTTATTTCAGTGTAAAAATGCTATGCATTCTTCTTCTATAATGTCCCCCCTCCCCCACCCCTCACATGAGTTCCCTTGAAAGAGCTGTTTTTATACAAGTTTTGGGGAATTTTTGTTCTTAGGGGAATCATTTCTCCCCAAGCATTTCGTTAAACTTGTCTGTCAGGTTATTTGGTATTTTATTTTGTTTGTCAGAAGATAACTCAGAATGATTAGGTCATTCTGCTGTCAAAACCCTTCAGTGCCTTCCCATTGCACTTAGAGATCCCAATACAAAATATGAATTCCTAACCATGCCCTATACCAACTGGCATCCCTACCACCTCTCTGGCCTTGTCACCTACCACCCCCTTACTCTCTGCTCCATTGGCCTCCTTGCTGTTCTTCAATTATGTCAAACTTACCCCACCTTTAGGATTTTACCCCTTCTGTTCCCTCGGCCTGAAATACTCTTGCCCCCCCCCCCCCCAATATTAGCATGGTTTTCCTCTTTCACTTCCTTTAGGTTTTTTTATTGAGAGACTTTTCCTGATAACTCTGAGATAGAACACATACTGCCTTGCCAGTCACTCTCAATTCCCTCTACTCTGCTTTGCTTCTTTTCATAGAACTCATTATCAATTAACATATCTTATATTTATTCATGGATTGTCTCTGCTCCTATGATGTAAACACTATTAAAAGCAGGAACTTTGATTACTTGCATGTGGTAGTCTTGGAACAAAGTAGCACCTGACAACCACGCTCACGTTTAATGAATATATGCTGAGGGAGAAAAACAGACCTGAATTGAAAAAATGTGATGTTGGGCAGCTCGTAAATTTTAGTTCAAGTAAATTAGTCATGTAATTATGTATCTGATTACTGTTCATTTCTGCTGCATCAGTAATATAACATTCACAGAGTCAGTAAACCTGATGAAAAATTTGATAAATTGAGATGATTGGTCCAAAGTTTCTAAAAATATCGACAAGGTTCATTTTATTATTTTGACCTTAAAACTAGGAGAGAAATTAAAAACAATTTCTCTGTTTAGCCACTAGGTGGCAGGATGTGCACACACATACTTTGCAAACGGAGGTTATTTCCTCAGGTTCACCTTTTGAGAGCTGCAATCAGTCCCTTATAGAGGAGGAATACTTCCACAGACGATACCTCACGGTGTCCCTGTGAAGTAGGGACGACAGATACTTTTTCTGTTTATTTTTAATCTGTATTCTTTTTTAAGCAGGGAAAATAATTTTTAAAAATTGCTTTTTAAGAGGCTCAAGAATAAGGGATTTGTCCGAGTAAACAGCAGAGCTTGAGCCAGAACCCAAGTCCTGGGCCTCATAATCCAGGCCTCTTCTCATAGTTTCACTCAAATTGGGGAAAATGACTTTCCTGGAAATTTGCTCCTTGGTCTAAACTTGCCCTGGTGAAAGAGTCTGAAAATACAAATCCTTTTTAGCTTTTAAAAACTAAACAAACCATAAAAGC
The DNA here is from genome assembly GCF_011100685.1 of Canis lupus familiaris. Lineage (NCBI taxonomy): Eukaryota > Metazoa > Chordata > Mammalia > Carnivora > Canidae > Canis > Canis lupus. Next base: position 57,496,284 of record NC_049227.1, read on the forward strand.
TTTCCGACCTCCACTTTTGACTTGAGATAGACCCTGAAATGCATCTTTTTGGATCTTCCCAAACTTCAAAATATATTTAGGGGGGAAAATAGTTTTTAAGTTATGAAGCTTGTACACTATGTCCCCAAACTGTCTCTGTGGGTAGCAGGGCGCCCAGTCACATGACTACTTGTGCCTGACTCTTGGAAGTTTCTGCCTCTTAAATGGTTGAGTGCTTTTGGGTGTGTTTCCTGTAAAGCGCTGGCGTGTGCAATTCACATTAGTATTAATGAGAACCACACATGCACTGAGCCCTGGATGGATCTAGAAGAACGCTACAGTGGAATAGCAGAAACTGTCACTTAAATTCATCAAATAATTTCTCTTAGGTTTTCTAAGTTTACCATAAACAACCTATTGGTGTATTCTTAGCTTAGATTTTTACTGGCAGAAACGTGACTCAACACTGAGCCAGCCAGTGGTGGAGCATGCAACTCTTGGTCTCGGGGTGGTGAGTTCTAGCTCCACGTTGGGTGTAGAGATTGCTTAAGGAAAAATCTTTGGGGCCCTTGGGTGTCTCAGTTAAGCATCTGAACTCTTGATCTTAGCTCAGGTCCTGATCTCAGGGTCATGAGTTTAAGCCTCACGTTGGGCTCCATGCTGGATGTGGAGCCTATTTCAAAATAGGCTTGAGTGAGAGTCATAGCAATAAGGCTGTGGAGCATGGCATCTTCATAGCGATCGATGGCAGAGAGATACAAATTGAGGATATGTTTTCCAGAATGTATCCATGAATTGGCTGTGAAGGGTAATGGAGAATGTAGGGCGTTGAATGCTGGCCCCCTAAAAGGTATGTCTATATCTCTCCATTGCCCCTCCCTCAAATTCCTCCCTTCTCTGCCATAGATAGCCTGGAAACTCACCACCAGATTGCCTTCCCTTACCGCCCCCCCCCCCCCCCCAAACCGGTGATGGAATCTGAGCTGACAGATTTCTCCAGAATGAGAAGAAAAGTGGAGGAAATACTGGTGATACACAGCAGGTGGCTTTCCACTATCAGGAGAGAAAATCTATTGCATGGATTTGCAGCATTTTAAGGACTGTTGTGAAGTTTCTGCTTTTTCCAAGGTGATGGTTATATTCACTGCCCTGTTTATATTATTTCTCTTGTCACCATCGCTCCCATGAGTTTAGCACCAGCCCCACTGTGACTCTCCTGCAGCAGAAACACTGCAAGAGATCCCCACACCTAGCCAGACTCCCCACATCCCTCCACCTGGCCCAGACCCTCCTGTAGCCCTGTTGCCAGAGTGAGGATTTCAGTAATCCTCAAATCCTCTCTACCCTTCAGTGTCTTCCCATTGCTCCTTGGATAAAAAGTGATAAAGTTTTTCTTGATCTAACGATTGCCCGTATTTCTGGCTTCATCTCCTCTTCCATCCCTACCAGCTTTGCAGCTGAGATCCAGCTGCACTGACATTCATTCAGTTTCTCCAGCTCCTGGAGCCCCCTCCTCGCTGCTTCCTGAGTCTGGAATACTTTCCCTCCCCATCTTACCATCCCTCCCCCCACCCCCATCCCGGTACACACACATATACATGTTATATACATTTGGGGTGTGTGTATATATATACAGACACATACACATATATACACACACATATACACTGTGTACAGACATATGTGTATATATAATATAATGTTACCTATCGCTTTCCACTTATGAACATCAGTTCCCACACCCAATGGAAGGAGACAAATTCTTGCAGGCCCTCGGAGAAATGGTGCTGCTTTTATGATAGCAACTGGCAGTACTAATTTCTCTGTGACTGTCTTTTATGAAGAGAAAGCCCGGGGAAGGGTGAGGTCCCTGCCAGCATACAGACCAACCCTCACCCCAACACTCACACTTTAATAATGCACATGGCTATTTGACAGTGTGTGTGGGTTCCCTAGAAGAAGAAAGATGATAGTCAAACTCAGTTACTTCAAATAAAAAGGAGAACACAGAGACTAAGCTTGATAAAATTACCAAAAAACATCAACTTAGGAGAAGATTCAGTAACATGTCTCAACCATAGTTCAGTTGTTGTTTCTTTTGAACAATAAGTCCCCAATACGTGGCTCTAGTCTTCAGAGTGATGAAAATATGGTATACATCTGTACATTTGTTTTCTCATGGCTTGTGTTTAATTATCCACAAAGAAAAAACTGCACAAAATGTTTCATGTTTTTCTCTTTTAACTGCCAACACTGGAACTTCTGAGACTAACAGAATTGGTTGCGATCCCTTTGAAAGCTTTATTAATGTAGACAGAATATGTTTTTAATCTTTTGTATTTTGATCACCAAAATGCATTTTCTATGATTTGTTCATGCTTCCTTCTACCATATTTTAAGTAAACAAGGAGTCAGCAGTTTTACCTTGTAAAATATATTGGGCTTTTTTTTTCTTTAATGCAGAGCTATGATGATTCATGAACAAACTAAATATTAAATCAGAAGACTCTTCTATGTCTAGGACAGAAAGGAAGTCTTCAGATTCTTTGAGAGATTAGTATCTATATTCATTTAATGTAAACATTAGAGACATTCCACTGTGAAACTTCTTTCCTCTAAAAAATAATGCTGTATATGGATGCTGTATTTTTTAGGTCTTTCTATGTATTTGTAGATGTAGAAATATAAATGAATGAAAGTGCTTACTTTTTTGTTTCAATTGATATTCTGGGTAGGCAAACTTATAGCAAGAAGTGTTTGAGTAGATTGCTTTCATTTTTAACTTTTATTTTTTTTTTAAGTAGGCTCCATACCCAGCATGGAGCCCAACATGAGGCTTTAACCATGATTCTGAGATTAGGACCTGAGCTGAGATCGAGTCAGTTCCTTATCCCACTGAGCCACCCAGGCACCCCTTGAGTAGAGTAATTTTATTTTATTTTATTTTATTTTATTTATTTTATTTTATTTTATTTATTTTATTTATTTTATTTTATTTACCTTATTGTATCTTATTTATTTGACAGAGAACAAGAAGAGTAAGTAGGGAGGAAGAAGCAGGTTCCCCAATGAGCAGGGAGCCCATTACAGGGCTCAATCCCAGGACCCTGGGATTAAGACCTGAGTCCAAAGGTAGATGCTTAACTACTGAGCCACCAGGTACCCCATCTTATTTTTTTTATTAAAGATGTTTTAGAGAGAAAGAGACCACATGCAAGTGGGGGGAAGAAAGAGAACCCCAAGCAGTCTCCCTGCTAAGCAGGGAGCCCAACACCAGGCTCAATCTCATGATCCCAAGACCATCACCTGAGCTAAACCAATAGTCGGGCACTCAACTGACTGAGTCACCCAGGCTCATAAAAATATAAAAATGTGCATGAGAACATATCAAATGCTTACTACAGCTAATCTTTTACCATAATTATGACCCAGCAATTGCACTACTGGGTATTTATTCCAAAGATACCGGTATAGTGAGATGCCAGGACACCTGCACCCCAATGTTCATAGCAGCAGTGTCCACAATAGCCAAACTGTGGAAGGAGCCACAATGTACTTCGACAGATGAATGGATAAAGAAGATGGAAAAAGAAGAAAAAGAAAAAGAAGAAGAAGAAGAGGAGGAGGAGGAGGAGAAGAGGAAGTCTGTATATACAATGGAATATTACTCAGCCGTCAGAAAAGACGAATACCCACCATTTGCTTCGATGTGGATGGAACTGGAGGTATTATGCTGAGTGAAGTAAGTCAATTGGAGAAGGACAATCGTCATATGTTTTCACTCATATGTGGAATATAAGAAATAGTGAAAGGGATTATAAAGGAAAAATTAGAGAGGGAGACAAACCATGAGAGACTCCTAACTCTGGGAAACAAACAAAGGGTTGCAGAAGGGGAGGTGGGAGGGAGGATGGAGTGACTGGTGACAGGTATTAAGGAGGGCACTTGATGAGATAAGCAGTGGGTGTTATATGTTGGGAAATTGAATTTAAATTTAAAAAATTGTAAAATCTTTCACCATAATTATCTCATTATTCATATTTTTCAAAGCTTGATTCCAGTTTCAGAGATCTCGTTGTCTGGGGTCTGTTTAAAGTGGAATATAAATAACTGGCTATTATCTGTATTTGCCTGAACAGAAAAACAAGATATCTTGTCTTTGAGATGAATCAGTAAGAAGGGTTTATCTCAAACAAAGTAGAATTCTGACGTTAACAGTCTCGTGACATATAGGTAGTTTTACTGCAATGCCCAAACAAGAAGTTACTTTAGTAAAAATAATGGTCAAAACATATTATTCAAAAAAGGGAATCTCATCTTTTTTAACAAAAAGTTTATTTTCTAATTAGTGATCTTGACCCTGTAGAGTTAAAACCTCAGATCCTGGGATGCCTGGGTGGCTCAGTGATAGAGTGTCTGCCTTTGGCTCAGGTTGTGATCCCAGAGTCCTGGGATCAAGTGTCCCATATCGGGGTCCCTGCATGGAGCCTGCTTCTCTCTCTGCCTATGTCTCTGCCTCTCTCGGTGTCTCTCATGAATAAGTAAGTAAAATCTTAAAAAAAAAAAAAAGTAACTAAAAACTTAAAAAAAGAAAAACCCTCAGATCCCAATTTTTTTTCTTGTTAAAATTGCACTATAATCTGTACATAACGTAAATGTGTAAAACAAACAAACAAACCCAGTACTTGACCAGTCTTGCCTGTGTTACTAGGTTTTACAGAGATGTGAACCCTCTAGACTAACATCATTTAAGGATTGGAGAAAATGCTTAGAAATGGAAAATTACCCAACAACTTCTAAACATCAGGCAATCTTAGATAGGAGCCCTGATTACATTCATAAAGAACCATTTTCCATCATCCTTTTGTTCACTGGTTGAGCAAGTGTTATAGGGCTTCCCACATGCCAGGCTTTGCTCACAGTATTGAGAATACCGAGATGGCATTGGGGAACTTTTATTTTAGTAGGTAGAAGTGAAATGCTTCACATTTAACCAATCTCAACCTAAGAATAAGTCATACACTGTCAAAATATTCTCTTTATCTTCATCATAGATTAAGTTCAAGAACACCTATGGAGAGGTGCCTGGGTGGTCTAGTTGGTTATGTGTCCATCTCTTGGTTTTGGCTCAAGTTATGATCTGAGGATTGTGGGATTGAGCCTGTGTCAGGATCCCTTCTCAATGGGGAGTCTGCTTGAGATTCTTTCTCCCTCTCCTTCTAACCCATCTCCCAAGTGCACACACTTTCTCTCTCTCTCTCAAAATAAATAAATAAATCTTTTTTTTAAAAAGAACACCTATAGAATAAATATATCATGATTTATTATTTTTCTTGATTTAAAAAAGTATGAAAGTTCATAATGTTAGCTCAAAATTTACCATATATAAGTGATTGTTTTCTCTGTGATTAATTAAATCTGCATACATCGCCGTAGAAAATTATGCTTTTCTCTGTTTTACAAAGGAGAGCCAAAAGTTTAAGATTACCCAGCTAGTTAGTGGCAGAGCTGATGATAGATTGTGATGTCTTATTTGCTACTCTTTGATTTTATTAGTCACTTTATCTTAAACTTAGAGCCTCTTAGTGATCTGTTCTGAATCAAAGAGTAAAAACTGACTTTACATTTAGATTGCCCTTTGAATCCAAAATAGAGGTAGTAATCAACATTAAATTAGGGTGTAACAGGTTCTAATGATAACTAACACTCATGAAGCACTTACTGTGCTCGATACTTTCTATGGAGTGTATCATTTAGTGTTCACAGCAACAATTACTAACCCTGTCTCACAGCTGAGGGCACTGAGGCTTAGAGAAATTTAACGGCCCAGGATTCAAACTTGAGATCATTCCATGCTAGAGACCAGACTTTTAGCCCATTTCTTCAATAAATGTCACCAAAAGGAAGTGGTGAGGGGGTCAGGGGAGGGGGGCAACTGAGGGTGCATGGCTTCATCCAGGACAACATCACAGGTGCTAAGAAAACCTCTTCCCTAGTAGCAAGGTCTCTAATAGGATGTGCACTGAAGTGAACTGTCCCTCTCATTCCCCTTGGATTCATTGACCTAACTCAAGGGGACCTGAAGGCAAGAAACTTCAACTGGAGACTTGCTGTTGTTGTAAGTTGGGGCAGTGAGGTGAGGGCCTGCAGTGGGTTTTCCTGCAAGGGAATAGGAAACAGTAATTCTTTGCTTGAGCCATGAGCATTTCCTAAATGCACCAGTGAAAGAAAGAATGGTTTCCTCACACTCGTTCAGTAAAATGGAAGTTGGCAGCATAAATGCTGGCTAAAAATACATGTTGTGGACAGTAGCTCTCTTTTTTGTAACTTTTCAGGGCTTTTGGTCCTTCATTTAAGGAATACTTTCTGAACACCTGGTGTGTAAATGGTGCTATCCTAGGCAAAACGTGGGACATGAAGGCATACTTTGAAGGAAATTAGAAGTGAATCTAATCTACAATAGAGTGAATCTTAATCCAAATCTAAATGGATTTAGAAGTCTAAATAGGGGTGCCTGGGTGGCTCAGTTGGTTAAGTGTCTTGATTCTGCTCAGGTCATGATCTGGGGGTTGAGTGGGGAGTCAGCTTGGGATTCTCTCACTCCTCTCCCTCTGCCTCCTCACCCCCTACACACTCTCTATCTAAAATAAATACATAAACAAATCTTTAAAAAATAAAAAATAAATAAAAATCTAAATTAAAAAATGAAAGAGGGAGTTTACAATGAAATTAGAACATTAAGAGAAGAAACCCCACAATTCAAACATAAATCTAAGCTAGAATTATGCAGAATAGAATAAATCTCTCTCTCTTAATTGTATTGATTGAATAAGCTATCCAGTGTACCTTTCTCATTTTGTTGTATAGACATAATCCTAAAGGTCAGTGATGTTACATTATGCCATATTTAGGTAAATCAGGAAGGTACTGAAACTCTTGCGATACAACTTAGTAAATATTTTGGGAATACTAGGGGAAAAATTAGATTTTCATAAAGTGATACTAGTTACTTACCATGTATGATAGGGCATATAATGTCCATTCTCCTTCAAAAGGGCTCTGGAGATATAACAAAAGTCTTTATGTTCAACTCATTAGTTACAAAAACTTTCCTCATTGCAATATTTTATTTCTAAGATACCAGTTTATTACATATTAATTAATAAGTTGATGTTTGAATGTGATGCCTTTCAGATGAGATTTTTTATGTAATATTCTGATGATTTAGAAAGACACTCTACAGTAGATTGATACGAAAGTGTCAAGTTTTGGGCCTATCACCCTTGGGAATATATCTTCAGATGGCTCATCTCATTCTTTTTCATGTTTACATGGCAAAGGATGATGGCTTTTATTCTAACCTCTTCCCCATATTCTGTGACTATTCCCTATTTGGATTGTATCAGAAAGTTTATATATATAGCATGGATTTCTTTCTGATTTTAAAAAAAAGTTGTATTATGGGGCTTATGTAAATATTTTCCTTTTCTTCCTCCCTGATCATAAACTTACCCTCACTCCTGGATTTGGAACATAACCAAGCTGAAAGATGAGATCATGTTTGCAGAGCAAAGTGAGGTCTCAGCAAGAATCTTCTAATTTGAGAGGCATCAGTATTTTATGAACTTGTGTACTGAAATGCTGGAGAATGAAATCAGGAGTTTAAAAGTTATTTTCATCCTTGAGGCTAAACAAAGAAAATAAAGTTTTCTTTTTTGCATTTTTTTTGTATGCAAAATGACTTATTTTCTCTTGCAAATATAATTGTTTTACTTAGAAAAATGACTCAATAGTCATTTGCTAATGCAAGTAATGCTAATGTCTTCCTTTTGTTTTATTTTTGGTATTATGTAATTTGGTTATAGAATGTTAACTTTTTTGTTCTTATTTTGAAGCTGGCTAAATTTTAGACTATTATTTATTGATTGCCCTATGTGCTTTTTTAATATGGGGAACTTTTTTCTTTCGTTTCTTTTTCATGTAATTGTATATGATTATTATTTATTAATAGTCTTATTTGGGGCGCCTGGGTGGCTCAGTGGTTGAGTCTGCCTTCAGCTCAGGTCGTGATCCTGGAGTCCTGGGATTGAGTCCCACATCAGGCTCCCCACAGGGAGCCTGCTTCTCCCTCTGCCTATGTCTCTGCCTCTCTCTCTGTCTCTCATGAATAAATAAATAAATAAAATCTTTTTAAAAAATCTTATTTACTTTTGCAATATGGAAAAATAATTTCCTCTTTTTTTCATGTAATTACACACATACTATACTGCTTAGGATGCAGAACATATGAGGACAACAAATTTTTTTTTTTTGCAGATGTTTACCACATGTGGAGCTTAGCATGAAGAATAAGCATGAGTCAAGAATGTCCCACCCCAATGCCCTTTGAAACATTTTTATGTGGTTCCACAAAATAGTGTATATTTTAATAGATACCATGATGGCCTTGCTGAGATCCTTGTTTTCAGCCAATCCAACTAAAACTATCTGCTGTGGACATCTCTGGTTTTTACCTACTCACTCTATCATCCTCCTTTGTCAGGAATCAGATCTTGATTTTCTTCTGGAAACTTCCTCTCCCTAGGACATGTGGTCCTAGGGGAATGACCACATTCCCTCACCTACTCTGAATTAATAAGCATCTTCTCTAAGATTTGTTTCTCTAAAATGTATAGCTGCTAGGAGAGAGAGAGGAGCTCCTTTTTTCTGTGCTGTCAAGCTGAAAGAACCACATAAGCCCTAAGCTTATGATCCTAACCCTAGGCTTCATGGAAGAAGCTCTCCGCAGAATGATGCCAACACACGGAGGGAACCAGAACTCTGGCAACATTTAGCACCATCTGAAGCTAAATCGACTCTTAAACTTTCCACTTGCTAGAGCCAATACATTCCCTTTTTCTTAAGCTAATTTGAGTTACATTTCTATCACTTTCAACCAAAAGAGCTTTGGATATTGTTTTCCATCTAGAGGTGAGAATGATCAACTCAGTACAAGCAAAAGTAACTCGTCAACAGTTCTGAGTAATAGAAAATCTTATCAAAATTTCTTTTGGATAAGTAGTAAGTTTTTGTTGGTTTGGAATACTAAATTTAGAAAGCTCAAATAACTAACATTTTCTTGTACCCTAGAGACAAGTGTTAAATAAACTAACTGATCCTAAGGATTATTCAAATATGTAATTCCAAGTTATGTCAGAGTGTCATTATAGATTCAACTTAATCACCTACATTTTCAACATTAATAGGATTATTCTATAGGAATTGATGCCAAAAGAAATGAAACCAAGGCTCTGTGCTAATAAGAGTTACAATGTATTGGCACATTCTATGTGCCAGGAAATGTGCAAAGCCTGTCATTATTTTATATTTAATTCTCATAGGAATTCTAAAAGGTAGATGTTATTATTTCCCTCTTAGAGATCAGGAATCTTAGAGAGGTTCAACAGTATGCTCGAGGTCGTACAGCTGGCAAATAGTAGAACCAAAATCTAAGCCCATGTCATTCTGATTTCAAAGCCTAGGCTGTTAACCACTGTTCTCTCTTTAAGTTTCCAAAGTTCATAAGAATTGGTTCAATTTTCAAAAATTTCAACATATTTTGGAGATATTCCTGGCTCCTAGTGGGTATATCTATGTCTATATGTAATTATATAATATGTAATATATGTACTTTACCCTAGATATTTATATATCTATAAGTTCTTATGCTTATGAACTTGTAATATAAATATATATACATATATTTATTTTTGTATCTACTATGAACCAAGTATAAGAATTTATAATTTACATGGGAGCCATATTTCAAAACTTTTGTGGATAAATCATGATTTGCCATCAGCAATTCAATATCTGAGTTTTATTTGTTTATTTATTTTGCATTATATCTGAATTTTAAATTCTTTCTCTTATGAGACAAAGAGGCCTAGGCTAGCATAGAAAACAAAACAAAACAAAACAAAACAAAACTGAGGTAACCAATCCAGAAGACTGCTATCAGAACCTGAGTTTGCTGCTTTTTCCAAGGATGCACAAATTCTCAGTAATTTTGGAAGACTTAGAAGGCATCTCTGCTGACCTAATGAGATCTTAGGCATAGCAGGCAGGCAGGGAGTGGAGAAAGCCTGGCACTTGTCCTCATCTACAACCTTCTTTCATGAGTCAAGCCTCCGGTATGGATGTGTGCTGCTGAGCCTCATTATCTGGATGTTTGACAACAACTTGTGTTCATGTCGACTCTTCATGAAACTGGGAACTGTATTGCATTGCATGTTTGTTTTAACTTCTCACACACAAACTAAGTTCAAAATGTAATTAATTGAGCCCTTATTTGAAAAAAAAAAACTACATGTTCCGTGTATTTAGAGACTCCAAAAAGACGTGAAAAAATATTTTTAAAATTAAACTAATCCAAATAGAACCGTGTTTTCTAATGGTGGAGTGAAAAGAGGTAGGGATTGGAGAGAAAACATTCAGCTTCGAGGTTCAGCTAACTACTTATTATATATGTGTTTTTGGACAGATAATTTGTAGCTCAGTTTTTCAGTAATTATATTTAGCCCAAAGGATGTTGGGAAGATTAAATAAAATAACATGCATGCAGGTACTTTGTAAGTTTTAAAGCACTAGTATTATTGTAATAGACCCTCCTAACATTGATAGTAAAATTTCCCAGAAATCTCTTGAGTATCAGGGAAACACACACCATTCATCATGATATGGTTATGTCTATAAAATTTCAAGAACAGTTGAAAAAGGCAGCTTAATATCTTTAAACACAATACAGTATACAATAGAGTCTGTAATGTTCAAATATATACAATAATATTATTTGAACGTATAGCTGAGTAAAAACAGACTCAAATCCTTGTCATCTTAATCATATAAGAGATCAAACAATTGCAAAAATTATTCACTTGTTTCATTCTGGCTTTTAAATGTAGTTTACCTTAATTGAGTATTTATAATTTTGGTTCTTACTGTGATTTCCTTTTAAACTAGAGAAACTACTTATTTTTCTTTGGAGACTACTTGTATGTGTTGCAGATAATCAAATATTTGGATTAATGAAGAGTTGTTATATAATTTTCATAAAATAAAATCCAATAAAAATACACCTAATAACTATATAAGACGATCAAAAAAAGCCCAGAAAATAAGGGTTGTGAGGATGTGGAGCATCCACATCCTCATGCACTGTTGGTGAGAATGTAAATGATGCAGGCACTGTGAAAAACAGTATAGAAGATCCCCCCAAAAATAAAAATAGAATTACCATAGGGTCCAGCCATTCGAGAGAATTGAAAGAGGATCTCAAAGAGATAGTTGCACACCTGCATTCATTGTAGCATTATTTACAATAGCCAAGTGTTGAAAGCAAATCAAATGTTTATCAATGGGCAAATGAACAAAATTTGGTACATGTATAATGGAATATTATTTGGTCTTAAAAAAGTAGAAAAGCCTGTCACATACTATAATGTGGATGGACTTGAGGACATCAGGCTAAGTGAAATAAACCAGTCACAAAAAGACAAAATACTGTATGATTCCATTTACATGGAGAATCTAAAGTCGTCAAATTTATAAACACAGTAAAAAGTAAAATGGTGGTTGTCAGGGGCTAGGGAGGGGGAGGGAGAAATGGGGACTTGTTATTCAATGAGTATAGATTTTCAGTTTTATAAGATCAAAAAGTTCTGGAGATCTATTGTGCAATAATGTGAATATACTTAACACTCCTGAACTACAAACTTAAAAATGGTTAAGATGGCAAATTTTGGGATGCCTGGGTGGCTCAGCAGTTGAGTGTCTGCCTTTGGCTCAGGGCGTGATCCCGGAGTCCTGGGATCAGGTCCTGCATCAGGCGCCCTGCATGGAACCTGCTTTGCCCTCTGCCTATGTCTCTGCCTCTCTCTCTCTCTGTGTGTCTCTCATGAATAAATAAATAAAATCTTAAAAAAAAAGATGACAAATTTTATGCTATGTGTTTTTCACCACAATTAAAAAGACTGTATATGTGGGCACCTGGGAGGCTCAGTCAATTAAGTATCTGCCTTTGGCTCAGGTCACAATTCCAGGGTCCTGGGATCAAGCCCCATATCAGTGGGCTCCCTGCTCAGTGGGGAGCCTGCTTCTCCCTTTCCCTCTGTTCCTCCTCTTGCTTGTGCTCTCTCCCCCACCCCTCTCAAAATAAATAAAATCTTTAAAAAAAAGACTATATATGAACCCAGCTTAATTTGGGGGGTGATTCAGAATGCTCCTTTACTTTCCTAAGGCCTGATGGTAATTCATCTTCACACTGGAGGTCAGGAGAAGCTCAGATATTTGACTCAGATTACCAGAGACAGAGGTACAGTAGTTTTCAAACCTAATGTTTGAATTGAGGTGGGGGGGTAGGCAGCATTTCAGGTCAGATAGTTTCTTACCGTTTTTTGAGGACTAAATAGAAGGCCATTTGTAGGGCAAAAAGGCAGACGGGAGAAAAGGGCCTGAATATTGGTCTGGGACTCTTTCTCTGAAACATGTGACCCAGGGACAACATTCTGGAACCTCATTTTGGCAGATATAAGTCACCAGTAGAGGAAATATTTGTTGCTGAAATATACTAATGAGATGCATAACTGTTTAAATCAAATAACAAATTATATTTGTTATCTTATATCAGAGTTTTCCAAACTATGTTCTGTAGAACATTAATTCTATAGATATTACATTTTATTTTTTTTTAAATTGTTACTTCTTTTATTTATTTATTTATTTATTTATTTATTTATTTATTTATTTATTTATTTATGATAGTCACAGAGAGAGAGAGAGAGGCAGAGACACAGGCAGAGGGAGAAGCAGGCTCCATGCACCGGGAGCCCGATGTGGGATTCGATCCCGGGTCTCCAGGATCGCGCCCTAGGCCAAAGACAGGCGCTAAACCGCTGTGCCACCCAGGGATCCCCTAGATATTACATTTTAAAAAGGACTCTTTAAAGTTTAGAAAATGTGGGGTTAAACATAGTCAAAAACTGGGAGTGCCTGGGTGGCTTAGTCGGTTAAGGATCTGACGTGATCTCAGCTCAGATCTTGATCTCAGAGTCATGAGTTAGAGCCCTGTGTTGGACTGCACACTGGGTATGGAGCCTACTTTAAAAAAAAAGTTATGGGCAGCCCTGGTGGCCCAGCGGTTTAGCGCCACCGTTAGCCTGGGGTAACCCCATTAAGCCCCATGTTGGGCTCCCTGCATGGAGCCTGCTTCTTCTGCCTGTGTCTCTGCCTCTCTCTCTCTCTCTGTCTGTCATGAATAAATAAATAAAATCTTTAAAAAAAAGTTAAAAATGGGATTTTTTTTTACTCTAGAACTGAGAGACTTTACAACATTAATATTAATGTAACTGTGCCAACATTAAATATTACATGTAATATTTAATTTAATGGTTAGTATGTTGACATTAATGTTAATTCATTAATTAATATCTCTGTTAATATGTTAATGTGCTTTTCCTAATCCCATTTTACCAAGGAAACAGTCCTTGGCATACCAGTGTGAGAATGCTGCCCTCTATCATAAAAGGCATGATATTTTTGTTAGCTGCTTTCCTTAAGAGGCTAACTTTCTTTCATTTCTCCTGAGTTTGCTGTGAAGCCCATCTCTTCACCATGTGCATCACTGGGGAAATAAAGAGAAGCAGTTCAGTATTTATTATTTGAGATAGTAAAGCAATATGATGATTCAGCTTTCCTGTAACCCTAACTATTTTCTAAACAGAGAGCTTTGATATTGGACCACTTTGTTGATTTTGCAAAGGTGTCAACATGAAAGAGCAAGTTGAGAATACATATTGCAAGGTGAAAATGGTCCAGGTATAGAGTTTCTTATATGGGAAACTTCACTGTTTTGTTTTACAAGGAAAAAACTAGCTACTGCATTAGGAAATTATAGTTGGCATTATTTTGAATTCTTAGTACTAGATATTTTAAATGTTGCTGTTACTAAAATAATGACAGTTTAGAAATGGCCCATTTAATGGCTAACAGATTAGATTTAAATAATTAAGCTTGGTGGGGGTGGAGAGTGATTTCTGGGAGTATATTTCAGAATCCTAAAAACAAAAACAATAAAAAACAACCCTATTACAGGATTAAAAACCTAAATGTGAGACCTGAAACCATAAAAATTCTAGAAGAGAACACGGGCAATAATTTCTCTGACATTGACTATAGCAACTTTTGTCTAGATATGTCTCCTAAGGCAAGGGAAATAAAAAATGTACTATTGGGACTATACCAAGATAAAAAGCTTCTGATAGCAAAGGAAAAAAAAAAAAACAGAAAGGCAGCCTATGGAATAAGAGAAGATATATGCAAATGACATATCATCCGATAAAGGATTAGTATCCAAAATATACAAAAAACTTATAAAACTCAACAACACCTGAAAAGCAAATAATCCAATTAAAAAAGAGGCAGAAGACTCAAACAAAGATTTCTCCAAAGAAGACATCCAGATGGCCAACACATACTTGAAAAGATGCTCATCATCATTTATCATCAGGGAAATGCAAATTAAAACTACAATGAGATATCACTTTGCACCTGTCAGAATGGCTAAAATCAACAACACAAGAAACAGCAGGTGTTGGTGAAGATGTGGAGAAATAGTAACCCTTCTGCACTGTTGGTGGGAATGCAAACTAGTACAGTCACTGTGGAAAACAGTATGAAATTTCCTCAAAAAGTTAAAAATAGAGGAGTGCTTGGCTGGCTCAGTCAGTAGAGCATAGGACTCTTGATGTTTAGGTTGTAAGTTTGAACCCCACACTGGGTGTAGAGATTACTTTAAAAAAAAGTTAAAAATACAACTACCTTACAATTCAGCAATTCCATTACTGAATATTTTCCCAAAGAATACAAAAATACTAATTCAAAGGGATATATGCACCCCTATGTTTATAGCAGCATTATTTATAATAGCCAAGGTGTGGAAGCAGCCCAAATGTCCACAATAGATTAATGGATAAAGAAGATGTGGTGTATGCAATAGAATACTATTTATTCAGGCATAAAAAATAATTAAATCTTGCCATTTGCTACAACATTGGTGGAGTTAGAGGGTATAATGCTAAGTGAAATAAGTCAGAGAAAGATACCCATTACACTCAGATGTAGAATTTAAGAAACAAAACATACAAGGAAAGGTGAAAAAAGACAGAGAGAGACAGAGAGAGAGAGACAAACCAAGAAAGAGACTCAATTATAGAGAACTGATGGTTACCAGATAGGAGGTGGGTGGGGGATGAGTGAAATGAGTTGATGAAGCTTAAGGAGTGCACTTGTTGTGATAAGCACCAAGTGATTAAAGCCAGGGCACAAAGAGGAAAGACATGAAAGCTTTCTGTGTAAGCTTTTCATGGTGAGTCCCTGAACGTCACCTTGGTTAGGGAATAGTCAGTGTAACAGTGTTGTATGGTGACAGATGGTAGCTACACTTGTGGTGAGCATAGCATAATATATAGACTTGTCAAATTACTGTGCTGTACACCTGAAACTGATGTAAACTTACGTGTCAACTATACTTGAATAAAAAAAAAATCACTTTGCGTAAGACATTAGCATTAGAAGCATTTGATTTTGAACCTAAAAAGTGGACCCATCAATCTAAGTCATTACATGAGATAATGTTATTAGGAGATAGAAGTATGAACTGTATTTTTAACTGTTTTTGTATATAATTTTATCTTTAGCAGAGTGCTATTTCTGAAATTCTTCTTCTTAAATTACCTCCTACCTTAGTCCTTACATTTACTCATTGAGCAGGTATTTATTGAGCACCTATCATTTGCCAAACACTGGGTTGAACACTGAAGGTATTTGGTTCACTATCATTTCAAGAAGTATATTTTACTTGCATTAAGAAAAAATAAAATAGGTCATTCCACATGATGCACAAAAATGAAAAAAATATTTGAGAAAATATTTTAAGATACCAGCTTAAATATTTACTTATGCCAAAATTTTAGTAGGCTTGCTTTTTTTTTTTGGGAAACTGGGTTTTAAATTTCTTTTAAGATTTGCTCAGTCTTAGGGGCACCTGGGTGGCTTAGTTTGTTAAGCATCTGCCTTTGGCTCAGGTCATGAACCCAGGTTTCTGGGATGGATCCTGCAGCAGGCTCCCCACTGAGGGGAGCCTGCTTCTCCCTCTCCCTCTGCCCCCTGCCTCATGCTCTCACTCGCTTTCACTCTGTCAGATGAATAGATAAAAAATCTTAAAAAAAAAAAAAAAAAGATTTGCTCAGTCTAGGAATTGAGCACATATCACAGAGAAGGAAAACTGAGTGACTAGTATATGACAGTAACATTTGACTTTACTAGGATTCAAGACAAAGCAAATCACTTTTTAGATTAAAAAAATTGGAAAGTCAGATAGTATTAGTGATTGGACAAGTAGAATAGTTCATTACGATAGAATCTAAATTAATGCAATCCCTATGGAATACATGTTGATAATACTTATGAAATTTTCATTGTTATACCTTTCAACCCAACAATTCCAATTCTAGTCATGCTTCACAGGCTAGAGAAATTGTTGCCCATGTGAACTGAGAGACAGGAATGAGAATCTCTTGGGAGCGTGTGGGGCATGCAGTAGGTTAAGTGTTTAGCTCTTGGTTTCAGCTCAGGTGGTGGTCTCAGGGTTATGAAATCAAGCTCCATGTTGGGCTCTGTGCTCAGCATGGTGTCTGCTTGAGACTCCGTCCCCACTCTCTATATATAATATAAATAAATAAATCATTAAAAATACTGTAGAATATTACTTAGCAATTAAGAAAAATGAACTCAGTCCACATATACAGTACAGAAGGATTTAAAAATCATAGCTTTGAATGAAAAAGCCAGTATAGATTATGTGCTACTTATGTAACATTATAATATAGACAAGTACATTCATTTTATAAAGCATAGCTCTCTGTATATAAACATACACATATGTACTATATACAAACACACATATATGTATATGTAAAATTATAACAAAACACTCTGGAAAGATACACACAATTCATGAAAGTGAAGAGACTGGGAGGTTAATCAGTCTGGATTGGAGGTGAGGGGGAATCTAGGAGACTTCATCAGCAGTGTTTTATTTCTTAAATGCAAAGACAAAGAATTTATTAAAATGTTAACAATGATCAATTCTGGGTGTTGATACATGGGTGTTTGTTAGAAACTTTGTATTTTTCTACACCTTGAAAATCTCTTATAAATAAGAACTGTTCTTTTTTTTTTTGGAGATCAATCATCTACATTGTGCCTAGGTTTGGTAAATTGTGCACATTTCAACCCACACAATAGTAATAAATGGGTCTTGGAACAAAACATGCATAATCCTCTGCATAGCTGCACAGCACATTCTCACCAAGCCAACCTAAAAATAACTGAAGAGTGAAAGTATTATTGGATAAAGGGCCCCTCAGTTGACCTTCAGGACTTTTGGATTGTCCATTCAGTTAATCTTGTCACAATCACATAATTATGAGGTTGGTTTGAGCTTAATGGACCAGTATATACAAGGAAAATACGCTGTAACCAGAACTGTGCCACATCAAAGCCCTTGGGACATGATGCTTTTCTAGTGTTTCTAGTGTTTCAACATGAGGTTTTCCTAAAGATAACAAAGACTTTAAAAAAATATGCTTTTCAGGCATATCACCCTTTCCAACTAATGTGCCTCTCCCCACGTCAAGTTATATATCCCCTCCAAATATGTTGATGCTGCATGTCCACCATATAAATATCCAAATCCCATACCATACCTTAGTGGGCTACAATAGTTTGACAGAACAATACCTATAAAAAGCAATAGAGCTGCAGAATTCTATTAAGAAGACCATTATATCCTCCTCTGGAAGATAAACTTATAAGCTAAAATACCAGTTAGTAAAAATACAGGAAAGAGAAAAGCAACCAGGCAAGGATACAAGTACACTCAAGTGTTGCTTGAAATTCCAGCTGAGTTGAAGTTGGAGTTATTTAAGAAAAGTCAAATAACTGAAGAACCAGTTTGGGAGGCTCAGTCTGTTTTTTTTTCCCCCCTTTTCTTTTAAAGATACACACCACTTAGCTCTCTGGAAAAATAATGTTGAAAGAGATTTCTATCCAACAGAATGAAATCTGAGACCATCCCAGGTCAAATGCAAAGTTATAGATTAGCATTCCCAGTGAAGTTTTTCTCCCTCTCAAACTTCAGATTTTGAACAATTTTGGGCTTTGAGAAAAGTTGAAAGAGTACCTGGTGAAGTTTTGAAGATACTTGGCACAATGAGAGACTGGATAATAATTCATATGAGAAAAATCTATAAAATTTACTAATTTATATGTTAGTTTTTACAGATGTGCATGAACTCTACCCATGTATATCCTTTGTTTATGCATTTAAATTTAGTAAAATTACATTTAAGGAAAAGCAACAGAAAATTTGGTGAAGAGAAAAGAGAAAAGAAAAGAAGAGGAACAAAAAGCCTTAATTAAAGAATGCACAAAATGCTCCGAAACTTGATTTTCAAAGGAGGCCTGAACAATTGGTTTGCTTGATTTTTGAAACAGAGTTGAAGTTGTTTCAGCCTTCCGTAGAGAGAGCCAAAAGGAGTACTAGGGGGACAGTGTCTCAAAGGGGACCAGAGGCAAAAAAGGAAATATGTTGTCCTTTCTCCAAGGGAAAAGGTAAGTGGGGAGGGAGGAGACTTGAAGTTAATGAATGCTTCCTTCCTTTCTGTCACACTTGGGGAGTAGCCAAAGACCCTTTATGTTCTGTTTTTTTTTTTTTTTTTCTCTGTTAGTATTAGTGCCTTTAGCATTTCAAGATGGCCAGATAGTAGTGTGGTAATTTTTATCTCTGTCTCTAAAATTTTTATCTCTAGATCTCTAAGATTGATATGCAAAGGCATTGGGTATTATTTCTACTTTTCATGGCAGTTAACTCTCTCCTGTCAGCTAACTTTAGTAGGTACGCTTATGTGCTCCAGTCTGGGGGTTTGGTTTTTCTGCTCTGTGTTAACAGGTCTTGCTGAGATCAGGAAACCCCTTCCTCATGCTAGAATCTCTGGCTTCCAGGTTAAGCTTTAGTCATAATGCTTATATCACATGCTTGCTTCCTATCTGCACAAATCGATGCCAATTCTTCCACATCCGATGTGTTCTGCTACCTCTCAAGTCCTGGCCTGAATAACACCCAAAGCCCTTGGGTCTGTGTCTTGTTAGCCTCTAGAGGTGCATCTCTCTCAATGGTTGTTGCAAAATTTCACTGTTCTTAGATTCTCAACTGTGGGTTTCTATCTCTGGAAAAGCCATTCGTTAATTTGATAATGTTTATGGATACCTGTTAGATGCAAGACATTATGGCAGGAGCAGGGAATACAGGGTTGATTAGGATAGCCATGGTTCCTGCCTCATGATGCCTGTAGCCTAATGTGATCTTGCATAGGAAGCCTGCTCTAAGAAGGGGCCAGATTATTCACCAATGTGAACTGTACATAGAAAGTACAGACTAAGTATGTGTCTGTGCATGTATGTATGTTGATGCGTGGGAAGCAAGGTCAGAAGCAGGGAGACTAGAGTGATCACAATTGTATAAGTGAGAAAAATGGTATAGTTTAGAGATTATGGCATTTAACTGCAGTAGCAAGAGTGGGAAGTAATAATTTGAAGGAAGAGCAAACTTTAGATTTTTCTACTGAGGAAATTGATGGGAGATGTGGAGATGTCAACTAAATACATGAGTTTGGAGTTCAAGAGAGAGGCCTATGCTAGAGATAAAAATTTGAAAATCAACAATGTGTAGATACATTTAAAGAGATGATTTTAGATGATAACACTTTGAGAGAGAGTCTCAACAGAAGAAAAGGAGATCAAAGATCCTACCCTTCGATAAGCCAACATTTAGGTTCTGAGAGCAAAAAAGAGCCAGCATAGAAGGACTAGCCAGTGGAGTAAGAGGGAAAGCACCAATGTTCCATAGCCCTGCAGCCAAATAAAATGTCTTAAAGAGAGAGTGAGCTCCTAGGTCAAAGGTATTAAGCGGTTAAAGAGATGAAAAGTGAGAATTTGCCACTGGTCTGGCCCAAGGTAACCTTGGCAAGGGTGATCTGATTGGAGCTAGTTGAGGAAGAAATGGTGAGTAAAGAAGTGTGGGCAACAAATGCAGATAACTCTTTTGAGGAATTTTACTACAAAAGGAGTAGAGAAATGGGGATGAGATGTATACGTGGGGTTAAGTAAGATTTTCTAGAATCAGAAACATTATAGTATGTTTGTAAGTTGATGGGAATGATATGAAAGGGAGAAATCTGAGAATACAGGTAAAATAGGAATTACTATAGGATGAAAGTCTTTAAGTAGTTAAAGGAATTAAATCTAGGGTGCAGATAGAGCAGGACTAATTCATGCAGAGTAAAAAGAAATAAATTGGAACAGAGACCTATAGACACATAAATAGGCAGATGTGGTGGTTGGAAGGTGAGGTATTTTCTTCTGAGGGCTTTAATATTCTAAGTAAAATATGAAGCAAGGTCATCAATTGAGTTCAAGTAGAGGGTAAAAGGTATGAAGATTTGAGGAAAGAGTAAGAGAAATATAATAACCTCTTGGAGAATAAGAGAGTCAACTGATAAGGAAAACACAGTAGCATTAAGAACCCATTGAGGACGGTGGTCTTAAATTTAAAGTGAGATTGCTCATGGTTGTGGACAGTGGAGAAGGGACAATGGGTTGGAGATCCCAGCGAGGGTCAGGAATTGTTGGGGCCAAGATACTAGGGGTCATGAGTTGGAACAATAAAGACTAAAGGTCAGAGAGGAATGCTTGAAACTGAGATTCAGAAGATGGAGCCGTCATTTCTGTTGAAAAGACCTGGAGAGTCTAGGCACCTGGAATAGGATGGAAGAGTAGATCACTAGAAAGGAGAAAATCAAAGACCTGAGGGCCCAGAGTTTTCCAGAGGTGGAATATATAAGACATTTTACTGCTAATTTGTCATAAATTTCAGAGGGAAGCTGGAAGGTTGAGAAAGGGAGAAAGATTGTATTAAGTTAGGGGCTGCTAAGAAGTCATATGATGATAAGAATCCAGGTGATAAGCAATGACTTAGAAGCCTTGACTTGCTTGCTTGCTTTTAGATTTATTTATTTATTTTAGAGAGAGAGTGTGTGAATGGGGAGGAGTAGAGGGAGAAGGAGAATCTCCAGCCAACTCCTTGCTGAGGGTGGAGCCATCCTGGAGCTGACATGAGCCTGACTTGGGGCCCCGATGTCAGGATGCCAAGATCACCACCTGAGCCAAAACCAAGAGGCATTTTCTCAACCAACGGAGTCACCCAGATGCTCCAGAAGCCTTGGCTTTTTTATGGAGACTAATGGAAATAGGATTGTGAGGCCCCCATAGTCTCTTACAGGAAAGTGGATAATTTATTCTTATTCTAGCTTCTTTCTCAGGACCAGTCTCTCAGACACTCGTGCTTTGTAGCCTTAGCATTCCTTTGTCATTGTTCACAATGTTCTTTCCATTGTCTGCACCCACTAAATCCTCAGCTCACTTTTTACCTTGCTTTGATCATCTCCATTGTTCTAGCACTTACAGTCACATTTGATAGCTAACATGTAATAATTTTCTGTTCCTTAGTTATCTTCTTATTATATTTCCTATCACCTTTATATGCATCTTTTACCTCTTAATATGGCTTAGCAAATTTCAGTGAATACTGGTTGGGTTTTGGAACATAAAAGAAAATAATGTCTTCCAGAAAGCAGCATAAATTGTAAGAGTAAGCTGGGGAAACTTTAAAGGAAAGTTTATTTTATTTTATATTTTAAGATTTTTATTTATTTGAGAGAGAGTGCGTGACAGAGAGAGAGAGAGAGAGAGAGCACACAAGAAGGGAGGAGGGAGGGTAAAGGAGCAACAGACTCCCTGCTGAGCAGGGAGCCTGATGCAGGACTCATCCCAAGATCCCAAGGCCCCCCAGGGATTGTGACCTGAGCTGAAGGCAGATGCTTAACTGCCTGAGCAACTCAGGCACTCTAAAGGAAATTTTAATTAAAAATTAATTAATGTCACCAATGTAAGGACTCTTTTAAAAAAAAAAATTCTCAGGGACCCCTGGGAATAAGTTTCCCACTTTGAAAAACACTAACTTAAACTGAAGTCTTTATCATTAAAACAAAAATATAAAATAAAAACAAATTTCTTATTGAACTCATTAGTGAAATCAAAAGAATGTGTCTGCAGGACCCAGTTGAGAAACTCTCCTGCTTAGATTACATATTAAAAGAACAGTGAGTGACTTAAAGAAATGTTATAACAGATAATTTTGAAATGAACACATGGAAATATTCATTTTCAAAATATGTTTGGAAATGAATCTTATAAGGCCATTCTTAAAAAACAAGGCCTTGGACAGAGGAATGCTCGATATTAACAACAGTAATAACAATAGCAATAATAATTTTAAAATTTGGGTATTTTTAGGAGAGTTTCTTGTATTTGTTAAAATGAAAGCAATGAGAGTTATAATATACCCAGATGGTAATATATGTCATGGGTCTTCCTTGTCTTTTTTTTTTTGGTTTCCCACATAAACTAACATGCCCTGGTTTGTGACTTTTTGTTTCTTCACTAGGCCAAAACAAAAGAGATCTGCAGGGCAGCTGTGGTGTGGGGGCCAGGGTGAAGTCTTCCCTCTGGAATCCCTGCTCCCTGAGACAGGGGAGCAGGCCCTCCACCCACATTCCCCTATGGAGGTAAGACCACAGGGGGTTTGCTGTGACTTGGAAATGGTGTGAGGTTTCCTGCTTTGTCAGAAGCCCTACTGAAGGTGAAATTGAAGGTGCATTGTGGGAGCGTCCTTTGAAGGTTCTGCATGAGCATAGGAAATGACAAGTTTGCAGGACTCTTTTTACTATAAGGGAATTTGCTTTGGATTTTTATTTCTAAATTCTCTGAGGCATCCCCCAGGCCTGAATCAGGTGCTTGTTTTGGGCTCTGCTCTGCAGGCAAGACAGTACTTTTCCCCCTTCTTTTGAAATTGGCCAGCTGCAAATTTTATCAGTGAAAACCAAATTCTAATCTTGGTTATAGATATAGAAAATGTAGCTTTAGATTATGTCCTTAGATTGTGTTGATATATAAAACACCTGCAGGAATGAATTGGAACTTTATAGCAATTTTTAGAAATAAAGTAGTAAATCTGTCTGTAGTAATATGTCAACCACGCAGAAAATAGGAGCACATATTGTAGTTTGTAGACCAGTATCCTGTCACAACACTTTTGGAACATTTGGTTCATGTTCTGTCACACGTTCTTTAGGATTGTTATGCAATTGCCTCTAAGATGTTGGCTGTTTTAGGCAACCTTTAAAGTTAGGGTCCTTCTGCCCCTCTTTATTGGGGCAGAAGTAATCTATTTTTATGTGGTGGTGGATAATATTTCTCCTAAGCAAACTTTTGTTTTTATCTTTTGAAACTTTTAAAGAATTGAGCCTTAGAAAATCAGACTCTCTCTGTGAGTGGAAGGGGGCTCTCTTTCACCTGCCACAGTCCAAAGTGGACGTTCAGAGCAGATTCTGGGGCTAGGGGACCTGGCTCTGCTACCTGCTGGGCATGCGACTTTGGACAAGTTACTTAAGCTCTCTGTGCATGTTTTCTAATCTGTGAAATAAGGATACTAGAGCTATTATAAGGATTTAGTGAGTTAGGATTTGTAAAATGCAAAGCATGTGCAAAGTACTATAAGGACCTGTTAAAAAAGGAAACACCCAGTGATTTTCTAATGATATAGTTTTTCAGAAATTTGAGGTGTTTGCTTCTTTAAGGAACATAAACAGGTTAGTATGAATTTGTTCAGCTGTCTGTTAAGCAACAGTATCTGCAGATAGGTCACTAAATACGAATTCTCATAAAACAAGTGGTTCTGCCCCCGTAGGAGGGATGGTTCCTTGTGAGAAACACAGCCTTAGTAAATTACTGAGACTCTGGCTGTCAAACAGATTTATGCAAACGTGGTAAAGTGCACTGCTTTATTTTAGCCCTCTGCTTATAATTCTTTTTGAAAAATTTCAGAACAAATGACCAAGACACCACCTTGGACCAAAGGAATTTTGTATCTTATGGTGACAAATTCTATAACTTGGATACAGTCCTGATTTGTAGCCAATGAAAGGAGAGGATTCATCCCCCCCAATCAGTTAATATTGCCATTAATAAAAGGTAGGGGAATCCTTTTATTAGAACTTTGCTGGGGAACCAAAAACGTAAGTTTATTTTAAAGCTTGGCTCAGGGCAGCCCCGGTGGCTTAGAAGTTTTGCATGCCCAGGGCGTGATCCTGGAGACCTGGGATCGAGTCCCACGTCGGGCTCCCTGCATGGAGCCTGCTTCTCCCTCTGCCTGTGTCTCTGCCTCTCTCTTTGTGTGTGTCTCTCATGAATGAATAAATAAATAAAGCTTGGCTCAATGCTTTAGGCTTCTGGATTTATGAAAATAATATCACATTATTAGTATAAAGATATAAAGAGAAAATACTTCTAGACATTGTCAATTTTGTAAATACCTATATAATTTCTTGTTTTTCCATATCATCTATTTAAGCTGAACTGAACTAATTGATAGCCCTGAATTTTAAAGATGTTTTGCAAAAACCCCCACATAACCCCACAAAAACCCAACACACACACACACACACACACACACACACACACACATCCCAAAACCCAACCAATCCCAAATATCTCAAACCTTTCATTCTGCCAATATGTAAAGCTTTAGGGGGTAGTATGCTCTGGTGGTTAAAGATTTGGGCTCAGAGCTAGATGGATGTGGGTTTGAATCCTTGTCCTCCCACTTATTAGCTATGCTATCTTGACAAGTTACAAGGCCATATATGTAGTATATGTGTAGGTTTGTACACAGGCCTTAGTTTGTATATAGCCTTATAGGGCTGTGAGAAGTAAATATATTTACACGTATAGAATGTTTTTGACTCTGCTTGGCACAGGGTAATTGTTCAATAGATGTTGATAGTTACATTACTGAGAATCTGGCTCCATTGTGAATAGTCACTTCACTCTTTAAAGACAAGACACTGGGGCATCTGGGTGGCTCAGTCATCTGCCTTCAACTCAGGTCATGCTCCCAGGGTCCTGGGAATAGGGCCCTACATGGGGCTCCCTGCTCCATGGGGAGTCTGCTACTGCCTCTCCCCCTTCCCTGCTTGTGCTCTTTCTCCTTCAAATAAATAAGCAAAATATTTAAAAAAAAATCATACCAGCAAACCAATAAAAGAATTATGAAAATTAAAAAAAAAAAAGATAAAGAAAAGTCACCCCTAATAATTAAGTTACTTAGGACTTGGTTTTTTTCTCTCTTCTTCTACCATGTAAATTTATTTATTTATTTATCTATCTATTTATTTATTTTTAAAGATTTCATTTATTTATTTTGAGAAAGATAGTAAGAGAGAGCCTGAGCAGAGGAGAGAGGCAGAGGGATAGGGAGAATCAGACACTCTGCTGAGCAGGGAACCTGAGGATGGGCTCAATCCCAGGACCTGAGATCATGACCTGAGCCAAAGGCAGATGCTTCACCTACTGAGTCACCCAGGTGCCCCCATGCCATTTTTAGAAATTAGAAAGCCTTAGAACACCTGGCTGGGTAAGTCAGTAGAGCATGTAACTCTAGATCTTGAGGCTGTACAGAATTAGGGTAGAGTTTACTTAAAAAAACAAAACAAAACAAAACAAAAAACCAACTTAAAAAAATTAGAAAGCCTTAACATGATTGATACATTTGAATGCAGGATTAGATATTCACACCCAATTCAAATGTTCATGTCTGCACTTGAAACCAAAATTTGACAATGTGAGGCAATGAATACTGTGTAATTTGAGTCTATGAGAAATCTAAGGCCTTAAATCTAGGGAGACTATATCAAAGCTTAGGCTAACTTCACCTAGGGTGTTTTCACCTTCAGGATATTATGGCTATGTATATCTCCAAGGCTTAGTTCAACTCTCTCAAGTAGTAGGTGCTCAATAAATATTGATAAGGAAGGGATAGTTCACTGAGGTTTTAAAACTAAGCCAGGTAATCAAAGATGATCTGACCTTTATCAAAGTATCTCCCGGATTCCCTCTCTATAGAAGAGAAAGAGGACAAGAAATCTTCTTGTCTCAAAGTAGGGAAATCGAGTAACTTTCCAAGTAATAATATACGCAATAGGATAAGAAACCTCCCTATTCCCTTCCAGTATATTAAGGGCCTATGACTAGAGAACTTTCAAGTTGGGAGAGGAGGTCTCCTAGGCCACGTTCCTAGTTTTAAGAGGAAAAAACCGACTTCGAGGGTTCCAGTTGTATATCTAACGGGAAGTCCAGTCTCAGAAACCTCTCAGCACACCATCATTTCATCAGCCCGTTGGTAAAACTGTGACTTAGGCATGTCTTTTAATAGAAGAGCGAGGTGTGGGCAGGAGTAACAGAGTGGGGTTCTGCTTCCTGCGTTCGTCACCCTTGCAGGGCACAGTTCACAGACACAGGTGCGCAGAGGGTGCACCTTGGTTTCCACCGCGCCGACGTTAGGCCAGCCTGGGATGAAGCTGACCGAGCTCCTTCCCTTGTATCTATTTAGTGAGCCCAGGAGTGCGTAGCGCGCTCTGCGCTGTCAGGAGGAGGCAGGACGGCCCTGGCGCCCACCGCCCGAGGCAGGATCGGGAGTGGAAAAAACAGGGAAGAATGACTGTGTACGGGGTGGGTGCTGCGTAGGCTTTGCTCAGGAGGGGGCCACAGGGTGGGATCAGCTGACTGGAGGATTTAGACTTTTTATTATCAAGACTGAGGTGACCCAATAAACCCCCCACGCCTCCAGGGACCCGGAAAGTTTGAAGGACGGAGTTTGAGGGAGCGCATCCCCGCGGCTGGCGCCCCCCTGCACACCCCCCCCCCCCACCTCGGGCGCGCCGCTCCTCTCCTCCTCCCCCTCCCTCCCAGCCCGGAGGGAAGGGCCGGCTCCGGCGGCGCTCGGGACTCATCCATCAGCCGGGGAGGAAGAGGGGGAGGAGGGAGGAGGCGGGAGGCGGGCGGCGGGCGGAGGCGGTCCCCGGCCGCGCGGCGCCCTCGGCGGGGCGGCGGCGGAGGGCGCCCTTCCCCCCGCGCGCTGATTGCTGTGGCGGCCTGCCCGTCCCCGCCCGCGTGTGTGCGAGCGAGCGCCAGCGCCCGGGCCGGCCCGATGGGGGTACTCGAGGCTCTCGGGGACGCCGGGCGGCGCTTTCCTCTCCGCGGCGAGTGAGGCTCGGAGGTCTGCGGCCCCGCGCCCGGCAGTGTCCGCGGGCGGCCCCCGGAGCTGCCCCCCTGCAGGAGGCGAAGGGCCCGGCGGGTCCGGATGGCGTAGCTGTGCCGCGGCGCTGCAGCTGCCGGAGCTCGCCGCCGCCGCCGCCGCCGCACGCTGGGCGGGGACACCGGGCTCCGCGGGGCTCCGCCGGCCTCCGACTTGCGGCGGGGGGATCCGCGCCCGACGCGCCGCCTCCGAGGTACGTGCGGGCCCGGCCCCGCGGCGCCGCCTCCGCGCCTCTGGCCCGCGGGCTCCGTGGGCTCCGTGGGCTCCGCGGGCTCCGCGGGCTGCACCGCCGTGCGCGCTGCGCGGGGCTCGCGCCTGCTCGCGGCCCGGGGCGCTGCGGCCGCCGGACCCCGCGCTTGGGGGCGGCGTTGGTCCACGCGTGTCTCCGCTCCGAGGAGCGGCCGCCTGGGTCGGTGCGCGGCGCCCGTGGCGATGCGCTGTCCGGGGCGACGGCCCCGCTCCACTCCTCCTCTCCCTCGGCGGTTCCTCCCGACCCCCCGGGGCGCGCGGGCCACTTGCATGCGGGCGCGGGACGGCGGCGGGCGCAGGCTTGCTGAGGGCTTGCGCTCCTCGGCGCTTGCAGAGGCTGCGCCCTGGACCCGCGCGCCCCGGGAGCCGCGCTGCCCGCAGCCCGCGCCCGGGGGTGTCGTGGGGAGGCGCGGAGCGCTGCAGCCCGCAGCTCCGCCTGTGGCCGCTTACCCGCTACCCGGTTCGTTTGGAACGCTTCTTAGCATGTCCATTTGGTGAGAACAAACTGGAAGTCTTGGGCTGTTGCTAGCAGAATCTGCTTGCAGACTTCTTATTAGGGCATTTGCCCACTTTTCCAGAATCACGTAGTGTAGGGAGCCGGCGTTGTCAAGCGTGAATGACCTTGGCATAGTGGCACTTAATGGGTTCAGTTGAGAGAAGAGTTGAGAGAAGAAGATCGTTCGAGTCCCTCAGCTGTGAAAAGCGAGTAATAATGGGTCTCATAAAGTCACTGTGAGAATGGAATGACTTAACGTATGTTCAAGTACTAGGAGGGTGTCGCACGGGTGTTAGAGCTGTTGGTCCCGAGCGCACAGGTGATGCGGAAAGAGCAAAGAGGGTAAAGGATGGTAGGAGTGACAGCCGGAGATGACGGGGAACCAGGCGTCTCCTGAACATCTCCCTTAGAAGAAAAGTTAAGGGAGCCGTTTGGGTGGAAAGAAGTCCCTAGAAGTAACAAAGCACAGGTCAGGACCTTTTAATTATCCTGAAATGGTACTTTAAGGCTGCTAACAGTCATTTCACTGTGAGATTTGCTATTTCTCTCGAATAGGAATAGCTAACGTTTACTGAGCCCAAACTGTGTGTGTGTCACTGTTTCCTATGCCTTTCGGACCACTTAAACCTCACACGGACTCTGTGGTTAAAACACTATCAGCCCCATTTCACAGATGAGGCGGTAGAGGTTAGTTACTTGCTCAAGCTAACACATAACTTTCTGTTCTGATTCCAGAGCTAGTTTAGTCACTGAGGAGCATCAAGTGCAGTCAGTTTTCTGTGCAGTGAGCCCAGGTGTCTTCTCCAGTTCAACTTCCCATTTTGGCTGGACATATATCCCTTGAAACAGGAATCAGGTATCTGTAATGAATTTAGGTAATGTCCTTACTGGGGTGCCGCATTACAGCTCTGAAGCTAGATCCAAGTAATTATAAACAGAACCCTGATGGGTATTACCATGAATCTTTATTCTTAATTTCTTTTATTCTCTTCACATTGTCAGAGTTACTTGGCTTCCTTAGGAAACAGCTTGGGGTTGGCACAGGAGGCAGGGAAATAATTCTTACCCCCTTAAGGGCTATTAAAATGAAATTGATTTCATGCCATTGTGTCAGTTAAAGGATGTTGCTCTGTTTCTTGGTGTTCTCTGCTTTTGGCTTTAATTCTGCATTGTTTAGTGTTTCAAGGCTTCAGCATATTTTCAGCCCTTCAGTTTGTCTTTGTCATTTGTCAACTTTAATTTTTCCTGTTTTGATGGAATCTGACCATTACATGGCAGCTTTGCTTAACAACTGTTGATCTAGCTCATGTTTTTAAATATAAAAATCACCAACTTACTTTTGAACCCCAGCACTTCAAAGGCAACCCCTGGGGAATTTATTGTTATTTTGAATATTAGCCAATAGGGGGAGTCTAACACACTATTGATGTCTATCAGGCACTTTTAAACCAGTTTTTAGGGTGTTAAGCATACATTTCAGAAATGGAAAATATTACGGCTTTATCTAGCAAAATCACCAAGTTGCTTTCTGAGTTTATGGTGGAAAACTAGGTTTAGTTTCAACTGATTACTATAAGAATGACTTTGAGGATCAGGCCTGTATATTGGATATATGTCAAGAACTTTCTGGTAACTGGACAGGTATTAAATACACATGCATGTAGTTTTTTCCATTTGTTTCTCTTAAGAAGTGAATGTAAGATAATTTTGTACACTTGAATAATATTTCAAGTTATCCAAGAGAACTGGGAATCCAAAGAGATCCATTGTTCATCCTTTTGTAATGATCCTCATTTGTCTTTGGTAGACAAAATTGGATGTAGTGAATTTGTTCACAGGGAGGTTGGTACACTTACAATCCTATCATTATCATTCTTCATTAACATCTTCCAAATGCAAGACAATGAGAGATTGTTATCCCGAGTAAGAGCAATTCTAGGCATTCTTTAGAGGCTTATATTTTAGTAAACAGTAATAGTTCAGAAGTATCATATTTGTTTAGAAGTGTGATGTGTCTATAGACACTCATTCTTGTCAATATAATAAACATTAAGAATTAACATGCTTGGAAAAACAGTGATACTGAGTTTTAAAAAAGGTTTTCAGTCTTTGCTTGCAGTTTTTATAGGCTAGTTTCCTTGTTTCTTGTGTATCAGGTAGTTTTGACTTTATTTCATTTAACAACCTAGGGTCATATGGATCCTTTTTAAAAATAACTTTCAAATTTAGTCCCTTCTTTCTCAATCTCAGCATTGCAAAAGCTACTTCAGGGGAGCATTTTACTTAGGTTTTAATTTAGTCTTCCATACTCTAATGTAGTTTATACTCAGTGGGCAAACATTTTAATTTAGTCTTCCATGCTCTAATGTAGTTTATACTCAGTGGGCAAACACTTTTCAGCCCCCTACTCCTAATAGGATTCTGATTCCTGGTCTTGGAGTTCAGCAAATGAGCTGTCCTCTTTCAAACCTCTGATAGCAGGGGGCCAAGATGCCTTAAGGCTTCCTACGGCTTTGTCTTGGAAAGTCTTTATAGATTGACAAAATTGATTTGCTTAAAAGAAGGTATTGTCCTATTCCTTTTAAGCCTCAAAGGAATTATTAATCTTTGCCTTTTGAATGCAAACTTAGTCGCTTCTTGTAAAAGTCAGGTGACTTTCTAAAAGGCAGAATCTGAGCCTAAGGGACGGGGGACCTCAGATATCCTTTTGAGCTTGGTATTAAGAAGGTGATCACTGTTGACTTCTTTAGTGCCTAAGGGATCATCAATTTCCTGGGATGATAAATCTGGGAAGATCTGACTTTACGTTTTAGTTTAACAACAGAATTTAGAGGATGACTGGTAAGTACTAATATTGCTGTAACATTTTTTTTCTGGATTTATATGCTGTCATCTTTTTGAATTGCCCCTATTCTTGATAATCCATCTTGAAAATGTGTGTGTGTGTGTTTAAGATTTTTATTTATTTGGGATCCCTGGATGGCGCAGCAGTTTGGCGCCTGCCTTTGGCCCAGGGCACGATCCTGGAGACCCGGGATTGAATCCCACATCGGGCTCCCGGTGCATGGAGCCTGCTTCTCCCTCTGCCTGTGTCTCTGCCTCTCTCTCTCTCTGTGACTATCATAAATAAATAAAAATTAAAAAAAAAGATTTTTATTTATTCATGAGAGACAGAGAGAGAGAGAGAGGCAGAGACACAGGCAGAGGGAAAAGCAGGCTCCATGCAGGGATCCCAATGTGGGACTCGATCCTGGGACTCCAGGATCACGCTCTGGGCGGAAGGCTGGCGCTCAACTGCTGAGCCACCCAGGCGTCCCCAAATATTTTTTTGTTGTTGTTGCTATTGGACAAAAACTAATTATAATTGTCAGGTTCATTAGTTAATGAGGACAGTTTTCTTTTATCTTTTTTTTGCTCTTCACAGCTATTTGAGACATGATTTTATCACTTTTATTTTGTACCTTGGAGCATTTTTCCTTGTTTTTAACTTTTGAAATCTTGAAACTTAAAAAAAATATTAACTGCCTTTTGAAATTTGCGTAACTCAAGTAAGTAAATGTGTTTAAGGATCTTTAACTTATAAGTAATCTTGTATCACCTCTAGGAATATAGACAGTTTGGAATGTAGAAGAGCAAATATAGGTTATATGAAAAGCTAGCCTTCCACAAATTACAGCCTTTAACAACTTCTGTGAGAGCTTGTGTGGCTTTGAAAGAAAATTACTGCACTAAGATCCATGGCAGTAATTTCTCTGGTTCCACATCTTTAGAGTTAACACTTGGAATGATAACATTGTCTCTTTGTAGCATTTCATAAAACACAAGCTATTGCTAATTTGTTTGGTTTCCAGTCAAGCTGAAATAAATCCACGCAGCTTGGAAGGACTTTATAAAAAATGATCTAGGTCCATTTCCTGGGATCTGTCCCTTTCTAGATTTCTTGTTTTATATCTTTTGAAATAGAACATTTGTTTGGTAAGTGACATTGAGCTTTATTTTCTCTGTTTGCAAAGTCCTTGCTTAAGATTTAGTACAGATTTCTGAGCATTTTTTTCCTTCTTTCAGAGAGAGTAATGATTTTTATCTCTCAACCAAGAAGTGTGCAATGTTTAGTGTTTGAAACAACATTTGTAAACATTCTGCATGAGGCCGTTCTGATTTGAACGTCATGCGTTTTTTATTCTTTAGTTTTCTAGGCCAACCATCAAGACTCAATAAAAGGATAAAAAAAATAATTGGGTCTATTAGTAAAAAAACTTAATAAGAAGATAACTCAGGGCATACTTACAATGCATGGTACCTTTTTAAATTGGGATTATTACTGAAGGTCTGAAATAAGAGTCTTAGCCATCTTGATATGTCCTGCTTAAGGTGATAGAGGAAAAAGAAGATTAACACCTACATTTGTGCCGAAAGCTTTTTCAAGTCTGGCAAGAGGACTCTGAATTAGAGTAGAGTGTGGCAAAGTTCATTTTTAGGATTTATTTTTTTATTTTATTTTTTTTAAGATTTTATTTATTTGTCAGAGAGAGAGAGAGAGAGAGAGAGAGAGAGAGCCCACAAGCAGGGGGAGCGGCAGGCAGAGGGAGAAGTAGGCTCCCTGCTGAGCATGGAGCCTAATGTGGGGCTGGATCCCAAGACCCTGGGATCTTGACCTGAGCTGAAGGCAGACGCTTAAATGATTGAGCCACACAGGTGTCCCAATTTCTAGGATTTAATGTTAAGTTGTTGCCATAGTAATATTTTAGAATTAAATCTAAAATGTTATCTCTGTCCTTACTTTATGAAAAAGGATGGTAATTCAGAAGCATATACTCTCCCCATCTCTTGGACACTGAATTCTGGGAGGGGGGGGGGCGCATCCGAGTTGGGTGCTGTTTGCAGAGGAAGAAGCACCTGCTTGTTTGTCCTTATAAGTATATAATTCATTTCCCTGTACATGCTGAAGGTGTGGATTTTGTGTGAAATTGCAGGTGGAACATATGTAAAAACAAATTTAAGTTGATTAGTCCTTGAAAAAATGATCTTTAGAAAACAGTCTTTACAGATACTGCTAGTCCTTGGGCTTTCCTGTTAATTGGGTTGCCCTGGGAGAAGGTCTGCAGTTTTACAGGTATGATGGCTAATCGCTATTGATGGGTAAGAACACCAAATTGATCAGGTGGACGGTCCAGTGTAACTTTGGATTTCTTTTTTTAATTCTTATTTACTATTTTATTAATGGAATCTTGATGAATTACTTAATTTCAATTTAGTGTGTGAAAAGACTCCCTTTGGGGAGTATGGTTCTGTTAGCATTTTTAGTGATTTATGTGTTTTGACAGTATGCCATTGGTCTTTGGATGCAAAAATACACTGCTGCCTATTTGCAAACTTCATTTCATAATTAACTGATGATTGCTGGAGCAGAATGTGCTTTATTTTTCATAATTGGGAGGTCATTTTAAGTGAAATACTTAGATTCCAATCTCAAAGCTCTGTGTTCATGTTATACCCTAAGTACTGTTGTGCGACACTGCCTGTGTTGAGTTATCTCTCTTCTATTTTTCCTTTAAAATAAAACATACCCAAACACAAAACTCTCTTCTGAGTGTCCATAAAAAAATAAACGTCTCATTTTGTCATATTAGACTTTGTGCAGTTGGCTGGCAAATTAACTTCAACTTTGAGGGAAAGCACCAGTGACTCATTATGTACGTTTTGCATTAATTACATTGTAAGGTCTTCCCTATCTGTGTGGGAGAAGTTTCTGATCTTCTAAATGGGCATGTTTACTATTGCTGGTCTATCTCTTTTTGTCAAAGCCTTTCTGAGCAGACAGACATCCCTTAGTATTATTATTCTTCTGTCTTTATAGAGATTGTTACTTGTCGTGTATGCATAATATACCATCTGAATCATGAAAAAATTATTTAGGGTAACAACGGACTTTGTGAAGACACACCTTTTTCTTTTGTTTCCATCTTATTCATCCATTACAATCATTGCACAACCATTGGATGCATCATGTTTTTGGAGCCAGGGGAAGGATGACCTACTTGATACATTTTGTGTGTGAGTGTGTGTGTGTGTGTGTGTGTGTGTGTGTGTGTGTTTATGCCTTTTTCAGTTTGTGGCATCTTTGTTTTATTATTACAGTGGTTGCTTTCTACCATATTCAAGATTTTAATTTCATTCAGTGTGTGGGCGAATAAAGTTTCCTGTAGAACCAGTCCTACTAAATTCTTCAAAAAAGTTCTAGAAAGTATCCCATTTAGATACCTTGCTGGGTGTAGGGCTTTTGGTAATGTTCGAATGGGAGATAACTGAACACAAAGCAGGATTCTGTTTTGCTTAACCACGGAGAAAAAAGAAGGTAGCATCTAATTCATTAGGACAAAATTCACTCTTGTGTAATAATGAGGCATTTAACTGTTTTCTTTGGAATTAAGATATATTTCAAGTAGGTATATAGGTAAAAGATTTGCAAAAGAAACTTTGCTAAGGCTGAGGTTCTGTAGTTGGCAATTCCTGTAACCCCGAAGATCCTGTTCTCTGAAGCCAGGAAAAAGCAGTCTGTTTCCAATTATATATCACAAAAATAGGGAAATTAAGCCAAGAAAAATGATCATTTGGGGGTTGGGTTGCTTTTTTGTGGAGGGTAAAGGAGAAAGTACTCTAGTTGCACATTTAAAAAAAATCTGTTAGTCTTTCAAATTTTTGGCTTTCAAATTTTTCTCAATTTTTACCTTTCTCACAATTTCTATATTGGAAATTAAGAATAAATTTGGGATTAAAAAATTCCTTCTTCAGCTTCTTTTTGTTTCTCAGAGAACAAATAGAAGAGTTGTCAGGCAGTTTCTGCTGACACTGGCTTGGTGTTTTTGGTAGAGCCTTTTCCAGTCTGAGTGGTGTCAGGTTATGGACTCCCAACATCATACCAGGTAGTCAGTGCTGTGGTTTTTTGGTTATACTTTGACTCTACTTGATTGGGCATGCGGTCCCTGCTGCTGCTCTGTTGGTGAAGAGAGACTAGGGATGCTGGTGTGAGAAGCCTAACTGGAAGCTGAATGGTGTGTGGGTGCATATGGTGTCCTCAGCACTTGTCAGAAGCACCTAGCCTTTCTGAATGCCTGTGGCTAGTTTCAGGATTAGTGGTCCTGTGAGACCCAGGTGTTAACTAAGAAATCTCCTTTCTGCTGCCAGAAGATCACCCCCAGCAGATCTTAGTTCCTGTTTCTCACACCTTACACCTCCACAGAGTATTGAATAAAACTTTCCTAATGGTACAGAACCTCTGGTAATGATGTTGTCTGTTGGGGGCCAGTGGTGTTTGGCTATTGGCTCATTTCTTCTCACCTCCGTGAAACTCCTCAGCCAGCTGCAGGCAGGCTCCCACACCCGCCATACCAAGACGTCCAAGGTGCTAGAAAAGGTGCAAGGTGCAAAATTCATGCTTGCTTCCTGTCAGCATCGCTGCTGCCCTCTCTCTCCGGGGCCTTTGCCCTTTGCTGCTTAACTCTTGTCTTTTCCCTGAGTTTTATCATCTTGGTTTCCCTGGAGTTACTGCTTCTGATTTTCCCCTTACCTTCCCCATCTCTCTTCGGGTTTCTTTTCCAGTGCCTGATCCTTAGGTGTTGGCATTCTCCAAGGTTCTATATTTTCCCTTTCCCTTCTCTTCTCAGTTTACATTTAGTCGCTTATGTTTCCATGCCTCGGTGGCCACGTCTCTGCCAGTAACTTCCAGTTTTATATTTCATACCCAGATTCCCAGCAGCTACCTGTTTGCTCTGTAGGTCTTTCTGTTAAAACCAAGTCCCAAACCCAACCTACTCTTTCTCTGTGGTCCCCAGTCTCCATCCTTCATTTCCTCTGTCAGTAAATTGCACCAGTTACCAAGCCAGGAGCCTCAGACACACTAAACTACTTCTGCTTCTTCCCTGAGCTAACACCAGTCCCACGGAGCTTACCTTTAGCCCATCTCAGCTGACCTTCTTTTCCTCATTTCCAAATCAGCATCTCACTTGCCCTACTGCATGGCTTCTCCAGTTGGCTTTTCCTGGCCTCAGCATCTCCCATCTCCAATTATTCATTCATTTTGGTTGGTACCTTCTAAAACACAGATCTATTTTCATTTCTTACATTTTAAAAGTCACTGCTGTTCCATTGTCCTTGGCAAGAGATGTCCAGTTGTTAATAAAGTAGCTTCAGACTACTTTTTCTAGCCATTTCTCTTTCTACTTCTCCCTGAACCTCACTATGCTCATACCAGAGTCCTTATGGTTTCTAGAACATACCACATGCTCTCAGGCTCCATTGCTTTTGTACTTGTCTCTCCTTTCCCTTCTCTGGTGATCTCTTGCTTACTCATCCAGGGTATCTATCTCTCTTGTCAGGTCTGTGATGAGGCTATACATAGGTCTTCCCGGTAGTGGGTTGGTTGCTTCTTCCCTTTGGCTTACTGGACTTCTCCTGCTACCTCCTGAGAACTCTTTTTTTTTTTTTTTTTCTCTCTCTCTGCCAGATTGTAGACTTTGCTGGAGCAGGATGGAGTCTCATCATCTTTGTATCCTGAAAGTGTGTCAGGAGCTTGGCTTATAATCTGTATTGTCAAAATGAATTCTTCAACTCTATTCTACTTCAGTTAAAGATCTGGGGAGAGGTGAAGTTTACAATAGATAGAAACTGTAACTATATAGAAAATGCAAAGGAAATAAACTCAGAATCATAGAGCTTAGGGTTATAGTGGGAGTTAGAAATAATCTTCTTTAAGTCCCCCTAAAGATGAGAACAGCCAGGTATGGGGAGGTTAGGTGGCCTGCCCACAATCATATAGCTGGAGAGTAGTTCCTTCTTTATTTCTCTGCAATATACTCTACCCAAAAGCCAGAATGGCTTTGAAAACAACTAAATTAGGACCTGTCATTCCTCTGCTTAAAACACTAATGTTCCTATCTTTCTCAGAGTAAAAGCCAGAATCCTTACAATGATCTGTAAAGCCACACACAACTAACTGTGACTCCCTTGGCAATTATCTCTTCGATCTCACTCCTGTGCTCTCTGATTCACTCACCGCGCTCCAGCTGCCTGGCCTACTTGCTGTTCCCAGAGCATGCCAGACATGCTGTCTCAGGGCCTTTGCATATGTTTTTGTTGCTTGGAATGTTTTTCTCTTAGATATCTACAAAGCTCACTTCCTGTAGGTCCTTACCCCAAACGAAACAAACCAAACCAAAGACCCCAAGTATTTCCTTTCCCTCTTCTCTGCTTTGTTTTCTTAGCATGTATCTATATCTCATATACAATTATATATTTTGTTTACAGTTTGTCTCCTTTGACTAGAAGGTAAGTTCACCAGGGCAGGGATTTTTGTTTTGTTCCCTATTGAATCCCTGTATCTGGAGCATTGGTGGCATGGAGCAGGCACTTGATAAATATTTGTTAGATGAATAAATGAATGAGAAGATTTTGTGGATTTCTTTTTTTTTTAAATTTAATTTTATCTATTTATTCATTAGAGACATATAGAGAGAGGTAGAGACACAGGCTCATACAGGAGAAGCAGGCTCCTTGCAGGGAGCCTGATGTGGGACTCAATCTTGCGACCGGGATCACACCCTGAGCTGAAGGCAGACACAACCGCTGAGCCACCCAGGCGTCCCTGTTTTGTGGATTTCTTATAGCTCCAGTTAAATGTAGGCTTATGGTATTACAAAGGGAAAACAATCAGATCTGTCTGGAAGGAGGAGAATCTGATGTTTAAAAAGCCTCATTTGAGACCTGTCATACTAGAACAGTGACCTCTTTTTAATTGATTGAAAACGGCAACCATGGTCTCCAGCCTTACAAGTGGTTTGGGAAGACTCCCAGTTTACCTCTCACAGGCTTGGGCTTGTGGTGGTTTCTCTCTGCCTGTGATTTGCCCTTTAACCCATTGGGCTGCACAAATGAAAAGTAAACATAGCATTAAAGAGAAGAGCAGGGGGAGAGGGTATAGGGCAGAGGAGCAGAATTTCCCCGCGGCCCTGACATCTTCCCTTGGCCCTGGGCCCATCCACTGGGCCACTCACCGTACCTTCCTGAGTTGCTTCAGGGCTGTGCTCTAAGGAATAGTCTGGAGACTGCCAGGCCAGATGACTTGAATTTTGCTTTGATGTTCGAATTTCTTTGAAAAGAAACATTCAGTTTAGGCCAAAAGGACAATGGAGAAAGGGTTTTTTAAAATTAAATTTGTCTTAATTTTGAAGAGAAGCTTTAACCCTTCTCAAGACAAGAATGTAGTTGAAATTAGCACGTGCTTCTATCAGTGATGCTAGTGAGGAGTCGGGCCTGGTGAGATCTGTTTTATGAAGCCAGTGACTTAAATCCAAGGGACAATAAATTATAGTTCTGAAGAAGCATCTGATTCTTGGGGATAGGGATGATGTTGAATAAAGAGCATAATTTGCATTAGTGTAACGGTCAACTCCTGCTCTTCTTTGTGATAACATCAGTGTGGTTCCTATGAGTCCTCCTCATCAGGACAGGAAGCCTACCGAAGGAAGTCGAAGGCTTAGGAGGAAGTTATTGGCCATGTACAAAGCTAACAGCAGATTTAACCCTTGGATTCCACACTATCAAATTGAAAACAAATGGTCTTGAACGGAGATGTTATCAATGACCTAGTTAAAAATCATAGCCACCATTTCCTGAAACCTGAGAACATACTAGGTAATAAGTGCTTTACGTGTTATTAATTAACTTATTTCTAATAACAATCCCATCAGGGAAATAGAATCATTATTTCTACTTTATAGCAGAGACTTGGAGGTATTTAGTAAGCTGCGCACAGCTACGCTGCTAGGAAGAGGCAGAGCAGGGATTTGAACCTCGGTAGGCAGGGGAGCAGGGTAGGGGGTCGGAGGTCCCCATGCTTTCCGCTGTCCTGTTGCCGTGTGTAGTCTGCTCTGAGAACACACCAAGCATGTACTTTCTGCAGGGGCTTTACACTTGCTGTCTCCACTGTTTGGGATGCTTTTCCTTCACAGGTTGGTCTTTCGCTCACTCTTGTGCTCAAATGCCACTTCATCTGAGAGGCCCTCTAAAAGCTTTCTGGTAACCAGTTCCACTTTGTGTGTGTGTGTGTGTGTGTGTGTGTGTGTGTGTGTGTGTGAGGGAGGGTCCTTCCCTCACACCACCAATTCTGACACTAGTTTAGTCCCATGAGACTGCCCTCTACTTGATGGGTCACAAGCCCAGGTTGCAGAATGGAGGTTCCCACAACCCTCTCTTTGGGTTTGATTAATTGCTAGAAAAGCTCACAGAACTCAGAAAAAACATTTTACTTACTAGATTGCTGGTTTCTTATAAAAGAATATGACTCAGGAACAGCCAACTGTAAGAGATGCAAGATGTAAGAGACAAAGTGTGGAAAAAGGGCATGGAACTTCCATGCCACTGGGCAAGCCACTCTCCCAGTCTCTACATATTTACCAACATGGCATGGCAGCTAGCTCTCCAAACCCCATCCTTTTTTTTTTTTTCTTTTTTTTTTTTTACAGAGTCTCTGTTACATAGGCAGGATTGATTAAATCTTTGGCCATTGGCAATTGAATCAACCTCTAGCTCCTCTCTGAAAAGGACCTGAAAGGTCCAACCCTCTAATGACCTGGTTGGTCCTTCTGGTAAGCAGCCTGATCCTGAGGTGGGGTCCAGAGGTTACCTTGATAACACAACAAAAGACATCTTTTATTCCTGTCATCACTTAGGGAATTCTGAGGATTTTAGGAACTTTGGCCCAGAAATAGGGACGAAGACCAAATATATATTTCTTGTTATAAATCACAATATCACACTTCCATGACCACCCTATCTAAAATAACATCCTTCCTCTCAGCACTCTTTCTCCTTAAGTTGCTTTATTTTTCTTTCATAGGACTTCCGTCACTTGACACATTATGAATTTGTTGTCTGTCTCCCCCACAAGAAGGTAAACTCCATGAAAACAGTGTCATGCTTAGTTTACTGCTGTGTCCCCAGCTTCCTGAACAAGGACCTGGCACGTGGTAGGTGCCAATAAATGTTAATTGAGTGAATGAATGAAGAAAAATAAACCTTCTAATTGAGGGATGCCTGGGTGGCTCAGCAGTTGAGTGCCTGCCTTCGGCCCAGGGTGTAATCCTGGAGACCCGGGATCGAGTCCCACATTGGTCTCCCTGCATGGAGCCTGCTTCTCCCTCTGCCTGTGTCTTTGCCTCTTTGTGTGTCTCTCATGAATAAATAAATACAATCTTTAAAAACGACAACACAATGCTAATTGATCCTTGCCTCCCTGATTTCAAAAC
Source organism: Canis lupus familiaris (assembly GCF_011100685.1). NCBI lineage: Eukaryota > Metazoa > Chordata > Mammalia > Carnivora > Canidae > Canis > Canis lupus. The sequence goes on from NC_049227.1 coordinate 57,536,677, forward strand.
ACAACAACTTATCTCGGGTCTGATTGAATCAGACCTGCCCACTACCTAGAAGGTGACCATCTGTGCCAGGCCTGATTGGCATCTGTGGAGGAGGAGCTCCTGTTTGTAGTGGTAAGAAAATCAGACAGACCTAGGTTCAAAACCTGGTGCCAGAACTTATTGGGGTTGTTGAGTGTCTTGAAGCCTCACTTTTCTCTCTACAGAGTCCAGGATATCTGTCTTCTTGGGTTGTTGAGATGATGAAATAAGAAATTTGAAAAACGCCTTGGGTGCTCAGTAGGTGGTAGCTGAGATATTTTGTGGGGTCGGAAGAGGAAAGCAGGGTGTTAGCCTGTAAAGGAAGGGGAATGTGGAATAAAAACACCAACAACCACAGAATAATTACAAAGCAGTATGTGGACAAGTCTTGGCTGTGCTACTAACTAGCTGGGTAACGATGGGCCAGTCACTGAGCCTTTCTAATTCCTGGTTTGCTAATCTGTAAAATTAGAGGGCTGGAGTGGATGTTCTCTATTTCTGACATTCTGGGTCAGCCCTGAGTAGAAGATAACATCGAACAAATTATACACAAAATGTTAAGGAGAACTGTGTTCACAGTGGGTAGGATTAATCAGAATGGTTTTTAGAATGAGGTGAGGGGAATGAGTAGAGTTCATGGAGTTTGAGGAATATAATAGAAATGGCAGATTTTTTTTAAAGGTTATTTATTTGAGAGAGAGAGAGAGAGAGCATGCACATGATGGGACACAAGGAGGGAGAAGCAGACTCCCCGCTGAGCAGGGAGCCCCCATGTGGGGCTTGATCCCAGGACCTTGGGGTCAGGACCTGAGCTAAAGGCAGATGCTTAACTGACTGAGCCACCCAGGTGCCCCAAAAATGGCAGTTTTGATAGAATGGGCAGATCTGACAAAATTCAGGTTTTGTGTGTACCTACATTGCTCAGAAAATAATGATTCAAATATTTTTTGTTTGTGTGGGGCACATGGGTGGTTCAGTTAAGTGTCTGCTTTCGGCTAGGTTATGATCCCAGATCGTGGGATCAAGTCCCACGTGGTGTGTGTGTGTGTGTGTGTGTGTGTGTGTGGTGGGGTGGGGGGCTTCCTGCTCAGTGGGGACTCTGCTTCTTTCTCTCCCTCTGCCTGCTGCTCCCCCTGCTTGTGCTCGTTCTCTCTCTGTCAAAGAAATAAATCTTAAAAAAATTTTTGTTTATATAAGTTATGTATTTTTTGAAAAAGATTTTATTTATTTATTCATGAGAGACACACAGAGAGAGAGAGAGGCAGAGACACAGGCCGAAGGAGAAGCAGGATCCCTGCAGGGAGCCCAACGTGGGACTGGATCCCGGGTCTCCAGGACCATGCCCTAGGCCGAAGGTGGCGCTAAACCGCTGAGCCCCCCGGGCTGCCCTTTAAGTTATATAATAAAAATAGCTACAGTAGTATTAGTTTTTTTTTTTTTTCTTTTTTGCACTTAGGGTGTCAAATTGAATGTTTTTCTGAGAATACTTTCCAGTTTCCTTAAGTCATTCATACTAGCCGTGACCTATTTCAGATTTCCACAAGTGTATTAGTTGTTAGTCCATATAATGCCAATTATAAGTAAGGTATAGAATAAAAGATTTTCTTGTTTAAACTCTTCATATTACAGATGAAGAAATTAAAGCCCAGAATGGAATGACTTGTCTAAGCTTGTAAAACATGTTGATGCCAGAACTCCTGTATCTTTTTTTTTTTTTTTTCAGAACTCCTGTATCTTTGAAGATCCCCGAGATACAGGTTCTTTCTCATGTATAGCTCTTATTTGTTGGTTTATCATTTATTATTGAGAAATATTTGGATAATTCACCATCCTTTCATTCTTCCAACTGTAATATACACGATCGTGTTTTATACTTGTTACCCATTATGGTACCCTCATTGGTAGCCGATTACATGCCAAATAGGTAGACCACTACTGCTACCAGGTAGACTGAGATCCTTCTTTCTAGAGTGAACAGATGTAGGAATGCCATACCTGGAAGGAAATAATCACATAAGCATAAGCATGCAGAGGATGAGGTGAGTCTTAAGTAGGCAGCATCTAGCAATCCTGGGAAGGTTATTTTTTTTTCCCAAAGATATTATTTATTTATTCATGAGAGACAGAGAGAGGCAGAGACACAGGCAGAGGGAGAAGCAGGCTCCATGCAGGGAGCCCGATGTGGGACTCGATTCCGGGTCTCCAGGATCACGCCCTGGACTGCAGGTGGCGCTAAACTGCTGAGCGCACCCCCCCCCCCCCCCCCCCCCCCCCCCCCCCCCGCCGCTGCCCAGGTTTTGGTTTTTATACTTGATTATACTTGACAGCAGTGGGTGACCATTGAAGGGTTTCAATTCTTAATGTTTCACATGTCTCGGCTGCTGAGCCCTCTCTTTACCAAATAATATGTTAAATAGTTGAAATGTTATCTATTGAGGGATTACCCTCATTTAAGAGGCCCATAATGTTATATTGGAAGTCAGTGAGAGAAAAAATAAGTGCTTAATTGCCATTAGCAGAATAGTCTATTGCTGAAGTGTTTATTCTGAATTCATGTATTTGCAGAATCCTTGTGAATATAAATAATCCTGTGACTAAAATATTTTAGTAAATTACTGTGTATTGTACAAAATAGCCTAATGGAGGTCTAATAGATGTAGCTTTCCCAAAGTTTTTTTTAATGGCTTAGCGCTTGCTAGGGCCTAAAGCATGATGATTGGTGTCCTGAGGATATTCAGATGTGCTGACTTTTGCTGGAATAATTGCAGCTTCGTGATTTAATGAGCGCTTTTGGTGATAGCTGATTCCTCACTCCAGGCAGCTTGGTTGGTGGTGGTGCCAGGCTGAGTTCCTCAGCCTCCGGCTAAGGCCCTGAAGCTAATTTGGGAATCGAAAGGTAGAACTGAGGAGGGCCAGGCAGCCAGATCCCTGTAACTTATACCAGGGTTGTTGAGACAGTAGCTTTACCACCTTTTCAGAACAGCTTTGCAATATTATGACTATTTTTAGGGTTAGTTTCATCTTAAAAATGAAGAAACGGGGTGGGGGGCACCTGGATAGCTCGGTTAGTTAAGGGAAGGTTAAGCATCTTGCTCTTCATTTTGGCTCAGGTCATGATCCAGCCCCAGGGCAGGTAGGGCTCCCTGCTCAGCCGGGAACTTGCTCCTCCCTCAACTCCTCTTCCTGCTCTGGATTGCATTCTCTCTCTCAAATAAAGAAATACATTTTTTTTTTTTTTAAGATTTTATTTCTTTTTTCGTGAGACACAGAGAGAGAGGCAGGGATAGTCAGAGGCTCCCTATGGGGACCTGATACAGGACTCGATCCTGGGACCCTGGGGTCATGACCTGAGCCAAAGGCAGACACTCAACCGCTGAGCCACCCAGGTGCCCCAAGAAATAAAATCTTAAAAAAAAAAAAGTCTGGGAATCCATTCTGATCTAAACCTGTTTTCTTGTCTGATCTGCTATAAGAGGTTTTTGTTTGTTTGTTTGTTTGTTTTAAATAATCTTTATACCCAATGTGGGTCTCAAACTTCAAACTCTGGGATCAAGAGTTGGCTTTACCAACTGAGCCAGGCAGGCACCCCTTTGCTGTAAGAATCTCAGTGTATCTTCCATGCTCTCTGGACTCCCTTCAGTCTGTTCTCCATAGGGTACTCAAGAAAATCTTTATTAATTTTTTATTGATTTTTAAAAATTTTTTCCAGTTATATTAAAATATAATTAACACAAAGGATTGTGTAAGCTTAAGGTGTAAAACATAATGTTACATATGTATGTATAGCAAAATGATCACCACAATAAGTTTATTTAACATCTATCACCACACTTACAGACTTTTTTTTTCTTGTGATGGGAACTTTTAAGATTTAGTCTTAGCAACTTTCAGATATATAATACAATATTGTTAACATATTGTCATATGTTACATTATATCCCCAGGACTTATCTTGTAGCTGATATTTATACATTTTGACCACCTTCCCCCTCTCCCCCCACTCCCCCTTAGTCCTGGCAACCACCAATCTATTCTTTCTTTTTTAGATTTTACATACAAGTGAGCTCATAAACTACTTGTCTTTCTCTGCTTGATTTATTTCACTTTGCATAATGCCCATGAGGTCTATCCATGTTGTTGGAAATGCAGGATTTCCTTTTTTTTTTTTTTTGAGGCCGAATAGTATTCTACTGTGTATATTGTATATATATACTGTGTTTTCTTTATCCATTCCTCTGTTGATAGATACTTAGGTTGTTTCCAGGTTTTGACTGGAACATAGGAGTGCAGGTATTTCTTCAGCATGATTTCTTTTCTTTTGGATGTATACCCAGAAGTGGAGTTGCTAGGTCATATAGTAATTCTATTTTTAACTTTTTGAGAAATCTCCGTATCCATAGTACCTGTACCAGGAAAAAAATTTTTTTTTTTTTGGAGTAGCTTCTATACCCAACATGGGGCTTGAACTCATGATCCTAAGCTCAAGAGTCACATGCTCTAACCTACTGAGCCAGCCAGGAGCCCCTGTACTAGGGAAATCTTAACCTAATAGATCCCACCACTTACCTGCTTAACTCTTTCTTGAACCTTATTTGTCTCCTTTCCCTTTTGGCTTTGCAGCCTTGCTCCCTCCAGTGTCAGGGACCTGTTACAGTTCCTCCAACTGTACTGTCATCCCTCACCCTTTTAAGCTTCTACTTATCCTTCAGGTTATGGGTACTTTTCCTTTAGAGCTCTTATCATAGTGTCTAATTACAAATTTGTGAGTATTGGTCTGTTTATCCCATCAAACTTTGAGCCCATGATGACAAAGAACATGTATCTTTGCTTGGCCATTATATCCCCATTGCCTGGCATGGAGTAAGCAATAACTAAAGACTTACTAAAGGAAGAAATGAAGCTTAGGAAATTAAATATCTTGCCTAATGTAACAAGTGGTGTTACTTCTAGACTATAAGCTTCATAAGGGCAGGATTTTTGGCACCTTTTTTCATCCTCGGCATCTTCAACAGTGCCTGGTTTATAGTAGTAAATATTTGTTGAATATTGTGTTTGAATGTGAGTCCAAAGATTTCTTTTAAAAATTTTTTAATTTTAATTTTTTTTAAAGATTTATTTATTTTAGAGAGAGTGAGATGAGGGGAAGGGAGAGAAGTTTAAGCAGACTCCACACTGAACATGGAGCCCAATGTGTGGCTCAGTGTCATGACCCTGAGATCACGACCTAAGCTAAAACCCAAGAATTGGATGCTTAACTGTGCCACCTACGTGTCTTGATTCCAAAGATTTCTTATCCAAATCTAAGACTTTTCCCCTTATGCCAAATCTGTCTGAAAATAGGGATTTAGAATTACCAGTTTCTCTTTATGGTAGAAAAATCTGAGAGTTACTGTTGTGATTCAGTAAGGTGGCTTTGCTTTTTCTGTATACAGGTCTTAAAGGGCATCCAAATGTCATTAGACAAACAACAGTATCTGTTCTACATCCTGTATACCCCCTTTTTACGGGCTGCCAAGTTAGATATTGATGTCATCCATCCTGCCTGTTTTCTAAATCCCCTGAATAACATGTTGAATAACCATCAGAACAATTCCTCTACCAGCTTTTATTTAACTGTTTGCAGACTTAACAATATATTTCTCTCTCCAAAATTCACTTACATGTCAGACCAGAAACATTTTAATGATCTGTTAAAAAATAATTTCATGTTTAAGGTACCAGAAACTCAGGTGTTATTTACTATCTGAGTTTAGGGGATGGCAATTTTTTTACTGCATTCAGTATATCTCCATCTTGAAGATCTTCAAATTTGTTGAATATTTTCCTAATTGGGGGCTGAAGAGTCTTAGTGTTCAGATATGACATCGCACAGTTTGTGCTTCATTTTAGCCTTTGCATTTTCAGAGAACTTGGAGTCATACAGCATTACCAAGCATTCTTTGTTATAGTTGCCACCTATAGTCCCGAAGTCAAGTCACAGTTTGTGATCAGTAGTGATTTGTGCAGAGGGTATATGTCCACATGGAAGTTCCATTGTCTGATGGCAGCCCTAGCAGACTTCTCCTTCTCTTGGGAAATCTGTTCTGAAAATTGAGAATTGAGAGGGAGAAAATGGTTCCTTGTTTGTAGTGACAAATCTGGATCTGGGAGGGAGACCCTGTCATGGGAAGACCTGATTTCTAGTCTTGACACTGCCATATTACTTTGAGCAAGTGCTGGGCTTGGAGTTTGGGTTCCTTTTCATCAGTGGAATCATGTTAATCTCTTCTAGCTTTAAAAGCTGTTATTTATCTGTAGCATGCCAATTCCTTTATTTTTTATTTTTTATTTTTTAAATTTTTATTTATTTATGATAGTCACACACACAGAGAGAGAGAGAGAGAGAGAGAGAGAGAGGCAGGGACACAGGCAGAAGGAGAAGCAGGCTCCATGCACCGGGAGCCCAATGTGGGATTTGATCCTGGGTCTCCAGGATCGTGCCCTGGGCCAAAGACAGGCGCTAAACCGCTGAGCCACCCAGGGATCCCTGCCAATTCCTTTAATTGAGAAATTGATCTACTCCAAGTTACATTCTGATTTTAAATAATTTTGTGTATAGCTGGCTGGGTTAGACTTGTAAGGGGAAGTTAGTAATTTCTCTCGCTGGCTTTTAGCCTATTGCCAGACATCATTTTACCGTTTATCTCTGAGATAAAGAGATGCCGTTTAAAAAAAAACCCAACCAACCAGGGAATACTGTTCCCAACCAGTTCCTTTTGAATATTGGTTTAACCCATGATGGTTTTCATTTGGGGAGGGAATTTTATTTTATTTTATTTTTTTTAAGTTAATCCTGCTCCTTACCTGTGCACGCTATCTGATCACTAGAGAATATGGGGCAAAACACTCTGTTTAATGGCCTCAGAAATAGACCTGGAGGAACTCTGAAATGAGAAGAATTAGTGTGAAATTTGTGTGCACGCATGCATTTTAAGTCCATTAGGCTCCCAGATTCTTTTCTGTTCATTTGTAGGTACCAAAAGTACTGATACCCTTTGAACTGGGCAAAATGACTTACACGATGGACCCCAAATTGTTATTTATTTCAAGATCACAGAGTACCTTATTTATATTTCTAAAGGAAGCATTTAGTTTATAAAGTCCAAAGATACTCAGGGAGTTTAGAAACCCAGGGTGGGAGTCCCTGCTGTTTGCAAATTGAGTATGATATATAACCTTAGAGAAAAAAGAAAGAGTTTGTATTTATTTCCTCAGTTTTATTTCAGATTAACAAAGCTGGGAGCCTCGATCATCCAACATTCTTCTAGTTGTATATTAAGGTGCAGGTCTTGGCCAAAGTTGGAGTTCCACAGAATGGGAACGACATGCTTCCCTTTTTATTCTCCTCCGCCTTAGGATCCTGTCACCACATTGAGAAGATTAGACAAAAACTCTTTACAGTTTATTTTCTTTTTGCACAAGTTACATTATGGAGGGACTTTTAAGCTAAAAGAAGAAAAACTCCCTCTTTGTTAGAAGCAGCACAGTGTGTAGTTTCAACTTGTCTTTGACTTCCTCGGAGATGTTTTAAGATCCGGTGTAAACTTGCTGTGGTTTGCCTTTGGGCATCAAACTGTTTAGCTTGGCTCTGTTATATCTGTAATTGCTGCATTTTAATAATTGCCCAATATTCTTGTCAGCAATTTGCAGTCTATATTTTTAATAGAACCTTTTGCCTTTCTTTCCACAGGTTCATTCAGACCTGGTTTAAGCCCCTGGATTAATGCTCACAGTCCCACAGACCCTCTGCAGCTGCGGGCAGGGGGTGACACAAGCTCATTAAATATTCCCACAAGCCGCGTGCTGGGTATAGTTTATGTGCTCTATAAAAATCCTCTGGGAAGCCATCTTCTTCTGAGATCTCCTTACAGGGTTTTGCTTTATGAAATTTGCTCTTAGCATTTGCTGAAATAGCATATTCTTTTGGAGAGAGTTTTCCTTATCAATCCATTCAGGAAATTTAATTTTTTGAAGGGAAAAAATAGGGTCAAATTCTCTTTGCTGTCACTGACTTTTTTTTTTTAAGACTTTATTTGAGAGAGAGAAAGCATGAGTAGGGGAAGGGATAGAGGGGGAGGGAGAGAGAATCAACCAGACTCTGTGTGTAGTGTGAGTCCCCAATAAGGGGCTCGATCTCACAACCCTGAGATCATCACCTAAGCTGAAACCAAGAATGGAACGTTTAACCAACTGAGCCAGCCAGGCACCCTGTGAAGGCATTTAAAAGCCATTTTAAATGTCTTTTCCTTAACATTTGATGCAGTAAACTAAGACCACTTAATTAGAAACTCATTTTGCCATTGTTTTTTATATTTTTGTATTGCGTCTACGAGTACCCAAACTGGCTTTGTCTCTGAAGGTAGCAAGCCGGTTCTGTAGATCGTTTCCCGGGTGAGGGTAACAAGACTGCAGTCCCTAGCTATTTAAGATAGTTCCTGGAAACTTCATGATCTTGCCTGGCTCAGCGCCTAGATGGGATGGGGTCTTTGTGCTTTTAGCCAGTTCTTGGATAACTTCTTTTCCTGATAAGAAGGAATCATGCTCTTACACAGTGCCTGGAACATAGTGGGTGCTCAATAAATGTTTGTCAAATTGAACATCTTCTGTGGGTTGTACCAGGGTCAGGAATATAGGGCTGGAAAATATACGTGGTGTGTCTAGATGAGGTAATCTTTAGGGCCATAGGAGAGATATTCACGTTTAAGCAAATCAGCATAAAACTTGTCATTCAAGCCTCTGGATAAGCATAAGGTTAGAAGTACCTCTGGATCCTCTGGTCCAGTTACCAGAGTCTTAACTGTGGTTGAGAGACAGGGAAGACTTTTCTCCTGTTAAAATGCTGGCAAACAGTTGAAATGAGATCTTTCCCTTTTGATTGTTCTTTATTTTTCAGGTTGATTCTAAGTATTTTAACTTGATCCTTGTGATGACTCCATCATTATAACATTAGATTGAGTTTGATTAGAGTTGTTTGTGTTTCTTTGTTGACACTTGGAAGTTCATGTAGCAAGTGTCATTGATTACTTTGGTGCCACAACATAGCTGGTAATGTTCTATTATAGGTGAACCTTGATTTTCTTCTGTATTCATGAACATTTTATATAAAGCCAAAGATTTAAAGTATCAAAAATAAGGATTTCTTTACAAAAGTATTTGCTTTAAAAATCTTTATTAGGTAACTAGCACCCCTAGTTCAGTTTACTCGAGTGTTGTCTAGGCATCTTTTCAGATAAATTTATCTTAGACTTTTTAGAGATTATTCATTTCTCTTTACTGTGTATTTTTGAAAAGTTTCTGCATTAAGTTTTCTTTTTGAAATATGTTTATTTTTACAGGCAACTTGAAAATTGGAAAGGATTTTTAAGGCTGCTTCTGATTTGCAAAGACTATCTACATCTGAGGCTGAAGTGACTGAATGGGGCACACTTTTGGAGACATCAAAATGACTTCTCATTATGTAATTGCTGTGTTTGCCCTGATGAGTTCCTGTGTAGCCACTACAGGTGAGTTGCAGAATATAGATTGCATGTTCTTGTATTCTTTCGGATATATTTTCTTCAGTCTCTTTAGTTCAGAAAAATTTAGATGTTTTGAAAAATATGTTTATGCAAAATGTGAGTATTTCTGTTCTTCAGGGAAATAAAATATTTGACTACAGATTACATGTATGTTTGTCTATGTTCTATTTTACTAGGCTGGTGCTAGATATTCCAGTATCAGTGACATTACTAAATAATACTGACTAAACCTCAGTATTGAGATGGGTAGAGAACAAATATGCTGATGTGTAATCCCACTTAATTTTGTTCCATGCATAGATTACATTTATTTTCTCTCCCTAAATAAGAATTTCAAGAAAGCCTTTTTGTTCTTTATCAGAAAATAAATAGGTCTTCTACTTAGAGGTGACACTCTTGGCATAGGATACTTAGGAAGTATTCATTTTACCTATTTAGATATTTTAAGGTGTAACTTTAAAAAAATACAGAACTGTGCTTTCTGGAGGCAATCAGAGTATGAGATTGGAGATAAGAAGCAAAAGACTGGGTTGGAACATTGTTGCTTAAGTAAGAATATCTCATCCCCTACATCAACATCTTGATGTTCCCAGTCAGGGTTGCTTAACAAATTTGGAAGCTTAATTTGCTCTATTTTGTGGTAATTTGCTTTGTGTCTATTACATAATAAGCCACATGAAAGAATTTGTTGGACCAGTCCTGTAAACTGGCTGGTGTCAACAAGAAACATATTGACCTGAAAAATGATTAGCCTCTTGGTTTTGGCTATTGAATTCACATACAGATGAGATGCTAGTGATGATAATGATTGCCACTTATTGAGTGTGTCACCACAGCCAAGCATGGGCCTAAATAATTACAGAATATAACAATGAATAAGGATATTCTTATTTTGTGAGCTCACTTAATCCCAACTCTGAGGTAGGTAGATTATTTTTCCCATTTTACAGATGATGAGATGAGAGATTAGATGATGTGCACAGAGTCATGTGGCTGGGAAGTGGAGGAGCCAAGTTTTACATCTGCACTCTTAATGTCTGTGCTGTACTGAAGAAGCCACTAACAAGCAGTTAAGTCTCTGAGTCATTAGTAGGCACAGGTTGAGTGAAAGCCAGTTTGCAGAGCGTGGTTTATGGGATTGGACAGCAAAATGTCCCCCTTGTTGCAAATATCTTGAGAGAAAGTTGGTAATTGTTTTGTTTTATTTTTTAAATGCCAGTGTGAATTTGAACTGTCCATTCTCTGTCAGCAGTTTCATTTTGTCTCATGATTGAAGAGTTATTTGTCTTTTAGCCTCTGTATTAAATCTGATCTTAATTAAAATCTCATTGAAAAGTTGCAGCAAAAAAAGATGAGGGGGGGGGAGAGAGAGAGAGAGAGAGAGAGAAATGGCTTGATGGAAAATGTGCTATTTTGATGACGAGGTATTATCATACCTCATAGGTTTGAGGCAGAATTTTCTGCTTTCATTGATGCCTGAGATAGACTAAAAAACAACTGAAGAAGGTACTTTATGGGAAAGTGGTGAGTTTGATGGCTCTGTATACCCTTGATGTATTAGATAGTGAATCAGTTTTGGTTAAGACCTTCCTTCCTCTCTCAAGCCATTAGTAAAATATATTTTTTGAGTTGTATACATACTCAAAATTTTGCTGAGAATTAAAGTAAAATTGAGAGTAGAGTTACCAGTTTTGTGGCAGCCTGAGACAACTGACTAATGGTAGAGGTAGAGATGCTTTTTTTTAATGCTAAATTTTTATTGAAATACAATTTACAGAGAAATGTGTACATGAAAGTGTGTAGCTCAGTATATTTTCACGAACTGAACACACGTATGTGAACAGTATTAGAGATGCCATTTTTATTATTATTGTTATTTTTTTTAATATAGGAGCTTGAACTCATGATCCTGAGATCAAGACCTGAGCTGAGATCCATAGTCAGACACTTAACCAGCTGAACCACCCAGGTGCCCCAGAAATGCCCTTTTGAACAACCTATTGGCTAAATAAGAAGGGAGAAATTTTTTTTTTTTTTTTTTTTTTTTTGAGAAATGTTTTGTATATGCTGAATCCGGTGGCTTTTTGTATAGGCTTAGCATACTCACAAAATGCTTTTTAGGGCATTCTGATAAGTTGAACTTCAGGAAAATAATAGTAATAATAATGAATATTTATAGAGTAATGAATTAATGTGTGCCAGGCCCTGTTGAAAGTGCTTTATGTATATTACCTCATTCACCTTTATTACTGTCCTAAGAAGTGTAGGTACTTTGCTTATTCCCAGTTTATAGATGAGGAGACTGAACACAGACAGGTTACGTAACTTCTTCAAGGTCACACAGCTGGTAAGTGGCAGATTTAACCATGAACCTACTTAGTCTAGATCTGATGATTGAGCTTTTAAGTCTGTCTGTCACGAAGGGAGTATTGATCAGAAACCTGTTTAAAAAGAATGATAGTTTGCTCTGTGCTGTGTCATCATGAAACATAAAGTAAATCTCTTATTTGCTGAGTCCCTCTAAGTGCAAAGCACAGTACTAGTCACTTAGGGGTATACAAAGAAATATAAGATTCATCCCTTCCTTTGAATCTCTTGTGTGTTAGTTAGGCATGTAAAATATAACCATATAACAAACTAATCAGTATATAGTGAATACCAAATAAAAGTCAAAAGACCTCAGAGAGGTCGGAAAGGAAGCCCAGGTGGGTTGGAGTGGCTAGAGAGGGCTTTGTGGGTGTGCTCAACCTTGAGCTCTGTTCTGAAGGTCAGCCAGGAACTAGGAAGGTGAAGGCATGGGGCTGATCAGCTAGCACAGTATATGGGACATGGGTGCTTGATGAGTTTTAAAGAATGGATGACCTGAAGATCTGGTATGGGAATGAGGTCTGTTTGGAAGGAAGGATGGGAGTAGGTTGTGGAACGAGGCTTGTAGATTTCATTTTGAGGTTTGGATCCTTTTTTTTCCATTCCCATGTAGCCAAAGGCATATACTGTTTAATCTTAGAATCCAAACTATGGCCTCAAAAAGTGAGGCTGAGTATATGGCTTCATTAGCTTCAAAGACAACACCGCTTGGCATACAGGCCAACAATTTATCACGGGCTTGCTCTCTGCCAGCCAGCTTGTTTTGTCTTTATAAGACAACCCTCTGGGGCGAGTGTTAGTATTATCATAATTTACATTTTACAAACAAGGAAAGTGAGACTCAGTTTGGCTTATAACTTACAATTGTATAAAGTCCCATAACTAATAATGACAGAGCTGGGACTTGGACTCAGGCAGTTTGGCTTTAGAGTCCAGCCCATCCCCACTCCACTGGAGCCTCCGTATAGGAAACCCTCAGTGTGGAATGATTGAACCCCTTCATTTGACTGAGTAGCCACCAGTAAGTCATTCTGGTGAAGAACCAAATTAAACTCCTTTCACCTTAAATGAGACATGTGTAAGTCATCAGAATGGAGAGACCTTCAAGTAATGGGTCTTCTTTATTTGCATTCTTACCTTACTGACATGACTGTGAAGCTCTGTTGTAGGGTTCTTGGTGGCAGAAGGGGTGAAAGCTGTGTAGAAGGCCTCCTTTAGATATGTAGCCAGGAAGGGCGAAGGGCGAAGGGCAGCACAGCACATAAAATTAATCTGAGTTAGGATAGTAGGCATCTTCTAGCTCCATGGATTTGCCTGGGTCTTTAGTGAAAGCCTTTCCTTCTCTGCTTGTGAAGGAGGTAGTGGTCAGCAAGCCGCATCCCAGGAGCTTCGAGGTTGCTTTGATAACGTTCATACTTGTCCTCCCCTCTCTTTTTCCTGAGTTATTGTACAGTGTGTGAGTAGGGGAGGCCCTGCTCTTGATGAACAAAAGCTGTATGAGGACCATCATGCCTCCTGGTTAGAAATTATTTTAGGTTTTTGGCACCTTGTCCTAAATCCTATAATCCCACGGGGCACCAGCGTGGCTCAGTCAGTTGAGCCACCGACTCTTGATTTTGGCTCGGGTCATGATCTCAGGGTCTGAGATTAAGCCCTGCTTAAGATTCTCTCTCTCCCTCTGCCTCTGCCCCTCCCTCTGCTTGCTCACACACTCCTTCTCACTCTTTCAAGATAAATCAATAAAATCTTAAAATAATCCTGTAATCTATCTAAGAAAAGTGGGAAGTTTAAAACATTAAATGCTCTTATGGGCTTAAGCCTCACTAAGTTTTCACTTTAAAAATTGTTTGGCAACCTGTCTTTAAAAAACACTAACTCTGCCCCTGAGGCTTGCCAGAGTTAGCTAAGGCTGTGTTTCCAAGAGCCTTGCTAACAAGAAAAAGAGGCATACACAGAGAATTCAAGGAAATCGATTTGGTTGGAAGGGATGGACTTGCCTGCAGTCCACTGGCCTCTTGTGCCCAGTGCAAGAGGTGCTGCTGAGGTGAACTGATGCTGGCCTCAGTGCCAGTGGGATGTTGGTGGGATGGCTGTTTGCCTTATTCCATTGTTGCCATTCTGTGGCTAAATGCATCTTTTTGGAGGATTGTCCACAACCTGCACATACATTTCAATTGAGCAGATGCATTTCTTTCTTTTTTTTCTATTTTTAAAGACATAGTTTTAAAAAAATATTTATTCATGAGAGAGAGAGAGAGAGAGAGAGGCAGAGACACAGGCAGAGGGAGAAGCAGGCTCCATGCAGGGAGCCTGACGTGGGATTTGATCCTGGGACTCCAGGATCACGCCCTGGACTGAAGGCAGCGCTAAACCGCTGAGCACCTGGGCTGCCCAAGATTCATTTCTTTTCATCTCTCCTGAATGTACCTGAAATTCCAGGAAAATAGAGATAGTTTTAGTTGGAGCTATTTTCCTGCTAAGAAAGCTCTGAACTCTTGTGTCCATGGGACAACAAGGAGAGTTATCAACCGGTTAATAATTGATTTGGAATGGGACAAACTGACAGCCTTGAGGGGAGGCTAAATTAATGAGAATGCCATTTTATATTTATAGTTTTCAAATGCTCTTATGACTACTATTTCATTTGATTCTCCTAGCAGTAGTCCCGGGGGTAGGCAGGTATTGTTTTGATCATTTCCAGAAGGGAGGTAATGGGACTCAGAGAAAGTAATTTATTATAAGAAAGATAGCTCAACTCTCAGTCAAACCAGAATTCAACACTCCTCTGCAGGCAGGCTGCACCGACAAATCTTAGTCTTTTTGCTGGTGTGCTTCCTTTAGTACCTCTTGAAATAGTGGTAGCCGGCCACTCTGCTGGGCGCTATTCACCTGCCAGTTCATCTGATCCTTATAGAAACCCAGTGAGGTAGGTAGGTGATTGTCATCATCACTGTGTGTGTGTGTGTTTTTTTTTTTAAAGATTTTATTTATTTATTAATGAGAGACACATACAGAGTGAGAGGCAGAGACACAGGCAGAGAGAGAAGCAGGCTCCAAGCAGGGAGCCTGATGTGGGACTCCATCCCAGGACTCCAGGATTACGCCCTGGACCGAAGGCAGGCGCTCAACTGCTGAGCCTCCCAGTCGTCTCCATCACTGTGTTTGTAATTGTTACCGCTGCCACCACTCCTACTACTATTGGTATGCTAGCGGGAACTGAGGCTTAGAGAAGAAAAATGTAATATATAATGAGAGACAAATCAATTTTAATGAAAGTTAAAGTGGTCATTGACAGTCATACAAGTAGTAGCTAGCAGAGTGGCCACAGCTCTAGAGTTGATGCTCTTTCTCTTATGCTGCCTCAAAGGAACTGGTACTCTTTCTCTAGGACTTGCGATTAATGGCCTACGGACTGCAGGGGTGGTTCTTCCATGGTTTTCTCCTCTCTGCCAACTGAGTGATCAGAGCTGTGGTTCATAATAGTAGGAAGACGAGGAGAGTGCCAGTGGTGGCTGCCACTGGGGAACGTAAAGGGTAGAGGAGGGACAGACTTGGAGATTCCAACCAAATCCAGCAAGGCCTTCTCTTGCCAATACAGAGTCTCTGGATCCAGTTGGTTGATTTGTTTTGTGATTATTATTGTCTTTAGGTTGTTAACTGTAACCACTTTCGTATTCCATTGCTGTCTTGGATGTATAGGGAAAAGATGTTCAGGGTGATGCCAATTGGGTGACCGGCTGTGATAGTGTAAACAAGATGGTCACTAAGAACATGAGTAAGATTGTTCACAGATTTGATGTCAGACAAGTGAGCAGATGCCAGGTTTCTCTCTCCTTTGCATCCTTATCCGAGACTGTGTAATTACCACACTGCTTTTTGGATTCCTGATTTATTTGGGTTATTTAAGGGCACCAGCAATGGTCTGTTTTATAAACACTGATCAACATTTCCACCAGGACAAGGATATCTGTATGTGCTTTCACCATGGTGCCAACTTTCTATTTATCTTAAAGAGTAAAGAACTATATTAAAAGACCGAGAGTAGATAGAGTGGCCTGAATTTTATGTTGTGTTCTTTTTTGGGGAGACCATGCATACCCAAGCATGATGAGGTCCCTCCCTGCTCTATGTTTTTACGCACAAAGAGTATGCCAACATGTATGTGTTCGCATACACATACAAAGTTGGGACACTTAGCAGTAGTCAAGAAAAAGATGAATTTTTTATTAAAGAGTCCCTTGCCCTGCATGGACTTGGGTATATGTGTGTATATGTGTGTGGGGCAGGGTGGAATAGGATATGATGTCTAATAAAAGCTTTTTTTTTTCCATTTGCAAAAGCAGTTGACTAGCTGATAGTTGGGTAACTGGCTGTGATAGTGTAAGAGAGATGTTCACAAGAACACAAGTAAGATTGTTCACAGATTTGATGTCAGACAAGTGAACAGATGCCAGGTTTCTCTCTCCTTTGCATCCTTATCCGAGGCTGTGTAATTGCCACGCTGCTTTTTGGATTCCTGATTTATTTGGGTTATTTTAGGGCACCAGCAATGGTCTGTTTTATAAACACTGATCAACATTTCCACCAGGACAGAGCTATCTGTATGTGCCCACACAGCTGTTTGACCGCTCAAAGCTTATACTTTCACACGTTGTGGATATAGGAAATGAGGCTTTCTCAGCTTGTTTGCTTTGATAACTAATCCCTTATACACTGGGGCTACCTTGAATCACTGATAGAGCTCTGAGCTTTGCGTGCTGGTTTTGGAAGAGTTGTAAGATCAGGGAGTGTTCCGGGAAGGGTTCCAACATGAGGCCGTCCATCAGGACAGCCCTCTACACAGGCATCGAGGCATCAAAGTGCTTACTCCTCTTGGAAGATTGGCCCGGACAGCATCCATGTGAGTTCCTTGCTGACATACATTTATTTAAAAAAACATTTTCTGCCAGAATGATCTAAAAAAGATTCATTCTCAAGTCCAATATAGCCATATTTTTGTTCTCTGAAAGGACACTATAAATCAGGAGAATTCTAGAGGACTTAAAAATGCACTTGCTCTTGGAATGTTCCTTCCAAAGATTAGGCAGCAGGTGCTCTGGGGCCTGAGGCCCAGCTATTCTCCTGCCCTATCCTGCCAACTCGTAACAATCTTTAAAAAAACAAAACCAAACCAAACCAACTAAACCTAGGGTGAAATGTGGACAGTCTTAACACCTTCAAAAGAAAATTGATTTTTTTTTTTGAAGTTATTCTCTCTGTTGGCAGCGAAGGGAACTACAATGACAAGTTGTAGTTATGGCAAAAGGAAAAAGTTCCAGCGTGACTGCTTTAGGTTCTTTGTGTTGCTTCTGTTTGTCCTTGTGTGTCTGAATAACTTAGTCCTAGTCTAGATGATAGGCCAGAACCGTCAGGAGTAACACCTCCCTTCCTTCCTACTCTTCTACCCCAGCCGGGAGGGTACTTGGGGAGCACCAGCCTCTGGGGAGAGCAGCACATCAGCTTCCAGAGTTGCCTGTGCGCTGTCGTTCCCAACAGTGACACCACGGAGCTGCAGCAGCACTGGGCTGTGCACGTTTTTCCAGTAGGCTGCATCTGGGTGTGCCAGCGTGGCTGTTCTGTTGCTGCGTGGCCAAGCACAAGGCCACCTAGCTCCCACTTACCCCTTTCTTTAGAGTTAGAGGAAAGCACCGTTGGTCATTTCACCTTTTCATTCAACTTTTAAATAGCTGCTATGTTTGGATGAGAACTCGTAGTCTGGTCAGTGAACTTGGAGTGCCTAACCAAGCCCCAGGTACTCTGCTAGCTTCTGAGGCACAAAACAGGGAAACTTTGATTAGTGCAAACAATGATTTTTTTTCTACCTTGTAACATGGTTACATTTCTTAAAGAGTTAATTGATTTTTTTCAACAAGCATCTATTTTTTTAAGATTTTATTTATTTATTTGACACGAGAGAGAAAGAGCACAAGCAGGGGGAGCAGGAGAGGGAGAAGTAGGTTCTCTGCTTAGCAGGGAGCCTGACATGGGGCTCTATCCCCAGACTCTGGGATCATGTTCTGAGCTGAAGGCAGATGCTTAACCCAGGTGCCCCTCAATCAGCATCTGTTGAGCATTCTAGACACTATTCCAGGTATTAGAGGCTCAGCAATGAACAAAATAGACAGAATCCTTATCCTCCTGAAGCTTACATTCTAATGGATCAGATCAGAACAAAAAAATAGTACATCATTTAACAGGTTCAGTGGACAAAAAGCAAAGGCGCTGGGGATTGTTTAGTGGGGGAGTACAATTTCTTTTATTTATTTATTTTTTTAGATTTAAAGTTATTCATTTATTCATGAGAGACAGAGAGAGGCAGACACATAGGCAGAGGGAGAAGCAGGCGCCCCATGGGGAGCCTGATGTGGGACTCAATCCTAGGACCCTGGGATCACAAACTGAGCCAAAGGCGGATAGATGTTCAACCACTGAGCCGCCCAGGTGCCCCAGGGGGAGTACAATTTAAAGGAAGGTGGATAGGGGCACCTGGCTGGCTCAGTTGGAAGGGCATGAAATGCTTGATTTTGGGGGTCATGAGTTCAAGCCCCATATTGGATGTGGAGATTACTTAAAAAAAGTGGATAGGGAGGGCCTCACTGGAAAGAGCACATTTGAACAAAAATTTGAAGAAGGTAAGCTAAGTGGCTGTATAGGGGAATGAGAATTCCAGGTGGAAGAAGAGCAAGTGCAAAGGTCCTGACATGGCAGTTTGCCTAAAGTGCTCAAGAAGTAGTAAGCAGGCCAAGTGGCTGCTAGAGGGGCCAATTAGTTAACTGGGGGGCAGGTGTGGGCCTGCATATAGCCTTGTAATTTTTACGCAGAGGGAGACAGAGGCGCTGGAAGGTTTGAGCAGCATAATGATATGGTCTGAAGGATGTTTTAACAGGACCCCTGTGGCTGACGTGTTGAGAATAGACTGTTGGGCAAAGGCGCATTTGAGGATATTGGTTGATGGCTGTTGTGATCATTGAGCAAGATGATGGTAGCCACAAACAGATTTTGGAAGGGAGGACCCTTGGGAGTGATATGCTTTTGAAATCAAGAATGATGTTGTGGGATCCCTGGGTGGCGCAGCGGTTTACCGCCTGCCTTTGGCCTGGGGCGCGATCTTGGAGACCCGGGATCAAATCCCACGTCAGGCTCCCGGTGCATGGAGCCTGCCTCTCCCTCTGCCTGTGTCTCTGCCTCTCTCTCTCTCTCTCTCTCTCTCTCTCTCTCTGTGACTATCATAAATAAATAAAAATTTAAAAAAAAAAAAAAAAAAAAAAAAGAATGATGTTGTGACTTTTATGTGTTCCTTCTCCTATCAGTGGAACACTGGGCTATAACCTGTTAGCAAAGATAATCACTTCTACATAACAGTAAAAGCTGTATCTTAAAATAAATCATCAAAAAATCTTTTTGCCCTATTAACTACTGTTCTTGAATAATCATGGTCTTAAAAGCCTGGACCCTCTCTTCCCAGTTTTTCTTGATTGCCTAGTCTCATTCTTTTCATTCCCCAGGTAGTTTTTTCAGGATGGACCTCAGGATCACACCCTGAGCTGAAGGCAGACACTCAACCACTGAGCCACCCAGGCGTCCCCTTTCTAGAAAATTCTTACTGTTGTAAATGAGAACTTGGTTTTAGCTTGCTTTTGAAAAAGCTCTCTTGAAAACCTTTAGGTAAACTCATTTGGGTCTAAGAGATTCTTGTGCTGGAGAGGAAATTGGTTTGAGGGAGTGAGTTCTTCAGAGATTTTTAGCTCTCCAGCTGTAAGTGTGGTGTACCCATAGAAACCAGGTGCATCTTTATGAGCTGGGGCTACACCTTGGCATAATTGTCATAGTTATTAAAGAAGCAATTTCCCCCCACTTTTTTACTATCATGTACCTCTTTTGCCTTTTCCCATTTTTGCCTTGTGACTTAGTAGACCAAGGCAGGAGACTTGTGTGGATTCAATGAGCCTGGGGACATTGGTACAGACAACTAGGCTGAGGAGTCTCTAGGTAATGAAAGATGGTACCAGCTGACTGGATAAAAAGGGGAGTTGAAGTAGGTTATAAAGGGTTTTTAAAAAGTTAGGGTTAAGTGGGGTACACCTCATTTCTGCTGTAGCTGTTTTAGTTTTAAACTTTGGTTTCCTCACTGATTCCTATTTAATTCCTGTTACCAGACTTCAAGCTAGAACTTTATTTATTTTTATTTTTTTATTATTTTATTTATGTTTTTTGTATAAAAGCTAGAACTTAAGGTTCTGGTTTAAGCTGGTTTAAGATTCTATTTCTGGGAGAGCTGAAACTGTGTCAGCTTGGTGATGTGGGGCTCAGCAGAAATAACTCCATTTTGGGCCTGTTATCTTTTTTTTTTTTTAAATATTTTATTTATTTATTCATGAAAGATGGGGTGGGGGGCTGGCAGAGACACAGGCAGAGGGAGAAGCAGGCTCCCTGGAGCCTGACGTGGGACTTGATCCCGGGACTCCAGGATCAGGCCCCGGGCTGAGACGGCACTAAACCACTGAGTTACCTGGGCTGCCCTGTTATCTTGTTTTTAACAGTCCCTTCCTCCCACTATGATCATACTCTCAGCCTGAGAAATATGATCAAAATTTAAGGTATTAGCACCCTCCCAGCTACCACTCTGAAACTCTCACAGATTATGCTGATTTTCTGTATGGTATTCCTTTGCAGGTTGTAACTTCAGGTTTATGTTCCTTTTTTTTTTTTTTTTAATTAATTAATTTGACAGAGAAAGAATGAGAGCATGCATGAGCACAAGCCAGAGAAGGAGAAGCAGACTCCCCGCTGAGCAGGGAGCCCAATGTGGGGCTTGATCCCAGGACCTTGACATGACCTGAGCTGAAGGCAGACACTTAACAGACTGAGCCACCCAGGCACCCCTAGGTTCATGTTCCTTAACTTGGTTGTTTTCTTCATTTTCTGACTTTCTGGTTTTAGGGAGATAATTTGCTTGGTGGCTGGTGGCTACGAACATATATTTAAAGCTTTCGAGAGAATATAGCACACTAGGGAGATTATCATGATTATTAAACCAGGTAATTCCCAGTGTCTGGAGTGTACCTTGGAGCTGTGGTCCCCAAGACCCAAACCAATCAAAATCAAAGAAGTCAAAGAAAGATCCTGTTGAAGGAGTCACTTTCTTAAGCCAAGTGGATTGTCCATTGATATATATATATATTTTAAAGATTTATTTATTTTATATATATATATATATGTATATATATATATATATATATAGAGAGAGAGAGAGAGAGAGAGAGAGGCAGAGACACAGGAGGAGGGAGAAGCAGGCTTCATGCCGGGAGCCCGATGCGGGACTCGATCCCAGGACTCCAGGATTGTGCCCTGGGCCAAAGGCAGGCACCAAACCACTGAGCCACCCAGGGATCCCCCATTGATATATTTTTTATCCTATATTATATATATATATGTATTTTTCTTTGAACTTAGAACCCCAAGACCAAGAGTTGCATGCTCTACCAGCTGAGCCAGGTAGGCACCCCTGTCCAGTGATTTTATGTAGCTGAGTTTCACCATCTCCAGAAGTTTTAATCCAGGTGCAACAAGTAATGTTGGACCCAGCAGAAACACCTCCTTTGCTCAGCTAAAAGATAATTAGTCAATTACTATCTTATTGTCAAGAACAACTTTGGCCATAGAGTCTAGGGATTTTTGTTGAGCAGCTATTACTTTAGCAGTGGATTCTGCAGTATTTTCAAGAGTTAAGGAGCTGACACTGTATTTATTAAAAAATGGGATAAGACACAGAGAAGATTTAACCTCTGTGCCTAAAAAGCTGTCTTTTAAAATAACATTTATTTAGCCACTGGTTTGTAAGGTTTTCTGATTTGCTTTTTCAGACCTCATCAGTGTCATGGTAGAGGGGGGCAATGAACAACATAAGTACAGCCCTGGAGCTTGCCACAAGCCCCAGGTGGTGGTCATTCTGTTTTTGAAATTGGACCAGAAAAATCCAGAGGAATGCAACAACATTTTTACTTCTTGCCCCCCTGCCAGCTTTTTTCTGGGCCTCCCAAAATGTGTTTATCTTGCTGGCCATGCGTGTGGAGCAGTCTGGAATTCTGTGTGGCATTAGATAGTGAAAAAAAATGGAAAGATTTCCCACATGATAGAGGTTATGGGAGTGGACTCTGATTGAGAGAAGGGAATTTTGGGATGAGATTTATTTTAATATTTAGTGTTTAAACTGTTGCACATCTCTCTCTCTCTCTCTTTTTAAAAATTTGATAACAAGCCTTTGGGGGTAGAGGTGTGGAGGTATGTACTGGAAGCATTATCAGACTTTTAAGTATCAAATTAAGAATTTTCACTTATTAGAAGAAAAAATTCATTTATGGTGAATGAATTGTCTGAACTTCACTACCCTGATAATTATATAATTTGAGAGCGATGTCTGGCATACTGTGAAGGACCCTGAGGGCCTGACCCCAGCAATCCCTCTCTCCCCCCACCTTTGTCACCCCAGGATTGTGTGCAAGCATGGCTTCACTGTCACTGGTCAGGTCTCTCTCTGCCTGGCCCTCTTGAATGCCCAGCAAATCTGTGTCCTCTATTTTGCCACATTTAATTAGCTCTGGAAATACACTATCAAAGGCTGTCTGGCAGTGGTTCATTAATGGTACGGGGTGAATTCAAAAGCACTAATTAATTGTTTTAGATTATTTGCAAAGCCCATGCTGAAAAACCTAATGCCTGTAGGAGAAAGTTGGCAGAGAGGCTGTTCAGAGATTAACCTGGAGCTTACCCAGCTCAATTGCCTTTTGGAGTTGGGCCAAGAGGGGAGTTGTTTTTCTTTTGGGAGAAGTGCTTGTGGCCACATTGTTCCCTAAATTCCCAGTTTACTGCTCCAGGCTTTTGGCTGATGGAGCTCATATGGACCTTGCTGAGCTAGGGAACTCAATAGCATCTTCTAGAAGTTCTGTTTGTTTTTTGTTTTGTGAGAGAAACACAATTACTTAAAATTCATTAACTAAATATTCCCAAGGGCCTCTTCTTAGGGAGAGGAAAGGGAGCTCTAGTTTGTTATGAAATAATTCAGGTATTAGTGTTAAATGTTCAAAGGCAGCAGGATCAGGCCTTAAGTAGTATCCCCCCACCCACATTCTCCCCACCCCCACCAAAATAAACAAATCCGATTCCTCATTTCCTCTGGCTGGCTCAGGGCTGCAAAGTGCTACTACATTTGGAAAATGGTGTTCAAAAAAAGATCTCAATCTGAAATCAAGTGCGTACCAGTTTATTTATTTATTTATTTTTTTTTTTTGCGTACCAGTTTAAATTTAGGGTATACTGTATGTATGGGGGGGAGGGAAATAGGTTTCCATTTTGTATTTTGCTACATTTGACATATCTTATAAAACAATAATATCTGGAAATAGCTCGGGCAGATGAATTGTAGAAAGGTAATGGAAGATGAGAGAGATTTGAGGCTTTTTGGGCCTAGTGCCAGTGCTGGTGACTCTGAGAGCAGTGCAGTCATTTGAAGATGAAAGTAGAGGAGAGCATTTCAGACTTATCTCAGAGCCAATCAAATATTATATAAAGAGGCTATTTTCAAGGCAGTATATAGCACTGTTTGAAAACACTCATCCAGAAATCTTTCAGTCCCAGGGTCTGGCCCTGCCTCCTACTGACAGACCTTAGTGTTTTTCCCCATCCTTCTGGGCTTGAGCAGCATGTGAGTCAGTAGTTACTTACAAATCTCAGGCCAAATTGTACTTTATTAATGTGATTCAGGAGAAAAGAATTCTAATGAAAAATTTCAGAGGCCTGTGCTGGGCTTTTTCATGGTATTGTCAGATCTTCCTAAACTCAAGAAAGCACCCCCCCCCCAGTCTGTTATTTCTGTTTATTACTCAACTTGGAATCTATTGGAAAAATCTTACATGAAAACTTCAGGAGAGTGTGTTCTGTCTGGTTGAGGACTTTATTCCTGAGTGCACCGTGGTCTCTGTTTACTCTATAAATGAATGAAGTTGGCTATCCTGGGACCTTGGGCAACCTTCTCCTTCTGCCTTCTCCTCAGCCAGCAGACCCAGAGTAACAACTTCAGACTAAACGCTTAGCACTTTTTGTAGGTGATTCCCAGGCAACTTGATGGGAGTTGATAGGAATGTAGATCTCAGAACTGTGAGAGAGCATGAAAGATATTTTTAAAGTTGGCAGTAAAGCCTTTGAACCAGTAAGTGACTGTGGGTTTTTTTTTTTCAGCTTTATTATTATTATTTTTTAGTCTTGTTGCATTTTTATTTTAGAAAGTAATTTTGTGACACAATGTCAAGACTTACTGGTATTTCCCAGGTAAGTTGTAAGATATCATGAACAATGTTGTGACTAATAGTTAAATTGATGTCTTAAATAGTGATTTTCTTTAAAAAGATAAAACAAAATTCAAAATTAACCTTAAAAAAAACATGATTATTTATATTTAAGTATATTTGAGTGAGAGAGAAAGGGGTTAGGATTGCCATTGATAGAATGAAAAGTACCCAGAATCTGTAGTGTCTTATATGTTTTGTCATCCATGAACATGGTATACCCTCCCATTGGTGTAGGTTTTCTTTAATTTCTTTCAGCACTGCTTTTTGCAGTTTTCACTAGTTTTTTTGAGACAATGGTATGTCCAAATGTGAGCAGTATTCATTATGCATTACTGTTTCATGGGAGTGAGGTTTGAGAACCTCTATTTAGAGCTATAATTCTATTTTCTTCGAACTACTCTTCATTAATATGATGAAAAATAATTCTTCCTCGGCATTTGGCAAGTGAGCTCAGTCACAGATAACTCAGGCTGCCACTAAGGTGAGTTACTGACCTGGCTGGCTTTGCTCTAAATTGTAGGAACTTAAAGTTTAGTGTGTACTTAAGAAATGTGTGGGGTTTTTTTCTTTTTTAAGATTTTATTTATTTATTTGAAAAATTTGAGAGAGAGCACAAGCAGGGGGAGGGGTAGAGGGAAAGGGAGAAGCCCACTTCAGGCTGAGCAGGAAGCCTACAACACTGGGTTCCATCCCAGGATGCTGAGCTTATGACTTGAGCTAAGGCAGACGCTTAACCAACTGAGCCACGCAGGCACTCCAAGAAATATGTTCTATTTTATTTTAAGAGCTCCTCCTTCAGAGGAGCCTGATGCTGGACTCCTTCCCGGGACTCCAGGACCACACCTTGAGCCAAAGATAGACACTCAACCACTGAGCCACTCAGGTGTCCCAAGAAATATATTCTTTACCTGGAGGTTCAAACCGGTGTTACTGACCAGGTGATAGCCATAACATCTCTTCATTGAGGTAAAATGAGCATCCTGATTCCTTTGGACTAAAGGTCAGAGTTAGGGGCAATATTAGATCCAAAGGTTGAAAGTTGTGCGCTTTTGCTAGACCCTTGGGTTTTCCCAGCAGATTTTTGCTAGAGCATAGTCACTCCAGTGAAGCTTTCTTTGAGACTTGTAACTAAAGGATTTTGTAGAGATTTTATGCTCCAAATGTGAGGAATGCCTGTGGACTTTACCAGAGTGAATCTATTGGATTATTACATTTTTATTTAGTAAAAGTAATTCTCTACCACAGTTCATTCTTGACAGAGATTGTATGGTAATTGTGACCTTGGGCTATGAATCCCGACACAGGTTCAGGCACAGGTTTTGCTGTTTGCAGGCTGTAATTATATCCTCAGTGTCCTCACATACAAAAATAGAGATACCCGCCGTATCTACCCACTGTGTTCTTGTGAGTATTATAAATGAGATGATGCATATAAATCAGAAGGCTGTGTTTATTTTAAATGAAACCATTAAAAATAGTGTTCTTTGAAAATGTTAGCATGGTGAACATACCTACCCAGTTCCAGTCCTTTAAGTCGTAAGTCTTATTATTCAGAGATATATCTGATGCAAAAATCATATCTGATCCTGAGGTACAATTTTGCAGATAAGACAGACTCTATCAGTGACCAGTTTCTTTATTTTCCTTTTGTTCTGCTCAAAACAGTATGCTGGGAGTACCGAAGTGGTATAGGGGTGTGATGAAGTTGGGAGGAGATTGTGAATCAAAAGTTTTCTTTTTTTCTTGTTTTGAAAATTTGAGTTTGAGTCCCAAGTTTATGGCTTTCAAAGCTTTTGTTGCCTAATCTAAAGAATACTGCTGATTACTCTTAGTCCATTGATTATTAGGAGATTGAAATGCATGTAGAGCACCCAGTAGTTTGTGGCACTTAGCAGGTCTTTAAAAAGTTAATCCTTATTTTGAGAACCTATATATTTTGGAAAAGAAAGAGCACTAGAACAAACTTATGATTGGCAGAGTAAGTTTATTGTTCAACTGTGTGCTCCCCACAGAGGTAAGGCAGGTCTCAGGGTATTTATTTGGGAGATGGCTGATTTGCTGTTGGCTGAGCTAAGGACTCAGGTGTCTTTGAAATGAGCAGCATCACAGCTGAAGGACTAAATCTGGAGCCAGGATGGAGAAGACCTTGCTCCTCTAGAGGAAGTGAGTGGGCCTCTAGCTGGAGGTTGAAGGGTAAGCATGAATCCTCAGGAAAAGTAGTAGTGGCATTGAGGACTGGGGCTAGTGGGGAGACAGGAGAGCCCAGAAACAATAGAATGAGACCACCTAATGGTAATTTTCATTGTGCGTAGTACCTGTGGGCTTAGTCCCACCCTAACCATCCTACTAAAAATCATAATCCCTTTGAACTCCTAGTATACCCATTCCTTCTTATTTTGCTGTTTTTTCCCCTCTTAGCACTTATCACTTTTTAAAACATGCTTATAATTTATTTGCTGTGTTTATTATTTATCTTCCCCCACTAAAATGTAAGCTCTACAAAGGTCAAGTCATTTTGCAAACACTCTGGTGTAGCGGTTGCATATTATATGAACATTCTCAAGTGGAGGGCTTTCCACATTGCCTCTTATCCTTGCTTGAATGGAATCCTCAGGGAGAGGGCAGTCCCTAGTGCCCTTGCACATAGTAAGTGATTAATATTTATTGAATAAATCAATAATTATATCCTATCTCATTCATAAAGTACAACTTTGCTAAAGTAATCTGAATCTTAATGTATTTTACTTTGGGGGAAGGAAGCAGTGTTGCTATGAAGGCTAGCCTGTGGAGACCAGGTGAGGGGTCACTGTCTTCAGATTCTTAGATAAAAGAATGTCTGAGTGACCTGTGGTGGTTGTTTTAAAGACAGGTTCTGGATCTGTCACTAAAGAATGTCTTTGACAGCAGGAAGTTATTGCTTTTTGGTAAACATTCTATAAAGCTTAGCATAAGACTCTTTAGTACTCTTGACCTTGGCTTAAGTAGTGGTGGTATATTCTATTCAGGAGCTGGAGGTTAACTCTTTAAACCAGTGGTTCTCCGGGCAGCCCAGGTCTCAGTGGTTTAGCACCGCCTTCAGCCCAGAGCGTGATCCTGGAGACTTGGGATCAAGTCCCACATTGGGCTCCCTGCTTCTCCCTCTGCCTGTGTCTCTGCCTCTCTCTCTCTCTCTCTCTCTCTGTGTGTCTCATGAATAAATAAAATAAAACAAAAAAACAGTGGTTCTCAAAGGATGGTTATGGATCTGAAACCTTATCAAGAGGTTTATGAGGTCAGAACTATTATAAGAATTCAAAGTTGTCTTGCAACTTTGGTTAACATTGCAATGATGGTATAAAAGGAGTATTGGATAAAACAACAGGTGTCTTTTTTTTTTTTAATTTTTTTTTTTTTTTTTTATGATAGTCACAGAGAGAGGGAGAGAAAGAGAGACAGGCAGAGGGAGAAGCAGGCTCCATGCACCGGGAGCCCGATGTGGGATTCGATCCCGGGTCTCCAGGATCGTGCCCTGGGCCAAAGGCAGGCGCCAAACCGCTGCGCCACCCAGGGATCCCAACAACAGGTGTCTTAGCAGGGATCGAGCAGTGCCTCACTGCCACATGCTAGTGTAAGAATGTTCTTGCTGAAGTTAAAAGCCCTCAAATACATGTCTTTTTCATATTCTGTATGAGGAAATGGGAAGTAGGCAAGTAGCACTTCTACATTCCAAAGCGCAGTGGCTGTCCTGAGGAAACACTTGCGCAGTTGTTTTAATTGTGAGCTGGACTGGTCTATTTTTCATGGAATAGCATTTTCTTTGAACGAGTGACTGACAAACGATGGCTATCTAGTCTTCAGTACTTACCAGACACTTTTTAAAAATGAACAGGTTTACAATATTAGTTGCCAATGAAAAATTTTATTTTTCAAGCAAAAATTAAAGTTTAATATTCATCATTCTGTCCATAGCAGTTTTTGAATAAATACTTTTTTGGTGAGATCGATGGAAATATGAACAAATATGATTTTTTTGATATCATATAAGAAATATGTCAATATTTTACATATTTGTATAACTCAGTGAACCGTGATTTTCCAGATGGCCAATATATGATGTTACAAAATTTTGTGTGGGTAGTAAAAGATCTCACATCTTGATAATACAGGATCAAGCAGTTGGTTTTTTTAAAACTTTGTATTTTTAGGTAATTTTGGACATAGAGAAGACTTATATAAATGGTGCAAAGAGTTCCCGTATACCCTTTACACAGCTTCACCTTGTAATAACATCTTATAGACCCACAGAACAATTACTAAAACTAGGAAATTAATCTTGGTACAATATTATTAATTAAAGTATAGAATTTATTTGGATTTTACCAATTTTCCCCTAATATTCCTTTTCTTTTCCAGGCCCCAACTCAAAATCTCACATTGCATTTAATTGTCATGTCTCCTTGGTTTCCTCCAGTTTGTGGCAGTTCTCTGTCTTCCAGTGACTTTGACACTTTTGAAGACTGGTTAGTTGTTTTGGAAAATGCTCCTCAATTTGAGTTTATCTGATATTTTCTCATGATTGCATTGAGATTATGCATTATTGAGAAGGGTACACAGAGGTAATATGCCCCTCTCAGGGTGTCAAATCAGGGTTACATAAAGTTAATGTATCTTATTATTGGTGATGTCAACCTTTATCACTCGGCTAATGTGGTGTCTGACAGAGTTCTTTGCTGTAAAGTTACTATTTTTTTCCTTTGTAATTACTCAGTATTTTGAGAGCAATGGATTTTAACCTAATAAGGTATGAAAAGTTAATTATGCAATGCAGATTCCACATCACAACTAACCTTTAAGTAATGGCTATTTAATGAGTTTAGGTAAAGTATCAAAGAAGAAATAGCTAGCTACAAGTGTATGAAAAGATTGTTAAGATTTGCTTCTCCTTTCCAACTACATATCTGTATGAGACCAGATTTCTTCATATCCTTCAACCAGAACGATGTATCACAGTAAATTGAATGCAGAAGTAGATACAAAAACCCAGCTGTCTTCTATTAAGCTAGATGTTAAAGAGTTTGCAAAAATGTAAAATGATGCCACTATTCTCACTAAACTGTTTTATTTCAAAAACAGTTATTTTTCTTTTATAAAAGATAATATTTGCATTAAGATGCAATGGATTTATTATCGTTATTGTTGTTTTTAAAAGATTTATTTATTTATTAGAGACACAGAGAGAGGCAGAGACATAGGCAGAGGGAGAAGCAGGCTTCCTGACAGGAGCCGGATGTGGGACTCGATGCCAGACCCTGGGATTATGCCCAGAGCCAAAGGCAGATGCTCAACCGCTGAGCCACCCAGGCCGCCCTATTGTTGCTTTTATTTTATTTTATTTTATTTTATTTTATTATTTTATTTTTATTTATTTAATAAAGATTTTATTTATTTATTCATGAGAGACACACACAGAGAGAGAGAGAGGCAGAGACACAGGCTCCATGTAGGGAACCTGACGTGGGACTCGATCTCGGTCTCCAGGATCAGGCCCTGGGCTGAAGGCAGCGCTAAACCACTGAGCCACCCAGGCCTCACTACTGTTTTTTTTTTTTTTTTAAGTTTTTTTTTTTTAATTTTTATTTATTTATGATAGTCACACACACACACACACAGAGGCAGAGATATAGGCAGAGGGAGAAGCAGGCTCCATGCACCGGGAGCCCGACGTGGGATTCGATCCTGGGTCTCCAGGATCGCGCCCTGGGCCAAAGGCAGGCGCCAAACCGCTGCGCCACCCAGGGATCCCAACCTACTGTTGGTTTTAAATGAATTAAATATTTTAAAAAATTTCTCAGTTTTTATTTCTGTTGTGTGAAATGTTGATAGATATAACTGATACCAACAAAATCTCTTTGGAGTCCTCAGTAATTTTAAAGCATAAAGGAATCCCAAGACCAAAAAGTTTCAGAATCGCTGCTTGCTAAAATAAAAGAAGAGATATCTTGGTATGTGGAGGGGGTGAATCTTGTCTTCTGGTCCAAATGAAGTTTCAGTGAAGGGTTTCATCTAGAAGTCTTGGCCTAGGGAACTCACTCAGTACCTCTGTATCTGTTTTTTCACCTGGCAGATGAGGGAAATTGGCCTGAGGATCTTCAGGTTTCTTTCAGTTCCCAGATTTTATGATTTCAAATAACTGTTGCTGTCAAAGATGTCATCTTGGCAGCATGGGTATTATGGAGCATTACAGGTAATTTCTAGAGGGTGATATTTACAAAGTTAATGATGAAAAGTGTCATATCTAGGATATGATATAGTAATATTTGTGAGGCAGGGATTTGAGAGCCTTGTTCTGACTTTTTTGGGCCTGTAAAATTATTTCTTTCAGTGTCCCCTTCCAAAAAATTATAGTTTTAGATCTTAATTGTTTTTTACTATACTGAGTAAAGATTTTTACTTAGGGAGTAAGGGAAAGATTTTTAATTATTCCTGAATACTTTTTTGTCAGTTTATGTGTATCACAAATTAAAAAGTGTGTGATTTCCTAGAATTTTTGTGCTATAATTTTTTTTTTAAAGAATTTATTTATTTATTCATGAGAGGCATAGAGAGAGAGGCAGAGAGAGACATAGGAAGAGGGAGGAGCAGGCTCCATGCAGAGAGCCTGAGGTGGGACTCGATCCTGGAACTCCAGGATCATGCCCTGAGCCAAAGGTAGATGCTCAACTGCTGAGTCACCCAGCACTGAGCACCGCTGTGCTATAATATTCTGTGCATATACATGTAAACTTCTTTTGTGTGGGGATTTATGAATTTAGATAAGTTATTTTTCTTTGTTATAGGTTCCTCATATACCACTGATATCTATATTGAAACAGGCTTAGGTTGTAATATCCATTATATACTTAAAATCTTCATGAAGTTAGTTATTTGAGTACTTGTTTTAAAAAGAAAACAACTTGATTAAGAGTCTTTATACATCCTTAATATTTACAAATGTAGACTTAAAAAAAAAAGCCAGCTGGAATGTATTAAGAATCCCAAACTTTGGAACTAATATTTTTCTTTTTTTAGTTTAAATGGAAGGAGACTTGATGGTTTTAGTTTTTAAAGATGAAGAAACAAAAAGGGGAGGGCAAGCCAGTAGTGTATTGTCCTATTAAGTATCAGTCTCAATCAGTTTTTAAACAGGATCCTGAATTCCTGTAAAGTAGATTTTTGTAATGGAAACTGCCACAGTTGAGGGCCAGCTCTGTCATAATCACCAATTTGGGCATCTCTGATATTTAGCAGAAATATAAATATCTAATGTACTGTGTGTTTGTTATACTGTCATAGGAAAATTTTGTAATTGATTCTGAGCCAGATTCTACCAGTGTTTAAGCTACTACTTGGAAATAAGATTTGGAAACTGGACTAACTTTCTGAGTACTTCTACACTTTAGTAAATTATAGTAAATTTAGTATGTATTACATCTAAAAAAGAAATTCAGGATTATCTTATATCAGAAGAGTTTCATTCATCACATTTCAAAGATTCCTTTAAGTAGTCGGCTATTTCAGGATACTTATGTAACCCAATCTAAGAGGAAAATGCTCTCCAACTCCCAACAAGACAGTTTAACAGAACATAGTGCTTCAGAGCATAGATCCGAGAGCCAGCTGCCTGGGTGCTAATCCCAGATATGCCAATAAATAGCTTTGTAACCTCTGTTTGCTTTAGCATCCTCATCTGTAATATAGTATCCATCTCATTAGATTGTCTTCAAGATTTAATGAGATGTGATGCTTCATGCACTCAAAACCTGCCTGGCATTTACTAAGCTCGACCAAGCCATAGCTTTGAGTATTTGTGTGCTATTAAAATTATTGCTTAGTTAACATGTGGTATATTTTAGGTTGCTTATTTCTTCATGACATCTGAATTTGTATCTCATTAGTAACATTATCCTCAAGTAATGTTTGAGGATACGTTACATCTGGGTAGATTTTACATTCCTAAAGCACACTACTAGAGTTCTAGATTTGTGGTATGTTGGTATTTTAAGGATCCTTAGAGATTATCTGGTTCAGCTCAGCCTGATACATAAATCACCTTTCTAATATCCTGCTGACTGAGCCTCTAGCCTTTACTTGAATTTAAAATATCCCTGACCCTTGGGAAATTCTTCTTCATGTTGTGCAATCCACCTGGCTATAAACCTCCACTCTCAGTCCCTAGTTCTGCCCTATAGAGCTGCATGGAATTTGGTTAACAAATAACTCACCTGAATGGTGACAGCAAAGTAAATGGATTCTTGATAATTAAGGGCTGTCTAAAAGTGCCCAGAATGGTGTATTGATGGTACTTTAAAGTCTTTGCTCCCTGTTCGTAAAAGAAGTAAGGCTTGTATTTGTAGATAGAGTTGCTCTGAGGTAGTTGGGGACACATTTGGCATAGAAGTTTGTTCCACTGAGCCTGTGGTGGGGCAGTGAGCCTGAGGGGGAAAGGCAGTACTGGGTCTCTGGACCTCACTCTTACAACTCCCCCCACCCTCATGCATTGTTGTACAAGTCCTTTTCTGGAGGAGAAGCTTTGTGTTTAAAAGTTTGACCTGCCATATTTTCTAAATTGCATATTTCTCCTACATAGAATGGAAGTTCCATGAAAGAAAAAGAGAAGGCTGCTTACTTTGTTCACTGCTGTATCTTTAACAGCTACAAGAACTTGGGATATATAGGTGCTCAGTATTCAAATGATGGAATTAAATATTAAACACTCAAATGTGAATGTGTTTTCAGTTTAGTGCCAGGAAATGTCACATTCACTTTTTAAAAAAAAAAAACAGCTCATACTTAATTGTGACAATTTAAAATCGGACAAGGGTTTTGACATCTGCCCCCTTCCCATATTTCATCACTTTAAAATGACAGGAGAACACCAGCCAATCACAGGCTTAATGAGTTTAATAAGTTTACCCCTTTACTTCCTTTCAGTAGCACCCAGTATTCCTTTGAAATACCAGATAGACCTGGCAGTGGCCAATAGTATACACTTCAGACTTCAAGAGTTAAAAGTTGAGGTTCACTAGCATTCGGTGTAGCAGTGGCACTTGTCCAAAACTGGTACCTCCCTATGGTTGGGGACCTTTACTTATTTATTTTTTTTAAAGATTTTATTTATTTATTCATGAGAGACACAGAGAGAGAGAGAGGCAGAGACATAGGCAGAGGGAGAAGCAGGCTCCCTGCAGGGAGCCCGACATGGGACTCGATTCTGGGACTCCAGGGTCACGCCCTGGGCTGAAGGCAGGCGCTAAACCACTGAGCCATCCAGGGATCTAGTTGGGGATCTTTAAATGCACCAGTGAAAAAATTTTTTCCCTTTAAGGAGAAGAAAGAAAATCACTCCCATCACTTCAGGCTTGTTTTTTTTTTTTTTTTCCAAGAGAGACCAAAATCTAATGTGAGTTACGAGAAAGAAGACAGTGATGGCTATACAGGCGGTGACCAGGAGCAAATGAGATTCTCCTTTATCATTCCACATCCAGTATATGTCTTTCACAAAGCAACAACAAAAATAACAGGTCCACAGAATACAACAGCCAGAGTTACAAAATCCATTCATCCAAGAGTGGTGGAAAGCAGAGAGAGGAGTTGGGAGGGCAAGTGGCACAGGGAGAAAGAAAGTATGCACATCATTCCAGGCACAGGACTGGCAAGTGCTAGAATAAGACCTGCAGAAAAACCTGTGGTCCATTCAGACTCAGCGGTGTTAGGAATCCACATACTGGTGTCAGGAATTCTCCTTTATGCATACCAGAGACAGAAGTCCCATTCCTCAGAGAGAAGGGTATACGCAGAGGGTCCTTGGCAGAGCAGGTCCTGCCTTCCCTAGTGGAGGACATGCCAAGGAAAAGAGCTCCTACAGCTTTTTTCCAATCACACCCATCCCCTCTGGGTGGCAGGTGACTCGGTTGCCTGTAGCTGCTTTTAGTCTGGCAGGAGACGGATGTGGGGATGGAAATTTCTCTGCAGAGGTTGAGCTACTCAGGGCAGACTACAGGTAGATCATCTTCTGGAAAAGGCTTTTGCTTTAAGAAAACCACCAAGGAGAAGAGGCACAACTAGGAAAGGATACTTTGCTGGGGGTCTTTGCTTCATTGGCGCTGATACTGAACAGAGGAAAGGACGGAGAGGGGCCTCTACTGATAGTATATGAGGACTGCATGGCTGTGAGGAAAGCCAGGGCAAACCAAATCCAATGTAGTAAAGCCACCTCTTCTCTGTGCTTGACAACCGCTGGTGCACTTCAGTTCCTTTATTGAACCAATATTCAGAGCAGTGTGGTGAGTAGAGAAGGGACGTATGCAGAAGACTAACCAGCTGACCAACATAATGGATGGGAAAGAGGCTACAGACGTCCCCTGGATGTGGAAAGGAGCCTGCAGCCAAAGGTTGAAGAGCATGTCAGCAGTTATTTTGCTGACACTGGGGAATGGGTGAGGCTTCCTCCCCGATACCTCAAATACCAGATCAGCTATGTCTTGAGACGAAATGGCATTAACAGCTTTGCTAAGCACAAATGGAGGGAGCACCCAAAGAGCCCTGAAAAATGAGATAAAGAAGAATTTCACCGATGACCAAACATCTCCATGTTGTGATGGATCACCAATAGTTTGGGCTGTTACTGACTATAGTGCAGGAATAAACACTTGATAAAACAAGAGGAGACTTCTAGTAACCATAGGTGGCTCATTCTCTTGCTTCCTTTCTGTACTCTGGGCTCTCCTCTGCGCTAGGACACTACTGCTTGTCCTCTTCCACGCTGCTCCTCTCTTGCTGAGTCTGAGCATCTAGCTTTGAGATGATACAAATTCCTCAGATTGGAGTGTGATTTCCCCTGGTAAGGTCCTGGAGAAAGGTTTTGACACTTGCAGCCATCTCTTTACCACCCAAGCTACCAACTATATGCAGGAGAGAGAAGTGTCTCAAAATCTTTCATCATGAAGGACCTGGCTGCTCCCACCCTCTGGGTTCCCACCTACCCAGCCCCTTACCCACCCAGGGGTGCTCGGCTCCTCCTGGCCCTTTGGTGCCTGGCCGGCCACCAGCTCCCGATGACGGGGCACTCCTAATGCTGGGGCCACTACACCCACTCTGGGCATGCCTGGACCACACTGGACCGCACTGGGCCGCTCTTTCACTTGTATGTTGTGGCCCATTCTTTGTGCCTGAGCTGAAGGAGGACCTGTGAGAGGACAGAAAATGAGATCTCTGGAAGAAATATTATTAATATTATGATTATTTGCAACTTTCAGATACATTAAGAAAAAAGTACTTTCTTCAGTTTTGATATGTGAAGATTTTCTAGAAAGGAAAGAAAGGTTTCTAATTTTATCAAAGGCAGAGGTAGGTATACCACGCTGTCAGAATTGGGTTTTTAAATCAGCTCAGCTGGATAGCAGCTTTACACTGCAGCCCCGGTGATGTTATATGAGCTTAGCTCTACTTTGAGTGCTAATGAAACAAGTTGGCCAGAAATATGAATTGTAAAAAGCCATCAAAACATTACAATGTAGGAGAAAAATGTAGTGAAAATTCTAACATAGAAAGTTCAAATAGTTCCTTTATCTGAAGGCTTTAAAATTTTTTTCTTAGGTAATTTGCAAGACTATTTTAAGTTATAGAAAATATATGTAAAATTAAAATGACATTAGCTGAGAACTTTGCCCAGTTGATTAAGGAAATCTGAGCTTCCTTTTTTCTTTGGTGTTTGTATCTCTCTTTAATGTGCCAGAAGCTGAGTTTTCTATAGAAAGAGGACATATATTTAGATCAGAACTCATTGGCATATTCCTTGGGTTATCTTAGGTCAGCATTTTCTCTGGGAAGAAACACCTTTTGATTTTGGAACCAGAATGCTGGTTCCTTCCTTCTAGTCCACATACTACCCTCTCTGCACATGCGCCCTCCACCCCCCAGGGCTGGCCTTGGCTTAGTCACTTGACCCAGTCAGTAAGTCAATAACTTCATGACTTTGAGTTACTTAATATCTTTCTGTCTTAGTGTTTTCAGCTATAGAGTGAAGGTAATGGTGTATCTCAAGGTGGTTTTGAGGAATAAATATGTAAATATAAGTAAAATGCTTAGAAGAGAGCCTGGCACATAGCAAATACTCCATAGATGATAAATTTGTCACATGTGGATATTTTGAGGGTATAGAGTGGAAAATAGATTTTTAAAAACCTGGAAATTTCCCTATACAAATTCCGAGGAATATTGATCATTATCTCCACGATGACCTTAGTATTTGTAAAATTCTTTGCCATTTAGGCCACTTGCTGTGCTTCCATTTACACTTCCCTGTTCAAGGTGTGGAGTTAATTTCTAATCCATTAATCATGAACGAGGAATACTCTAAAGAAAAGCTAAATACTAACTAGTTAGAAAGTGAAGTAACTTTGAATTTTCTAAAGCTGTGCCTTTACTTGGAATTTTAACTTTGTTGAATTTCTGTGTAAGGGGATAAAAAACTTCCATTCTTAGATTCACAGTGTTCATAGGCAAAATAGAAAAAAATAGATAAAAACAGTAATTTTAAGAGGAAGCATTTTTATTTTTGTTTTTGTTTTATAAAAGATATGTTTAGAGAGAGTGAACGTGAGAGCATGCATGCTTGTGTAGTGGGGAGGGTCAGAGAGAGTCTTAATGAGATCACAACCTAAACTGAAACTAAGAGTGTGATGTTAACTGCCTATGGCACCCTCTAGGCGCCTCTAGGGGAAAAGTTTTTTTTGGGGTTACCATCTGTATCCGATTCCATGGATGTTGTCGTAATTATCATTTTGTGTCTTCAGAGAATGGAGCAGATTTTGAACATGCTTTTATTTTCTCCCCAATATATTGGCCATTATATTTAATAGTATTTGGGATTTTAAAAAATAGAGGTAATTAATTGTGAGGTATTTTGATGTTCAGCAGGCAAAGGAAACACATTACTTTGTGTAAACAGAGGGTAATATGGAGTCTTTGAAATCTAAATTATTGAACTATTTGCCTAAGGATACTCTTCTTAACTCTTTAGGTTTCCTCTGGCCTGTAATGAACTACAGTAGTGGTTTGGGAATAACACAGAAACATCCTATATGTGAAACATTTGGATCCCATTTGGAAAGCATGATGGATGGATCCAAGTTTTCAGGTTTATCTTTGAGTTACACTGATAAATTAGTAAACTTTCATCCCATTTTCCTCTCCATTTTGTGGTCTAATTGGCTTATGGTTGGTAAAGACAGAAGCATATGTTTTTTTGAGAGAGATAAGCCTTCATTTTGTTTACATTTTAAATGATCACCATCTCTGAAACTGGCACTAGGACCAAAGAATGTTTATTACTTCCATGTTAACATGGGGATGGGTCTGAAAGATGTTAAGTGAGGTTTATGTTTGGTTCTATTCTAAGGCTTCCTTGGGCTCCAGCCAAGGTAACTTGGTTTTTGTAAGAGCCAAGAGGAACTGCCTTATAATCTCTTTTTTATAGCTGTTTTTATATTTTTATTTGAAAGCATCTACCTTGAGGATAGAAGCTCTGCTGTGCAGAGTAAAAAACAACTGTTTCTAATCTTAGCAAGAGGACAACAAGGGGGTTGGCTAGGGGTTTCCAGACACAGTTGTGTTTGACACCTGCCCTGGTTGTATCACTGGTCAAGCAGATCTTGTGGCCTTTGGGCAAGTTTGCCTTCGGAAGATGGAAACACAATAGGGATAATTTCTAATTTAGAAAGGTCTCTAGGACTCTAGTCCAGAAGGTTTTTTGTTTTGTTTTGTTTTTTTCTTTGTTGTTGTTGTTTTTTGCTTTGTTTTGTTTTTGTTTTTACCTGTGTGTGTCAGGTGGGGGTGCGGTGTTTCCTGCTGTGGATGTGGGGAAAACCATGTCATACCTTCACAGAGAAGGGAGAAGCACCTGATTGGCCTACGTGATTCAGAAAGTGTCACAGGCCCAACTCCGTATTCACTTTTCCAAGGTCCTTCCTGTTGCACTGAACTCTGGCCCTGCCCCCTCCCACCCTCTGGGGCCTGTGGAACCCCCAGGGAGGAAGTTGCCACTCCTATGCCCTTTACTCTTCCTGTGCCCTCTGGCCGAGATCTGTCCTGTGGGTCTGGGCCCCACCTGAAGTCACATTTGTATTTAGCAACTTGCTTGGTGGTTCCTTGTCCGTGCCCAGACTCTTGTGTGAGGTACTGGCTGGTGTGATTGCAGCTCCCGTTGACCCACTGTTCACAGAGGCAGAGGAACAACATAGGCCAGACTATAGAACCCAAGGAAAGCTCTGGGTGACCTCTGCTATTTAGCAGCTGCTCCTAGCACCAGTCACTGTGGCAACTGGGCTCTGTTTATGAAAATGAACAGGGACCTCAAGGCCGGGGCATTCACACCATGGACAGAGCTCCCCCTGGAAATACGTTGCCTGCCAGATTGCCAGGGCTAAACCAAAACAAAGACATACCAAACAAAAGTAGCTGGGGAAGTATTCTGCTCTTGGGGGACATGCACTGTGGCCTAATTGCCGGGTATCCTCCTTTACCAAACAGAACCGTGCTGGGGTGAGCTTATCTTGGTTATGCCAGAGAAAGAAGGGGGCAAAGACTCTAGTACTTGTATGGGTAACTTCTTGAGTATGCCCTTGTGTTGCACAGGGCTGGTCTCTAGCTGTGGGTTCAGAAAGAAGTTTAGTTACCAAGGATTTGACTTTTTGAAAATCTTATTTTAGGTCCTGCTTTTATGTAAACTGTAAAGCTATTTTTGGATCTGTACCTTTAGAATAGACCCTTGTCTGGAATTACTGAGTTTGGAGTTTGTCCTCTTCAAGTCCTTGCTTTCACAGTGATGGTCCAAGTACTCCGCATGGGAAATGGGGAGCCTATAGACAACTTTGAGCACACTGTGAAACCCAGAGCTTCTCGAGGTGACTGCTACGTTCTAGGTGCTTTTCCCATTGTTAGGTTTTAGGATTCCGTGGCTGGACCCTTCCGGCATATGTGTCTTTTAGCCTCATTTAAATGCTCACTGGAATACTTCACTGGGGCATAGATAGATGAAGCTCTAGTCTATATTGAAAGTTCCCAGAATTTAGAGCTGGAAGGACCCCTAAAAATCA
The DNA here is from genome assembly GCF_011100685.1 of Canis lupus familiaris. Lineage (NCBI taxonomy): Eukaryota > Metazoa > Chordata > Mammalia > Carnivora > Canidae > Canis > Canis lupus. Next base: position 57,576,115 of record NC_049227.1, read on the forward strand.
TCAAACCATATTCCCCTATTTTAAAGATGTGTAAGTCAAGGCTAAAGGGGGTAGTTTGGCAGAGCTTGGAGCAAGTGCACAGGTTGTCTGATGCCATTCCAGAGCTGCCTTCCCTGCACCATGCCTTATCACTGTGGAAGTCTGCTCAGCCTGTGGCTTATGCATCCTGGTGGAGGAGGGAGACATGGGGAGGTCTAGACGGCTGGCATTGGTCATTTTCCAACAGAATGGAGATGTTCAGGAATGACATATATTTGGAGAAAGAGGGACTCCCATATGTAAGTCAATCTTAGCTTTAAAGTGTAAAATATCCATTCATGGGGCACTAGCCTGGCTCAATCTGTAGAGCATGTGACTCCTGATCTCAGGGTCAAGTTCAAGCCCCATGTTAGGCATAGAGCTCACTTAATTAAAATAATAATGATGATAATAATAATAATGGACCTAAAATAACCATTCAGTGCATTGAGGAGGCCTAAGGTCTACCATCGGGTCTTCTTGATCTGATGAGATGTCAAGAAATTGAGATAAAAGGGTAGAGGTGAGTGGGGTGGAGGTGCTACTGGTTATAAGTGCAATGAGAAGAACATGGGCCTAAACCAATGTCCCTTCCTAGAGGGATTCAGGCCTAGCTTTACCCCAGCAACCCATTACTCCTTAACTTCCCCTGTATGTCCTGGGGTTTGCACAGCTGCTGTACCTCATGAAGATGACCCATCCCAAGAGACCCTTCACTGCAGTGAAGGGAGTAAAGCTAAGTGTCCTCCTTCAGTACTCAGGCCTTTATGGTTACTGGGGTGGCTGCCACTGTTTGCTCATGATAATTCCTTATGAACTCTTCTGTTGATAAACCAAACCAAATCAGTAGTGGTCTTCTTCAACTGAGGATTTAAATTAAATTATAACCACAACCACAAGTATCTCATTGGTGTTCATTTCAGTGCTGAACATTTGTACTCTGGGCTGTGGATGTGATGTTTCTGCCCAGTTTTGGCTGAGATACCAATGTGAAATGTGAGTTTGCCATGTGGCAGAGTCTTTCCTCTGGCCATTTAATGCAGCTAAAATATTGACGGGGTTGATTTGTCACACTGGAGAGTTTATCATGGGCATGACTATTGGTACAGGTAAATCCTGTGCTTCACTCTGTTTGTAATCAAGGGAAGAGGCCTCCTTCTCCAGGTGTATTCTATAACTATCATGACATTTAAGTTCTCTTGGGCAAGGTATGGAAGAAGATTGTAACAGTATATTCTGTACTGGCTCTGTCAGGCTTTGGAAAGCAGACCTCAGGGTGATCTGAAAAGCCAGTATCCTGAACTAGCTGAAGCCGTTAACCAAAATGATGTCTGGACAGTCTGGAGCTGAACAGGTTTCTCTAGTATCTATTTACAGTTAGCCAGTAAGGTTAATAGCAACTGAGCTGAGAGCCAGTGTCTGCACTGGCTGTAACTCACTTGTGTTCTGGAAGGGGGTCAGAGAAACTGAATAGATTTATTCATTCAGGGAGCATTGAGTAACAGCAGCCTTAGCTGCAAAACCAGCTCTTTTCAGCTTTTTGATGACGTGCACTATTATTGTTTTTAACAGGTTGGCTTAAAAGTGAGCCTCTAAGAGTCAAGGCTTTATTCCTCTCTGTCCAACACTCACATGTTTCCTTCTAGTTTGCTGTAGTCCATTAGTAAACATTTATCAAGTGCCTACTGTGTGCCAGGAACGGTGTTATCACAAATCAGTAACTTATTCTTAGTTAATGAATGATCTTATGCAGAAGGCATACAAAGAAACCTTAAGAAGGGGTGGATAATTGGGAGTTTTTGTGTCTCTTCCTGCTCATTCTTCCATGCGTTCACATCAGGGAAAGGAAGTGGAAGTCAACTTAAATTAGTTTATTTTGGTAATAGCAGTTTTAGAAAAGGTTTGGAGAAGGAAATTGAAACTATTGAGAAATAGGAGGTTTGAGGATTACTGCTAGAGTTTTCCTACTCCTTCTAGCCCAGGGACTTTGTCCCAGTTACCACTGATAATGGACCCTTTTTATGTTTAACTGTCTTGTCAGTAAGTCAGTGACACATGCTGAGAATAGAAACCAGTACCATTCCATGTTGTAAATGCCAGTCTATAACACGCCCCACTGGTTCTGTTGTTGTGATTGTTGCTATGATACTTAGCATCAAATGCTAGCCATTTGCCTGTCATTTTACATCACACCTACGGGTCCCTACTCCAAGCTGCCTACCTTCCCTGGAAGCCCAGGACCTCTTCCACATGGCACCACAGGAAGTGGTGGAGAGAAAGGGACAGGAGCCTTCCCTTGGTAAAACATGGTCCTTGCTTGAGGCTGTGAAGGGAACTGTGTAAATTTTAATAGGAAAGGCCTTTATTTTGGTAATCTTTTTCTGTTAAATTCTGATTTTTAAAGTATTTGGGGTTAAGCGTAACTCTGTTCATTGTTTTTTGTTCTTCTGAAATATGTGACTTGCAATGGTAGACTATGTGCTAGACTCTGAGGGAGGAAATGAAACAGAGATGTAGCCTCTAGTCTCTGCTCCGTAGGTATTCCAGACCCATGAGGGAAGAGAAAACATCAGGTGGCATCATTAGAAGCTTTTTTAATGTAATGGTAGACAGCAGAAAATGGAAACTGGACTAACTCCATTCAATTCTGAGGTTGTTTTGCCTTTACCATAGGGTTATCTTAACTGAAGGCAGGTCTCCTGGTGGTTGTAGGAATGGTTCAGGAGGTATCAGGGTTTTGTTTATAGTCCAACGAAGAGTGATATGCTGCCTTTGGCTTTCTTAAGAGAGAGCCTCTTTCTCCAAACTCCCAGCATTCCTCTCTTTTGCATTCATTGGCTGAATTGATAGAGCACCACCATCCATCCTTAAGCCAGTCACTGGCAATGACTAATAGAGTTGCCATGATGACTTAGACTGATCAACTAGAGAATCAATCACATTGCTTACCATAGGGGTCTCCTGCCGAAATAAATGTGAGCAGACTTCCAATAGAAGAAGCGCACATCTAGTATAGGACCATGTGAGGATAAGAGGTCAAAGACAAAGTAATGGAGAGGAGGTCCTGGCCCTTGTTTGTGTTCCCTCAGTGCCCTAGACATCTTTCTGTGGGTCCCTCTAACATGGTGCTACACTATGTACCTGCCTCTCTTTCCACTTCTAGAGTATAGCTTCTTAAGGCTAAGGTACTCTGTCTTACTCAGTATTTGTGACCTCCATACCTGGCACATAAGGGATTTGAACAAATTGAATGGAAAGATGTTTTGTATACGTGTGTGTGTGTGTGTTTTAAAGATTTTATTTATTCATGGGGGGCGGGCAGAGACATAGCAGAGGGAGAAGCAGACTCCATATGGGGAGTCTGATGTGGGACTGTATCCCAGAACCCCAGGATCACGACAGATGCTCAACCACTGAGCCACCCAAGTGCCCCTCAAATATTTTTGTGTTTAACTTTTGTCAAATATTCCTTAGAATGTTGATATTCATTAAATATTTTTTAACAACTTTGAGATATAATTCACATACTGTATAATTCACAAATTTAAAGTGACTGGTTACAATTCATTAGTTTTTAGTATGTTCATTCATAGAGTTGTGCAACCACCACTACAGTTGATTTTAGAACATTTTCATCACTCCAAAAAAATTCCATACCCAGTAGCTGTCACTCCCCATTCTCCCCTTCCTCTACCCCCTGACAATCACTAATCTACTTTGTATTTCTATGAATTTACTTATTCTGGACATCCTATGTAAATGTGATCCTATAATATGTGGCTTTTTGTGTCTGATATCTTTTACTTAGTGTAAGGTTTTCAAGGGCCATCCATATTGTAGCCTACATCTTTTTTATGGTTAAATAGTAATGCATTGTATGTGTGCACCACGTTTTGTGTATGTGTGTGTGTGTGTGTGTGTGTGTACCACATTTTATTAATCCATTATCAGTTGATGGAAATTTTGTTGTTTCTAGTTTGAGACTCATATGAATAATGTTGCTAAGTACATCTGTGTACAAGTTTTTATGTGGGCATATGTAGATGAGTACCCTTTCTGCCTCTGATCTCGTCCCCTCGTGTCTTTCCTCTTAATTTATGTTCCACACCACTAAATTGTTTTGTAGTTCTACACTACCATGCTGTTTCTTACCTGTAGACATTTGCTTGTGTTCTCCCCTCTGCCTGGAATATGAATATGAATACTATTACTAATACTAATCCTAATACTGGTTAACTCTTACATAGCCAGTAAGTCATAGAGGAGGCAATTGACTCTAGAGTCTTAAACACTCCAGAGTTCTTAAACATTGTGCTATATATTTTTTTCTTTTAAAATCAGCTTTATTGAGGGGCACCTGGGTGGCTCAGTTGAGCTTTTGACTCTTGGTTTTGTCTCATGTTATGGTCTTTGGGTGTGAGGTTGAGTGCCACAGGGGGCTCTGCACTCAGTGTAGTCTGCTTGGGATTCTTTATCTCTCCCTCTGCCTCCTCTGCTTTGCCCTGCCCCCCTGCTCACATGGGTGCATGCATGCTCTCTCTCTCAAATAAATAACAATCTTAAAAAAAAAATCAATCAGCTTTCTTGAAGTAAAATTTACATGGACTAAAATGCATGTATTTTAATTCTACATTTTGATGAGTTTTGATAGTGTATATACTTCTTTGACTACTACTGCAAGCAAGTTATGGAAGATACAGATTTTTTTCTGTATCACTGACCCCCTTTGCCCCAGTTCTCATGCCCCTTTGGAGTCAATATTCCCTGTCCCAGGTACTTACTGACCTGCTTCCTGTCACTATAGGTTAGTTTTGCCTGTTCCAGAATTTCATGTGTTTTCCTTAGTCTGGCTCCCTTTCCTCAGCAAAATGTTAACAAACAAGTTGTTTTATATATCAGTAGCTTGTTCCTTTTTGATGCTAAGTATATCTATTGTATAGATATATCCCAATTTGTTTATTCATTCATCTGTTGATGGGCATTTGGTTGTTCCTTTTTATTATGAAAAAAAAATGGTATAAGGATTTGGAAACCTGTCTTTTTTGTGGACCTGTGTTCTATTTTTTCTGGATGAATACCTAGGAGTGCGATTGCCCTGTTATATGATAAGTATATGTTTAACCTTATAAGAAATTGCAACCCAGTTCTCCAAAGTAGAACTGATTTAATTTTTTTTAAAAAGTAAGCTCTACTCCCAACATGGAGCTTGAACTCATGACCCTGAGATAAAGAGTTGCATGCTCTATAGATTGAGCCAGCTAGGCATCCCCTCTATTGATTTTAGTATATTTGTTCTTTCCTCTCCTTAAAAAAACTTTTTTTTTGAGATTTTATTTTTAAGTAACCTCTACATCCAGTGGGGTGCTCCAACTCATGCTGAGATCAAGAGTCGCATGTTTTTATGACTGAGCCAGCCAGATGCCCCTCAACAACTCTGAAGAATTAGCTCAGATATCACCTCCTTGGAAGACTTTTTTTGACACTTTGATCTTTCCCTTTTTTTGCGGTTGATTGGGGAGGTTCCTCCTCCATGTCCCTGTAGCATCTTGGTTATTAAAATTGCTCACTTGCCCATCTTCCCATCAGACTGTGAGCTCTGTGAAGATGGAGAAGGTGTTATTATTTCTGTATCCCTAGCAGTTTGCATGATACCTAATAACATACAGCTAGATGCTCAGGAAATGTTTGTGAGGGGATTCACTGACTGGAACATTATTCAGCTTACCAGGGGAGTTAGGAGGTAACAGAGGTAAAACAGGCATGCAAATAACTATAATATAAAGTAGAAATTGATAAAAGTGAAGAACAAAGTCTATGGGAATTCAAAGAGAGAGAGAGATGGCTTTTAATGGGGATGGTTTGAGAGGTTAATAAGGGGAAGTAGAGTTTCAACTGAGCCCTAAAAGATAGATTGAGATGTATAGAGATACAGTTGGTTCTCAAAGGATTTAACTTGAACTTCTGTCCTGGAAGGTTGAGCAGGTTGAAGGATGAAGGCTGTGTTTGGGCTGGTCACACTAAGATTCTCTGTTTTGGAATGCTTTGCTATTCCCAGCAGGTGCTAGGTACTAGGTACTAGTACTAGAAGGCGTTAGGGGGTACTGAAAATGTTTCCTATTTGGCAGTAGAAGAATATGAATATGTTTTTTTATGTGTGTCTTTCTATTATCTTTCTAAATTCTAAGTCTTCTAGACTGGAGGAAATAAAGCTTCTCTTACTGTCTTTTCTTCTCACCCCATGACATGATAGCAGTCACATAAATCACATCATTGCCAAGCCCCTGTCTCAAAGGTCATCTCATCTCTCTGGTCCCAGACACCTGACTACACTTTTTGGCATGTTTGTCTACCTTTCTTCTTCATCATATGCTCATAGAATATTAGAGCTGGAAACTTTAAAAAATAAATACCAGGATCTCATTTTACAGATGAAAACTGACCTCGAGACCCATTCTATTGCCTGGTTAATAATAGCAATGTTAAAAGCTGCCACGTCAGTATGTGTCATATAATCCCTATGACAGCCTTGCAAAGTATATATATGTTCCCATTTTACAGATGAGAAAACTGAGGCAAAGTCTCAGATAGGACAAGGCAGATGTTTTCAGTACTGCCTGCTACTGAGCCCAGGCAAGATCCTCAGTCTGCTGGGTCATTGGCCACAGAGAAGGAGGGAATCTAGCCAAAGCCCTCACTAAGGTAGAGAAGAGGCTGTTTTACTCTGACTTCGTGCCCATACAGAAGTTAATCAATGCATTCTTGCTTTGTTTTCTTCACTTAAACAAATTTGGATGAAAATAGCACTTACCTTTTATAAGATTGTGATAAAAATTAAATGGGCTTAACACACAAGTTGAATAGACCAGGGTTCTCTGCTGCCTAGAGTACCCTAGGTGGTGGTTTCTTTGAACCACATATGATGCTGCCCCAGATATAAGACATCCAGGGCAGAAAACTAATTAACCAGTGTTGGCTTTAATCAAAATTATTTCTATGGTAAAGTACAGTATGTGTTTGTAGTTCTTAATTATATAAATACAACTGTTTTCATTATACAAGTAATACTTAACAGTATATTTGCATGGTAAAAAGTTAAGTAAGAAAGACAAAGAGCAAAGTCCCAGTGCCCATTCACCTTCCTGACCCCACTCTAGCACCACCCCCACCATAGGTAAGAACTATTTGCAGTTAGAATTTGTATCCAGTCCTTTTTCTCTGCACTTATATACATACACACATAGTTTTAGGGAGTTACTGAGTTGTATCATTCTTTACATACTTTTCTATAATTTTTTTTAAAGATTTTATTTATTTATTCATGATAGTCACACAGAGAGAGAGAGAGAGAGGCAGAGACACAGGCAGAGGGAGAAGCAGGCTCCATGCAGGGAGCCCGACGTGGGATTCAATCCCGGGTCTCCAGGATCGCGCCCTGGGCCAAAGGCAGGCGCTAAACCGCTGTGCCACCCAGGGATCCGTTTTCTATAATTTTTTTAAAAAGCTTAACAATATGTCATTAAGATGTTTCTGTCAGTACAAATAGCACTGTTTTAACTACAGTATATATATATTTCATGGTACAGATGTACCCTCATGAACATTTAGGTTATTTCTAGTATTTCTCTATTGTAAATACTATGGCAGTTAACACCTCTGCCTATAACACTGTAATACCTTTACAGTTACATTGTAAAGTTATGGTGCAATTATGGTTATGGTGTAATACCTTTACGGAGGTGTTGGCCACTTCTGTTGCCCCCCAAATCTGGCTGAGAAAATTTTGCCAAGGGCTCAGAATATTCTTATTGGGATTTATTATTGAATGATCACACCCTCTGAAAAGTATTAATTGAGCATTATGATTGTTTTCTAGGCAAAAGGTTAGTAACTACTTAATAATGTGCTAGGTACTTTCTTATGTATTATCTCATTGAAATCTTTTAACAATCCCATGAAAAATGTGCTGCTACTTACCATTTATCTGAAAGTGAGATTTGGAAAGGTTGTGACTTGTATAAAGTGATATGGCTTCCAGGAAGCCAGTTCAGAATTTGAACCCTTGTCTTCTGATTACCAATTCAGTGTCTCTTTCCCCATTGCTCTGAAGCTGGTCCATTCTCTTCCTAAAGTCTTTAAGGAGAAAAACCATAGCAAGTAAAATGTCTTTGAAATAAAGCATCATAGTGTGAGTAGGGAGAGAGCGGGCATCCTTTAGATTTGGGGTGGGGTGGGGTGCAGCCTCTATCTGTGTCATCATGCTTGGAGGTATGACTCATGACTTCAGGAGGCTGTGATAGCAGCTATACTGAGACCTTGGTGCCCGGACAGCAATGTCCTGCTATTGTGGGCTGTGGATTTAGTATCATGCTAAAAAAATAAATCATTTTTATTTATCTACACCTACAGCCTGTATGTGTAGATGCAGCTAACTCCTGGAGGCCCAACCCCCAACAGGAGAATGGCCTTTAGTGGACAAATTGTCTCTGCTCCCTTTGAGTTTTCATTTCCGTAGGGGTCAGAGATGATTATTTTCAACCTGTGGGATGCCTTAGCTCTTTGAGAAGTGGTCCCTTTGCACAGGGACAGTGGAATGGGGTGATGGTCAGAATTGAAGGGTTGTTTTGAGCTATTTGAGGAAGGATTCTGTGTCTTTGGGTTCCCTGAAGTAAGTGTGAGCAGCCTTTCCTTCCAGAGGCAAAATTAGAGCAGTTTGGAAACAAGGCATCAGTTCTTTTCTGGCAAAATGACCCATGTCCATGGATCATAATAGGAGGATCCTGTTGGCAGTTAAGTGATCAAAAATTTAAAAATAAGTTATCAAATATATTTAAGGAGGAAAGCTAAGAAAACCTGGGGCGGGGGGGAACAATGGAATACAAATCCCTTATAGAGTAAATCTTACAATGAACATTTCAGCATTTTTAACAGATGTGTGCTGAAGTGTATGGTGATTCAGTATGTATATAAAAGTCACAAGCACAAATGTAGTCAACGTTTACATTAAACTTCCCACCTCCAAAACATACACATGAGAGGTCCCACTTGTGTATGTGTAATTACATCTCTGAAAACTCCCTTGGTCCCTTTTTTCTCCACCTTTCCTCAAACACATATTTTGCTTACTTCCCTAAAGATACATGATATATATGAGAGAACACAGTCCATTGCCTCACACCTCTCTGAGTAGGGTATAAAGTGTAACGCTTTGAAACACCAGGGACGCAGGTCCATCGGGAATACTAAATGCTGGTTTCCAGCCACAACTGTGCTGGAATGAAAATGGAAAACAATGAGGCATGTGCAGAGTCAGCTTTTCTCTGTGTCTCAGCTCAGCAGTTTTCCTGCTGTCCTAAACTTTAAAAAAAAAAAAAAGGCTGGGGGGGGGGAAAAGAGGAAATGATCCAGTTTTTTAGCATTTTGATATAAAATAGCTGCAAAGTTGTGGGGACACAGTGAAAAACCCAAGCTTAGTGGTGAGAAGCCTCACTGTTCTTAGCTTAGTTGTGAGGACTTTGTGTGTGTGTATGCACACAACACAGTACACACCTCACCATACACATGAAAACAAATGCAGCCGTGGATTTTCGTGGTGGCCATGGTACAAGCTGTATTTGGTCCTCATGAAGCCTGGGTTTTATTTTTACCTCTGCTGCCCACTTGCTGTGGAACCTTGGAAACACCATTTTATTCATTAATCAACTAAATAATTCCATTGAACAAGCATTTATTGAGTGCTTACCATGTACGAGGTCCTGTCCAGGGGCTGGGAAGGATTAATAAGGAAACACTTGACTCTAGTGGGTAGGGGGGATCATGCAGCTTGGTGCTGTGGTGTGTGCCTCTAAGAAGAACCAGCCTGCTGTAGGAATCCGGAGGAAGGCATGAGGCTCTGTCTGGCTGAGAGAGGCTCCATGGAGGCAGTGAAGACCATTCAGGTGAGCGCTAAGGTCTAGGTGGGCCTTCAGCATGTTGGGGACGGGGAGCGAAGACTAGGTGCCAGAGCTGGGGGCACAGGAGGCCTTTCTGGGTGGCTAGGCCCCAGAAGAGAGTGGTGCTGTGTTGTGGTAGGTGGTGACTGCCAAGCTAAACTGTCCCTTGATTTCTGTGGGCCTCAGTTTCCTTATCTGCAAAAAAGGGGCAGATGAGACTGCTTTTTGTTTCTGTGTGCCAGAGAAAGAGAATATTATGCTTGCCCCATAGGATGCAAATCTCAACTGGTCCAACTGATCTTACACCTTTAGTGCTTGAAAACAATTAGGTTTTTGGCCCTTTATGAAAAGTAGACATCAGAAAGTACCCTCCACTTTCCTTCTTGTTTTTCCATTTTAGCACCATAATCACTAGGATACTATTTACTATAGGCAGGACTTATAGAGACTTGTTTGGTAAATAGGAGAACCCTAAGTGGTGATGTGTCAAACCTTCCTCACGAATAGTGCAGGAATACACATTTATGTTCTATAGTTTATATTGAAAACTTCATCAGTGAAGTATTCTTTCAAACATCTGTATATGCATCTGTAAAAGGAGAAAAGCCAAGATGGGCCGGGGGGGTGGCAGGGCGGAATGTGAACATATCAGGTACATTCACATTTTCTCCCTGTTATCAGTAGCATCTTTTCAGAAAGTACTGATTAAAAATGAAGGGTGTTTCCAGTTTTTTGGTTTACTTGCCTTGTAGCATACCAAGTCAAGGCTGAGCTGGGGGCTACCTTCCAGAAAGCAAAGACTTCCTTTCTGACTGGAAATAATCCTCATTTTGTTTGACCTTCAGAATACTCATGGCCTTGCTGGAATACATGGGCCAACATTTGTCCTGGCAAGGCCAGGGTGATTTAAGTTTGGTGTCTACAGATACTGCTTTATAGGCAGTTAAAAGCAGCAGGAGAAAGGTAACTATAGTAACTCAGGCATTGCATCCTTTCCGGCTTAAAAATCAAGGAGGTGATTTAAAGCAGGCAATATTTGAAAAAACAAATACCAATAATAAAATAACAAAAACACTTCTTGCAGTTCCTATTTGTCTAAATTTTCCAGAACTTTGCCAAGGTCAGAGTGTTCTTTTGCAAGTGACCTTGTCATGAAGAAGGATTGCATCTCACTTACTGCTCTGTGCTAATATCTACAATCCTCTCCTAAAGATCGTCAAATATGGACCTTGGAAAGCACAGTTACCATGACTTTTGAACAGTATGTTCTTTATGATGCTTTGTTTGTAAAAATACTATCAGATGGCTAGGGATTTGCATTAACACACTAATGCTACCTGGAATTAGACCTCATCATGATAAGTTTTTCCCCATTAAGTTAGAAGCAGAGTCCAAAGCCTATGGTGGAGTTAAAAGTTAGTGTTCTTATTTTAAAGCAAATACATAACTAGAGTTCTTATTGTATACTGGGTTATTGAATTCTTAGCAAGGCCAGTAATTCTCACTACTTAGGGCCAGTTTGATTCTGTTAGATGCATAGCGGACAAGATCATAAAATGATCAGGTACTCAGTGATTCGTATGTGGTGACATGAAGATGTTTTCTTTAATAAGAAAATCAGTTATATGGGAGTAATTGAAAATAATCATATCCTACTGTAGTTGAAGTCCTGGATTAACTTAGGGAAAAAAAGTGGTGAGATAAGTATGTTTTATTCTGCTTATGTAGAGGGTATAAAAAATGCATATAATTAAATTCCCTAATGCTTCATTTTGCTCTTGATGTGTTCTCACCAGGTAAAGCTGTGCTTGAATGTTCATGCTTAGAACATGAGTCTAAAGTTTCAGTTGAGGCCAATAGGTGGGAACCACAGTCTCTAGTGATTTTCAAAATAAAATCCCATAAAGACCCCCACAGCTGGAACAGGTGGTATGCTCACTTTAAAAAGTGAGCATTTTGGAATCCAAGAAGAATCTGAAACTGTCTAAGCACTGTCAGGATGGTTCCAATAACAGCACTGTGCACTGGCTCATTTCGTGGACTGTTAGGTGTGTGAATGTTTGCCATTTGCTCAATTATAAAAGGGAAATAGTCGATTAAAGAATAGATATAGAAAAATTTGTTATATAGTGTCTATCAGTCTGTATTTATATGTATTTGCTTAACTGTAGTTGAGAAAGCAGTAGTGGTAAGTGAAGCTCAAGGGTTAATGTGAAAAATAATGGAGAAAAATGAGTAGAAAGAAAGAAAAATAGATGTTTTGATAATCTTTGTCAAATGTTTTTCCAAAGACCAGCCTCAGATTTAAAGTATTATGCAGATGTAGGCTTTGGCCTCTAGTAATTTTCTGATAGGGAATTCAACCTTGAGTTGAACTTTCAAATCGGTTATTTTCTTTTCTTTTTAATTACTAAGTGACCAATCTGTTGTAGTTTGTTGATCTATTTTCTCCTCTTACTCTCCTTCTGTGTTTTCTGCTTGAGCTGCTGTTTGTTCTGGAATGCTGGGCATGCACATGTAGAATTAGGGTTGCCTGCCTCTGCCTTCACCAGGAATGGAGAAAATCTGACCTGCTATTTCAATTTTCAAGTTTAATTGGACTCACAGGGGGTCTAATCCACAGTTTTTTTCTCCGTGTTCCTATTTCTAAAGCCCTCATCCTTTTACTTATTAATACTGGCATTTCCACTGCGGAGCCTTTTTTACTCCATGGTCTTTCTTAGTCTTCTTTCAGGGAGGGTCTTTTAGGATGGGTTTTAACTACAGGTGGTTTCTTTCCTTGTCAACTGATTTTATAATAAAGCCATTTAAGTCTAAACTTTTTGTTAAGTTCCAATTAATCTTTTCTATAGGTGTCTTGCTTTTAAGCTTGTAGAATTCTTTGCTATCCTTTACTTTAGTTTGCTTTGACAACATAGGTAGGATTAACCCTAGTTTTATAGGTGGCCCGGGTCAAGCAGCTTGTTACTAACAGAGCTGAGACTAGAACCTGGTTCTAACCTCAAGTTCAGCCTTTTTCCCTCTATATTCTTAAGGCCTGTTACTGTATGTTATGAGCTGTTTTTTGGAGAGAAAGAGTAGGGCAGTGAGGAGAAAGGATGTTGTTTTCTACTGATTTTTCATATATTTATTGGTAATATTTTGACTCTTCTATAGGGCTTCCTGATTTAATAAAAAACTTTCAAATCCATGATCTCATTTCTTTCATAACAATCCTGGGGATTAGCCAGGATAAGTATTATCCCTATTTTAGAGATGAGAAAACTGAGGCTTAGGGAAGTGATACGTTTTTAGTGCAGTTGGAGCCATGACCCAGATAGGGTTGGACTAAGACTAAAGTGAATGAGAATAACATGTGGCTTTTCCAGGATCCCAGGGTGGCGCAGCAGTTTAGCGCCTGCCTTTGGCCCGGGGCGCGATCCTGGAGACACGGGATCGAATCCCACGTCAGGCTCCCGGTGCATGGAGCCTGCTTCTCCCTCTGCCTGTGTCTCTGCCTCTCTCTCTCTCTCTGTGTGACTATCATAAATAAATTAAAAAAACAAAACAAAAAACAACATGTGGCTTTTCCTTTCTGTAACATTCATGGAGCTCCTGTTATGTGTCGCTTGCTGTGTTGTGTGTTGTGGATTCAAAGAAAACCTGTTTTTAAATTGGTATAGTAGAAGGTTCTTAGAATTGGAGGAGGATGCTTGGGGGTGCTTGCTTTGTTTGAGGAGATAATTTTTTTAGTATGGAGGAGGTGGTAAATTTGGAAGACTTTATGTTACAGAGCTGCAGCTAGATGTATGTTTACTTTTGTGAGTGCCTGTTTTATTTGCTGGTTTATTCATTCCTATGCATTAGGATAGAAAAATAAATACAGTTCTGTTTTGGCTCCCTGAAATAGTTTTTATATTTTCTGGAATTTCCTCACTTATTGTCTTTAATATTCCAGAGTTTTATTATGACTCATTTGAGCCATGCAATAGTAGAATAAGTATGTGTAGGCCCGTGTGAAGAGGCTCATTAAGTAATTTGGGGGAAATATAATTTTGAAGCCTATAAATGTTAATTTTTTCTTGTCTTGAAATTTGTTTCATGGATGTCAGTTCCACATATTCTTATATCTTTCAGATGGGAGAAGGTGAGAAGTTAAGAGTTAAAAGAGCCCAGTCTAAGTTTTCTCTTTGGCTCAAATATGTAGTTTTACCATAAACTACTGAAAGTTTCCTGTTCTTGTTTAATAAAAAAGTGCACTTCCATTCATTGTTTCCATGTAACTTCCTATGCTTTTTACAGTAAAAAAGGTCAAAATTTAGGATAAATTATGAGTTATCTCTGGGGCAAAGAAACAGTATTTTATTTCAGAAGAGGGCTTTAAAACGTGAGCCACTCTGAGTCTGTGAAACTGCAAAAATTCTCTGTATCTGCCTTTAAAAATTAAAAAAAATTTTTTTTATTTTAGCATAATCATGGTTTGCAAAGAGGGCAGTCTGACTCATACCTCTAACTTAAGATCAGAAGGTAGGGAAGATTCCATGTCATGACTTGATTTTAGAAAGCTGCAGATAGTATCAATGGAAGGGCTTTTTGAGTGGCTTTGTGTGTTTTCTTTGTGACATGGCACTGTCCAGCATGCAGGCTGCCCTACACTGTGTTGTACACAATGGATCATTTGTACACAACCTCAAACAGGGATGCTGGTAGCAGTGACTGATCACAGTGACAGTGTCCGCTAGCACTGGTGGGAGAGTGAAGATGGGAAGGAATAGTGATTACAAGTTCTGTTGGGCAGCTATAATGCAGAAGAATATGCAGGTGATGCTAAAATTGTAATTAACCTGGGATGTGCAGATTAAATATCTATTCATCCTGAAAAATAAAGAAGAGAGGGAGATGCCATGAGACACACACACACATACACACACAATGTGTGTGTGTGTATGTATGTGTGTGTGTACATATATATATATATGACAGGAGACCTGGTCATATATTTGCTTTCTCCTCCTCTTGAAAAGATAGTACTTCTAAAATGCTTGAAGCCCCAGAGTAATAGAGTAGAGCCTTTAGCACAGTTTTTGTGTGAACTAAATTCCCAACAGCTCACCCTTAGTGCATATTTCACTTTCTTTGATGGCTTACCATTCAAATTAGGTTAGTGTGGACAGTGTCACTAATAGTGTTGAAATTATTGTCACTAAGGTTATACAGTGTCACTTTTATAGCAGGTTTGTGCATCCATAGTACATGAAGGAAACCAAAACATTTGGTGAGTTACAAGGAAGATAGGGGTCAGAAGTCCATAGAGGTTACTCTGTAGGTGGGATGGCCCGCAGCCAAGCTGTTGACTTAGTATTGAGTGTGAAAGATGATATGTGATGGTCTTGAAATGGAGAGACAGACCTGCAGCCTGTGGAGAAAATCAGAAAGATAAAAAGTATAGGCACCATTATAAAATGCAAATATGGGACCATTTGGTGTAGAGACAAAAACTGAAATAACATACCAAAGTTTAATAAGTTGTTATTAGTATTCATAATGATAACCTCAAGTCCTTCAAAAAAATTAGTGATATTCAGGATGCTCACAATATTTAAGGTGGCCAGGAAATAATTATGTATGTAGTACATTTTATGTAGATTTCCAATAAAAATGACTTAGATCTCTTTCTTGAAAGGAGTAAAGCCTTACTTATTTGGAAGATTTGCTTATGTGGGATATCCCATTACCAGTCAGTGCTGAATAAATGAAGCATTTATTGTGTGGTGGTAAGGTGTTTTTTTGGGGGGGTCCAGATGAAGTAAGAGGGGAAGAAGGGAATATGATATAAAACACTCAGAGAAAGAATTAATTATTACTTTAAATAATGGATTAAGCTTTCATACATTTTTCTGTGCAAATCTTGCAACAAAGTCCTTTTTGTTTTAGGAATTGGCATGCAAAGGATTTCATTTTCAGATTGACTCTTTGAAAGTATTAGAGTTCGTCTCCATGTGAGAAAAGGTGAATTCCCTGTGGCAGAGTGGTTTCCAAAGGTTCACTTGGGAGGAAAAGAGAGGAGCTAGTTGATGCAGAGTGGAAAAACACCGAAGAAAAGTTCCCCCCCAAATAACACACAGATTTCCGAAAAACAGAAATTGCTTTGATTGAATGTGACAAACTTTTTTAAAAAAAAAGTTAAGCTTTGAAACATCTGATGACACATCTGTTTTGAAAGGTTGCTTTGTCAGATACAGATGTGTGTTTGACAGTACTTTACTGTGTGTGAAGTTTTGTTGTGAGCATGCTCAGTAGATGTGGTTTCTGAACAGCTATCTCATTTATGTCAGCTTTAAATTTTGGGAAGAGTTTATTAAACAGCAGTACAATAATTTCTTATATTTGTCTTTAGGTTAAATGCAATTTGATTGAATTAAACCCTTCCCTTCTAGCCTGTTGTTAAACTGATAACTCTGCTTAGATTTTTTTTTTCCAGAAATTGCTTGTTGACTCAGCATAGCAATATCTAAAACTTTTTTTTTAAAGATTTTTAAAAAGTAATTTCCATACCCAACATGGGACTCACACCCACAACCCTGTGATTAAGAGGCACAAGCTCCACTGACTGCGAACCAGGTGCCCCCAAAATCTGAAACTGGACTAATTGAATGGCGAGTTTTTAAAAACCAAGATCAGAAAATCCCCCAAATGCCTTTAGCAAACTAGTGCCACTTTGTTTTTTGCCTTCATACATACATTGATGTAATTTATTGGTTTAAAAAGTAAAAATAAAAAAGCTTCCAATTCTAGAAAAGATGTTTTTGTGCATGCATACCAGAGAGAATTGCCTGGACCCCTGAATGAAATTCACTGTAGAGAATATATTCCCTCTATTCCCTCTATTTTTAATGAAGCCATATAAGAAGAGTTATGTACCTATACTTTTTGTAAAATGACTCTTGAAATCACTGATCCTTGCATTATCACAGGCCTCTGAAATTCAGACTTAGGAAACATATTTTCTTATCCCAAGAGCTGACTTGTTTCCTTTTTATAAGATTTGTTTTATCTTTCATTAATTAATTAATTCATTCATTTTTAAAAAAGATTTTATTTATTTATTCACAAGAGACACAGAGAGAGAGAGAGGCAGAGACACAGGCAGAGGGAGAAGCAGGCTCCATGCAGGGAGCCCGACGTGGGACTCGATCCCAGGTCTCCAGGATCACACCCTGGGCTGAAGGCGGCACCAGACCGCTGAGCCACCTGGGCTGCCCTGTTTTTTCTTTTAATGAGGTCGTATAAACATCACGTTTTCTCTTTTACCTTGGCGACTAGGAAGCTCAGAACTAGGTGAGGTGCTCAAATGAAATAGTTTCCTTTAAGTTCTTTGATGAAATTTTTTGTCATAGCCACTTTTTAATTGCTTGGAAGCTTACATGGGTTTCTAAGGCCATTTAAAAATTTTTATTACAAGCCCCTCGATTTCCTTTCTAGAAGTAGTTGAGTATATAAGTAATAAAGAAGTATATAGGATGATATTTGGGTTGGATCAGGAACTTTCTTTTTCTTTCTTTTAATTTTTTTTGAGTATGGTTGACACACAGCAGATCAGGAATTTCTAGAAGTAGAGCCACTAAAACTGGGGACCCTAGTCAGACCTATCTTGGTACATTAATTTTGCATCTTTAGGACCAGAAGGACTTGTCTGAAAACTAGGAAGGATTGGAATAGAAGGCCTTTTTACCAACTAGTTTATATAGGCATACCTCGGAGATATTGTAGGTTTGATTCCAGATGACTACAATAAAGCCAATATCACAAGAAAGTGAATCAAATGAATTTTTTGGTTTCCCAGTGCATATGAAAGTTATGTTTACACTTAACTATAGTCCATTAAGTATGCAATAGGATTATGACTAAAAAAACCAGTGTGCATACCTTAATTTTAAAATATTGCTAAAAAATGCTAATTATCACCTGAACTTCCATGTGTCATAATCAATGATCACAAATCACCATGATAAATATAATAATGAAAAAAGTTTGAAATGTTGTGAGAACTATCAAAATGTGACACAGAGACAGGAAGAGAGCAAATCCTGTTGGAAAAATGCCGCCAATAGACTTGCTCAACACGGGGTTGCCACAGACCTGCATTTTATGAAAAACAGTACCTATGAAGTGCAATAACATGGAGTACAATATAATGTAATATGCCTGTAGAGGTCCCTTAGGCCCTGTGGGTGACAGTGAGGGCACTGATGTACGTGGGCCCCAGTTTTCCTGTAAACGTTTGTGATTCCTAATGCAAAAGGGAGGTTGGGATACGTTAAAAGTATCTTTTTTTTTTTTTTTTTTTTTTTTTTTTTTTTTTTTTTTTAGGACACGTGCCTTAGCTGGAGAGATGGTAATAATCATTATAATTATATGATAATAAAAACGAGTCAATCTTGAGAACTGTCTTATGGGGCAGATACTATGATTATCCCCATTGTGTAGATGAAATATCAGAGACATAGAGTGGTTAAGTAACTGCTCCAGGTTACAAAGCTAAAGTGTGGTGGCAGGGCAGAGATACAAAACCTGAGCTACCAGCTTCATCGTTTGTAGAGAATTAGGGTTTTGGTTGTTTGAGGTATTCATCACCCAACAAGTATTTGTGAGCACCTGCCACCTGTGAGGCACTGTGCCATGCTCTGCGTAGATAGAGGATAAGCACAAGAAACATGCATGATCCTTGCCCTCATGTGGTTTCCAGCTAAGCAGAAGACATAAATACATATGCCCTAATAAATGAATGGCACACAAACATATGCCCAAATAGATTTATAACTAAAAGCTGATATTGGCTATAAAGGAAAAGTGTAATAGGTATATCAGGTTTATGGAGTCTCTTTATTTAGAGCCCTAAAGAGCTCTAGGCCAGGGCTACAAGCTGGGCACAACCATCCTGTTCCCTGGTCTACATCTAGCAGTTTTCTCAATGGTGCTGCTTGATTGACCTGTAACTGCTGCAGTCTCTGCAAACACCAGCTCCATATATTCTCCTGAACCTTTTAGCTTCACTGTGAAAGGAACAGCAGCACATTGGTTGTTCTTAGATTTTTCTACAAACTGTCAGCTCTGTTTCCTTCTTAACAGAAACGCTTGAGTAGCGAGCCAGTGTCCCCCTTATTCCTAGCTTCCTAGATCTTGTCAGAATAGGAACAGGTGTGCCATCTTCTAGATTGAAAGTAAACAACAAGAAAGTCAGCCAAGATGATGCCAGATTACTCTCTGGATTTGGGCAATTCCCTGGAGGCAGAAATATGGACTTTTCTCACCTTTGGGATTTGTACTTCCAGAATTTGCTCAGAGAACAGGAATTTTTACTCTAATACTGCACATAGTTTTATTTTAAATCTTGCTGCTGCAGTTCTTCAAAATAATTTTTTGGGGAGTATTGGCTAGGGAGTAGTATAAGAACATCTTATCTTAGATATTTTATTAATCACTATAAAAGCTCATAAAGAAAACATTTTTCAATGGAGAAAATATTTTCATTCATTTATTTCTTCTCCCCTCAGGGGACTTAGTGTCTCTGATAGAACTTGAAATTTGTAAAGCATTGACATGTATAGTGTCTCCAGATCTATGAACCTCTCATAAAGTAAGAGAAAGAAGATTATGGGAAGCTTAAGGACAAGGTTAAGCAACGAGTAAGTGGCAGATCTGGATGTAAAATGGCACCTCTCATGTTTCCTGGTCTAGTGCTCCTCCTGTAACCACTGTCTCTAATACAGGGGCTCTTCTCTTGCTGTGTCTAGTGGTGACTTCTAAGAACATACTTCTTCTGCTACCTGTTCTCTTCAGATTATAAAAAAACATGAAAAAACCCCACTTCCTCAGAGAGCCGCATGAGTCCCTTCTGATACTCTTGGTTGTATGGTATCTTGCTTAGATGGAAGAGTAAGTGCCTTTATAATGTGGCACTTCTCAACAGTTTGAGAACCTAAATTCTTAAAGATGCTTTTTCCATTGTTCCTTTTTGAACTTTTTAAAAACACAACTTGAACACAGGAAATTCTTCAGTATGGTTGCACCATGATTTGAACACAACAATATACAAATATGCATTGGCTTTTGGCCCAACAAGTTGGCAGTTGACTTCTTGGAAGAGGGTTAGTTTGTCAAGAGGAAGGTCTGGATTTAGATATTCACTTGGAGGATGAAACTATGATAAGACATGCCTAAGGAGTCGTACTGTAGAAAAATCTGGCTTTTTCTTTCTGCCTGAGACATATGCATTATGGGTTTTAGAATGCTAGAAACTCTTCTGCTTGTCTTTTTCTTACCAAGGATAAGCTTTAGCCTTAAGTTTTATTGTTGAAAAAACTAGGTGGGACTTTGGTAGAAGGGCTTTTTGGCTTTTAATGGTGGTGCATTCCACAGTTTCATCCCCAAAGGGCTGTAGCTCCAACCAGTTGTAATTTGAGATGGTATAAACACCAGCATATGTTGTGTACGCTGCAGGCACTCTTGAGCTCTGGCTTTCCAGGTGTTTTTTCCTGGAGCTTTGTTTTTGCATCATATCCTGACGTTTGTCGCATTCCCTTGCTTGCAGCTCACTGGGAGCCCGGCTGTACTGGTGGCTGAGGAATCATCATGGGTGCCCTTTCTAGATTCTCACGTCCCGTGGGGGTAGAAGGAATTTTCAGCTCAGGGGCAGAATAGATCCTGCAGTGCCCAGGCACACAATCTGTGGGAGTTTGTCCCTCTTCACAGCTGACAACATTGCAGAATTCCCGGTGGGACAATAACAGAAACCCTTATTAGCCAATGGTGGTGTTGGAATAAAATCTCCCCACTGCAATGTCTTGGTCCCAGGCTATAATGTTACCCTGCGATTCCCTCTACATCTTTACCCCTTTTATTGCAGCTGAACACACGCTCCTCATTAGTACCTTGGGTGATATGGGGAATCTGTGTGCTGGAAATTATGTGCAATAGGTACCAGATGTTTGTGTCAACTTGGTATGCACTGGTATTTAAAATGCTTAAGGATCCCATTTATTAAATGTGAAAATTACTTATTGTACCTTCCCCCAAACAATAACTCCCCTACGTCCAGGATTTTATTCCTTGCGTGAGGTGTGATATTAATTTCTTTGGGGACAGATTACATTTAAAGTGTGTGCAGCAAATGCATCTGTTCCCAGATGCTTCGTCTGCATTCTCTCAAGCCTGAGTGCTGGCCTGCAGCCAGTGTGGACGTGGGGGTTCTGAAACAGAGATCGGAATGCTGTGTTGTAGCTAAAGGACATAATGAAAGGGTGAGTCCATTTGCATTTTTTTCCCCTTTAAGTGGAACTGGGAATTTAGACATTGATGTGATAGCCAGATCATAGGAACATTTCCCATGTGTGCAGATAAGCAAACATTAGTGGAAAAGAGGAAGATGACATTTGGTAAAATGAGAAATGAGCTTGTGCTTTCTCATTGAGTTTATGAAGTCTTTTAAATTGACCAAAAGGTTGTGAGTGTGAGCCAAGTAGCTTATTTTCTCAAACATGAGTTAATGTGTATGTCTGACCAGTAAGTCTGTTTGTTCATGAAGCCCTGAGGTGAAGGACAGGAAAATGCTGGGTGCAAGCAGGCGGCGACTTATCACGGGAAGAGCTTAGGCCCGGAGTCTGAGAGCCCAGGTTCGAATTCCACCCTGTGCCCTACTGGTGGTGACCTTTGGCAAGTTACTTAGCCTCTAAGGAGTCCCAGGTCCCACTACTCTAAAATGGGGATTTTAACACTGTCTTTACAGCGGTGTTATGGGGATTAGAAACAACACGTGCGCAGTGTGTGGCCCAGAGAAGGTGCATGATAACTGTACTCAGGAAGAATTAAACCCTGGCTTCTCACAGGAGGTGGAGGCCCAGGGTGTCACCATATGCGCCACAGTGTTGCCTCAGGTGGCCTTGCTTTGTGAAAGAGGCCCCTCGGTCTGGGCCACCTGGTGAGTTTCTCACCACGGGGTTTACTTGTATCTGTGCTGCCTTCAGGTCAGTAAATGTTTTTACTTGGTAGATATAGCATCTTGGGGGCAAATAGGGGCCATGGGTCTGTCCTGGTGGCTGAGGAGGGTATCCTGAGAAGGAAAAACAGAGTCTGACTTCAGGGTAGGAAAGAGGGCACGTCAAACAAAACACAACACCCAGCAGGATTTGGGGGAGATCAAATTGCTTGTGTAGCCAGCAGAGAAGGATCAACTCAGCTCACGCTTTCAGACCAAGGGAAAATTAGACTTCTTTGGGAATGACCCCCAAAGAATCCTGGATGGGACACGTACTAGATGCTTAGAATACACAGAAATATCCAGATGGGGAGGCAACAGTGAGAAATGCCTCTGGAGGTGAACCTGTACGTGCCTGTCAGGAAGCACTTTATCAAAATATGAGCCCAGCTCTGTGGCTGCAACATTTTACTTATAGTGGAAATAATATCTGTTCTATCCATGTTACAGAGTTTCTGTGAGGCTTCAGGTAAAGTACCTGTAAAAATGCCACCCACCCCCCCTTTTTGGGTAAAATGTCTTAATTGTAAAGAACGGTGCAAGGTGAACAAGAGGGCGTGTTTATAGCACTGTTGCCTTCAGCCAGCCGTTTCTTATTGTATCGTTTGTGCCTTGGCTGATCCTTACTGTGGTAAAGTAGCTTTTGCTGTGCTGATTAGCATCCTCACAGAGCACGCTGCTCACTTGCCTCTTGACTGTGGGTAAGGGATTGCTCAGGGAAGGAAGGGCTGTGGGTTTCCAGTGGTGGCCACAAGAGAAACTCCCAGCCTTCTGAGGCTGTCAGTGAGAGCCTACACGAGCAGCTCCAGAGCTTGCAGGTCACCACAGAAGTGAGCAGATGAGTCAGACAGGGTTTCGGCACATGTTTTCCTGGTTTCCAAGCCTTTGTGGCTGTGAGGCGCTGCACGTGGGTCTCGTGGTGGCTGCCTTGGTGTAGTAGCTTAGGCTTGTGTGGTGTAGAGCCTGGGGGTGGGTCACACTTCCCAAGGTGGAAGCTTTTTTCCCTGGATGTGGCTCTGACATTGTGTGAGCAGCCTGCAGTGGAAGCCACTCTGAGGCCATCTCACAGAGGCATGCTGTGGCTTCAGGAGAAGGTCAGGAAGGCCGGGGCCTGACCCAGAGGTCGCAGGAGGCTGGGGGCTTGCTGATGGCAGAGGGAAGTGTTGTGTCACCTTATCAGCAGAGTGTTTGGGAGGAGAGGACAAAAACAAATTTGTGGTTCCTGCCTGCTGTGACATTTGAGGGTGGGGAAGCCCCAGCTGGGACTTGATTCTTAGCAACCAAATATGCCACCTCCCTCATCTCATGATTGATTCCTCCCCACCCCCAATACAGTATTGAAGTTTTGGCTACTGGGTAAAGAGTGAAAGGAAGAACTCTAGGGTGGAGTCTTTTATTTATATGAAATCCTGTGATTTTGGAGCATCTTGTGGTTCTTTCCTTTTCTCTCCCTTCCCCTTCCCTCATTAGTATTGGAGTGTATACTGTGTGCCAGACATTGTCCTGGGAGGAGGGATACAGCAATAAGCAGAACGATAGGCTTCCGTTCTTCTGTGGTAGTTTCAGTCTTTGGGTGTACGCAGACAGTAAACAAATAATTGCACAAATAATTATATAAGTATAAGCACATGGAGTTAAGAGAAATGAAGAGTATTAAAGAAATGAAGCATATACCTAATGTAAGAGAAGTAAGAGAAGCTTCCTTGAGAGATCTGAAGAATGAGTAGGAATTTGCCACACCAAGGCAGGGGAAAGAAAGAGGAACGGTGAGAAAGTCTTTTCGGAGGACACCTTGTATGTGGGGTCTCTGGTGGGACTAAGGTTGGTGTTTTTGATGAAGTAAAGTAAAAGTAGATTAAGCTGTGTCAGAAAAACCCATATTGGCTTGGATAAAAGTTACATGTGTTCCATATAAAAAGTTCAGAGCTGATCCATGTTCATCAAGGACCCAGGCAACCTCTGTCATATGGCTTTGTCCCAGTCAGCCTGTTGTTTCCATTTTATGGCTCAAGAAGGCTGCTCTGGACCTACCAGCACATCTGTATTCCAGCCAACAGGAAGGAGGAAAGAGCAGAACACAACTCCTTCCCTTCATGAGAAAACTCCTGGAAATTGCATGTATCCCCTCTGATTATATCTATCTTTCTTTCTTTTTTTTTTTTTTTTTTTGATTATATCTTTCTAATCAGAATTTGGTCACATGGCCATACCTAGCTGCAGACATTAGCTAAGACTTCTGGTGCAGTGTTGAAAAGGAGTGGGAAGAGGGGACATCCTTGCTTTTATTCCTGATGTTAATGAGAAAGCTGCCAGTTTCTCACCACTAAGTATGATGTTAGCTTAGGGGTTCTTTTTTGGTACATGCTCTTTATCCAGTTGAGGAAGTTCCTGTCCTTAGTTTGCTCAGAGTTTTTATCATGAATCATGGTTAGATTTTGTCAAATGCCTTTTCTGCATCTGTTGATATGATCATGTGACTTTTTTTTTCTTCTGACTTTTCTTTGTCAGCCAGTTGGTGAGATGTGTTACTGATTATCAGATCAGTTGTGTATCTGGGATAAGTTCCACTTGGTTATGGCGTACAGTTCTTTTTTACATTGTTAGATTCAATTTGCTAATATTTTGTTGAGGATTTTTGCATCTGTGTTCATGAGAAATATTGGTCTATGTTTTTTTTTTCTTGCAATATCTTTGTCTGGTTTTGGTATTAGGGTAATGCTGACCTCATACAATGAGTTAGGAAGTATTCCCTCTGCTTCTATCTTCTGAGAGAAATTGTTGAGAATTGGTATGATTTCTTCCTTAAATGTTCAATATGTTTTTGTTAAAATTGCACCATATAAAGATGTGAATCTCAGAGGTAGGTGTGAGTCTCAGTCCTTGGGTGACTGGGCAACCTTAAAGCAGTTACTTAAGTGCCTTGAACTTATTTTCCTTTTCTTAAAAAAAAAGGAGTACTACCACTTTTTTATGATGGTGTTCAAGGTTGTATAGATCTAGCACTGCCCAGCCTATAGTGAGCATTTAATAAATAGGAGCAAATTATTTTATTTTTTACTACACCAGACTGTGTGTTGAATTGTTGAAGGTACCCTTACTTATCCTTGGAGGCTAAGGGTGGATAACTCCTTTTTTTTTTTTTTTTTTTTTTTTTTTTTTTGGATAACTCCTAATATCTTTTCTTTCTTGCTGTTTTTGGCTTTAAGGATAGCTTAATCCTATTTTGTAGCTTATTTTTTTTTTTTAATTTGGAGGCAAAAAAATACAGTAAGGAACCTCAAAAACTACTACTTTGGTGTGCCTGATGGTCAGAGACACTCTATAGGGAGTGTGTTTAAACACTGACCCCAGTGGGTCTCTGTAAAGTGCAGTTATCCAATCACTTGATAAGAGTGTGGCCTGTGCATTGGCTTTCTTTTTTTCTTTGACCTCAGGCTGACTTGTAAAGCGCATGGCTGGAACGGGTGTCCATTAAGTGGGATTTGCTCTGCCCTGGACTGTGGGCAGGACAGAAACCATGGATTCTAAGGTCAGGATTGCTAGTCCCCAGTACTGGGGATGTCCCCTCTCTGATTCCCTCCCTCTTTGGGAAAGACCTTTTCCTTTGACTTGTTGCTAGT
Organism: Canis lupus familiaris; assembly: GCF_011100685.1. Taxonomy (NCBI): domain Eukaryota; kingdom Metazoa; phylum Chordata; class Mammalia; order Carnivora; family Canidae; genus Canis; species Canis lupus. Next base: position 57,601,695 of record NC_049227.1, read on the forward strand.
GAGTTTTTGCTCCAGCCCCCATGCGGCGATAAGCAGTGTGGTGATTTAAGGAAGATCCTGATGGGTGATGGTGGCATTGCCAGGAGGGCAAGTCAGGCAGATGGCAGATGTGTTTTGAGCGGAACCGTGAACCACAGGCCAGTCAGAGCTTTGCACATGCATATAAAAATGGAGCTGAAAGGTTTTTTTTTATTATTATTTTTTTGTGTAATCTCTGCACCCAATGTGGGGCTCAAACTCCTGACCCTATGGATGCTGGGATGGCAGTCAGTTAACTCTGCCTTGGGCTCAGAACATGATCCCAGGGTCCTGGGAGTTAGCCCTGCATCCGGCTCTCTGCTCAGCAGGGAATCTGCTTTTTCCTCTCTCTGCCTCTCCCCCCACTCATCCTCTCTCTTGTGCACGTGCTCTCTCTCTCTCAAATAAATAAAAATCTTAAAAAAATTCATGACTCCAAGATCAAGAATTGGATGCTCTGCTGAGACTGAGCCAGCCAGGTGCCCCTTTTTAAGTTTTTGTTTAAATTCCAGTGAGTTAACATGCAGTGTAATATTAGTTTCAGGTGTGCAGCATGGTGATTTAACACTTCCCATACATCAGCCGTGCTCATCAGGACAAGTGCACGCCTTAATCTCCATCGCCTTTTAACCCACCCCCTATCTTGAAAAGCATTTTTATTTGTGCTTAATTTGTGATAATGGCAGATTCATGGTAAGAGGCTGTGAAACCAAGTCCCCAGAGTTCAGTGTGTCCCCAGAGTTGAGTAGGAGGAGGAGACTCTGGAGCTCTGGGGCATGAAATACACTGGATGGCCCACTGCTGTTGGTGAGGGTGGGAGGGGAAACAGTAGGGGGAGCACCTGCTCACACTGTTGGCCCTACATGGGGACTTCAGCGAATCGTTTGTCCAGTACCTCCCTCTTTTGCCACCGTGACATCTTCCTTCACCACCTCTGTTTCTCAGCAGCTGGGAACAGTACAGCAGCACAGAGAGTAGCAGTGATTATTTGAGAAGGTGCATACTTCATTTTGGACCAGATTACTATTATCAGCCTAGATAATTTCTGTGAGTTCTGAAATAGACTTGGCACACCAGGCAGCTGGGTATCTGCTTTTGGTATAGCCGTGGGGGTGCAGGATTGCCTGGTTCTGAACTGCATTGGCATTTTACACCGAGGCTGTAATCCTGGAGAGTACTTTTAATATGTAGAAGTCAGAAGAACTAATTTGAGTGTTTTCAGGTCTTTTTTGGATTCCGCTTGGAAAGGTGTGGTTTAGTGGATGCTGTATGTTCAAGTCCCAGTCTCCCCAGGTATTAAATGGAGACAACACCAAATTTGTAGAGGTGTATCACTGGTTCCTCCTCCTCCTTGGATGTTCCTATCCAGCCAGTGTGTGGTGAGGCCCAAGTGGGGTTGTACCTCACATCATCACAGCAATCTCTTTCCTATATTAGCTCCCTACAGCAAAATCCAAGTCCCCAGAATGGTGTTCTAATCACCAGTCAGGGAGGGAGCAGTTTTTTTTTTTTTTTAAAGCCTGATGATTCATTTCACAAATATTTTTTGAGCATCTCTGACGTGCCGGGTGCTGTGATGGGTGCTGAGGTTACAAAGATGAGTAACCCACAGTCCAGGAGGTTACACTAGCATAGAAACTGCCAAGATGGGCAGAGAAAGCATGTGAGGATGGAGGAAGAGTACCTCTCTCTGTTTGGGGTGTTTGTTGTGGGGCAGAGTTAAGAATGGAAGAGGGATTTGGGTAAAGGAAACAAACTTAAATAAAGATGTGGTGTTAAGAACACATTATGGTATATTTGGAGCACTTGAAGCCAGTTGGGGTTGCTGGAGTGGGATGGGGTGAGGCTGGAGAGAGAGGAAGGGACTGGTCAGGAAAGGCCTTGTGCACCTGCTTAAGAAACTTGGGCTTTATTCACAGGCCAGGAGTCCTTAAGGGACAGGAGATGCTGGCAGTGATGGGAGGGGCTGGTGTTTGTATCAGAAATAACCACCCCTTGAGCACCTTGGGTGAGGTGGATGGTGCTCTCAATGGGAGGTGGCTTGAAGAGCTGAACCCTAGAGTCTCCTTTTAGGAAGATCTGCAGTTGTCTAGAGACAGGCGATGAGGACCACAGGAGGTAGAGATGGGCGGGAATAGATGTCAGAATTCAAGTTCTGATTATTAGGGAAGGGGGGGGGAGAGTGAGGAAGCAGGAGCCAAGTGTGACCAGGGTTCTACTTTTTCTATTTGGGGCTCTACTCATACACTTCTCCCTTTCTGGGAGGATTTTTTTTTTCTGACCTCTGGCCCAAACTTTGCTGTACAACTCTGGCCCCAGTTGCCCTTGCTCGTTATAGTGCCTTTGTATCATTCTTAAGTTTGTTCTGGTCTTTTAAGAAGAGGGCAGTGCTTAAAAGTTAAGGGACAGTAGCTTATACTTTTTGGGTGCAATTTTAGTTGTTTAATATTTATGCATACTATTATTGGGCTTTCGGCAATTTATTCCATTTACTTCTGGCTTTCTTCTAGGAGATGGAGAAGGAATTGAACACAGATGTCAAATGGGAGGTTTCCTCCATCCTGAGGAATACATTCGTGACTTGTGTGTCTAAAAGGGAATTTAAATAATCAAATACATGTCAAAATCATCTAAAAGGAATTTAGAGAGTGGGGTTTTAGAATAGGCTAACACGCTTCTTTGCCATTTAGTTCTGAAGACAACTTACCTGGAAAGATTCCTCTGGTGGGTTGGCAGTGGCTTGATCGTCTAGAATAAGTAATTTAATTGTAGCGCAATTAATCGCTATTTCTGAGGGTTTTGTGTTTGTGATTCCCCCTGCAGGTCCAGAACCCAGTACCCAGTGTGAATTGTCGCCTGTCAATGCCTCTCATCCAGTCCAGGCGTTAATGGAGAGCTTCACTGTCTTGTCGGGGTGTGCCAGCAGAGGCACAACAGGGCTGCCACAGGAAGTGCACGTCCTGAACCTCCGTACTGCTGACCCGGGGCTTGGCCAGCCCCAGAGAGAGGTAGGCGCAGGTGCCAGCTTTCTACTCCTGTTCCTCTCAGCTTGTAAAAACACTTCTCTGAACAGAGTCCTTTTTTTCCCATTCTGGGTTTAACAAGGATGCTTATATATGAATATAAGTGGGGAGGAGGATGCAGTGTACACCTAAGAAGGATTTCAAATAACAGATTTCTCTCTGGACTGGGCAACTTAGGACTCTTTCTAGAGAGATTTTTCAGCTTAGCAACTTTCCTGGCTTCCCGTATTGGAAAGAATGTTCTTAAGAATTTCATCTTTTAAACATCACTGTGAAAAAACAAAATAAGGTGCCTTTTTCTGTAATTGTAAAATGTCTTTTCTCATCTTCTTCTGTCTTTTTCCTTTTCTTTGCTTCATCTTATGAACCTGTAGCTCCTGCAGGATGGGTCTTTGGAAATAGGAACATTTGAGTAAAGATGTCAGTGCTTTGTACAGACATGAAAAGCCCTGGGGGTTAGCTCCTATGCCACCTAGGCAGCTTCTCAAAGATAGCGATGGTCTAGGTGGTGGTGATGGTGATGAACCAAGCTCAGAGTGACTTGGTATTTCACCCGTCCTCAGCACTATTTGAAGCACTCATAGGCTGACCCCATGAAGTCCGGTTAGTATTCTCATTTTACAGGTGCGGAAATAACTCGCTCGCACAGAGTTGTCACCTTAAGAAAAAAATGGCCTCCTCTTTCCTGTGGCTCAGAAATGACCTAGATTGTGGGTCATGGTCATCATACTTCTTTTAAGATATAGCATGCAATTGTAGTTCTTTCTGTTTTTAAGCTTCTGTGTGTCAGAAGTGTTTGATCAATCAAGTATTATCTCCCCAGGGAGAGAGAAACCACAATGAATCCTGATCACAGTGAAGGGTAGGAAAACTAATGCAGAATGGAATTTATCTTTGAGTTTTCTTCTGATCAAGGAAGTTAATTTCCAGAACTATTTATGTGCTTCAACCGCTTTGCCTTTTGGGGGCGGGGGTAGGAATAGGAGAGGTGAGGTGTCCAGAAGAAAAAGCAAACTGATTTTAATCTCGTGCAAGTGTGCAGAGTTGGCTCATTTCAAAGACAAATCATCTAACCTTTTCAGCTACATTGGAAATTATTGTTAATACTCTTGGTTGCTTGCCGTGGTTGCTGCAACGCCTCTTTCAGGGCAGATTTCTTTATCCTGGTAATGTGTCTTTAATTCTTAACTTATGGGGGAGATTTTGTGGTGGGAGGGAAAAGAGGAGGAGGAAATGCAGTTCCTATGAAGCCTTGCTGACTCCAGCAATTCTTTAGCAGCAATAATTACTCATTTTATATGTGCTGTCTCAGAGGAACTAAGAAAAGAAATGCTCAAACTATTACAGAAGCAGCTACAGCAAAGATTCTAGATGTTAAATTGTGCGTTGCTGTTGTTGACTGTGAAAATCGATTCAAATAAGACGACTGAAGCAAGAGAAAAGTACCTCTAGGAATGACCACAGAGTTAGGTTCAAATGTTCATGGTGGTACTGAGGATACGTGCAACTAGTTGGCACCTGGGGACATAGTGTGGTCACCGAGAGAGTAAAGAGATGGGGCCTAGAGGAGATAGTCTCGAAAATTTGCTTAAAAATCTAAACATTCTTCTTCTTTCACTTAGCATCATATCTTCAATGTTCCTCCCCACAGCAGCACGTGCCAATACTTCATTCCTTTTTATTGCTGAGCAACATTTCATTGTGTGGACCGACCACACTTTATCCATTCCTCAGTAGATGGACATTCAGGTTGTTTCCACATTTTAACTAATATGAACAATACTGCCATGAACGTTCATGGGCAAGTTTTTGTGTGGACATAGGTTATCATTTCTCTTGTTTACATACTTAGAGAAGTGGAGTTGCTGGGTCACATAGTTCAAATGTCTTTAAAAATTGCATGAAAAAAATTGTCTGCATGGCTGCATAATCATGTGAAGAAGGTGAGAGATTTAATATTTTTCCACCCCCATTTTACCATCCGTCAACATTCTCTCTTTAATTCTCTCATGGCCCAACTGCTCGTGTTGTCCTCTACACTCTCTATACATAAAACACTAATTATTCTGATTAATACAGCTTACCTTGGCTGTATTCACTTAAAAAAAAAAAACAAAAACAGAACAACAAGATTGCTTCTCCCTCCAGCCTAAAGTCCCCCAACTCTCTTGTTCTCAGTGGATAACTTGGTTTTTATAAATTTGCTATTATGTGGTCTGTGCTAAAAACCAGCTGATCAGTTTGGGAGGTGATGTTGGGAGGACCAGAGGTATGTCTGTCTAAACATACCTTTATGTATGTATGTATGTCTTTATGTATGTCTCTACTAAATATTAAAGGAGAATATTTTTCAAAACAAAATGAGGTCATTGTTTATAAATTAGCAAAAAGAATGCCATGTTTGCTCCCAAGTATAATTGACTCTGATGACCCAAGGTAGTTTTTTACCATGTCCTCCTTCGGTGGGAGGGAATTACCAAGTCAACCCTCTTTCCCCTAGCTTGTTTATTGGTGCAGGATCAGCAGTAAGATCTATTATAAATCAACCCTTCTCTAACATTTTACTCCATTCCTGCCTCCCAGGAGTCTTAAGGTTCTTCAGCTGAGGAGAGGCTGTTGCTTTTCCTGTGTGGAGGGGGTGACAGATCCACACCTGGAAGTAATAACCACAGCAGGTTGACAAGATTTGGGGAAACAGTTGCGCTTAAGTTAGATAAACAATTTTATAGGCCAGCAGAGAATTTGGATCCGAAACTCGCTTGCTACAGTAATGTACACAAAGCCTTCTGTAGGAAGGCACTGTTTTACCATTGGCCTCCCTGCTGGGTTCCCCTCAGGACAGCGCAGAAACCTATAATTGTATTTTTCATCTGAGACCACACCTCTTCATTTGTAATCATTGGTTTTGGAAACAACAGGCCTGGAAGTGAACAGGAAACTTGAAAAAGACTCTCTGGCGACAGAGAAGGGCAGAAAACAGTAAACAGCCCTGAGAGATCAGTTTTGTGTTTCAGAAATAAGCGGGCACCGGTGTCATCATTTTCATCCTGTAAAAACCAGCTCCTCTTGCTCTTTGACTTCAAAGTAAAATGCAACATCCCCCCCACCCCTGCCCCCACCCGAGCTTGGGCCTTCAGTGTGTTTCCTGATTCCTGAGAGGGGTTACAGCACCACCAGAGGCTTGTTTACAGTAACATACTTTCATTAGTTGCTGGAATGGCAACAATTTTGTTTCCTATCATCTAATTTTTATTGTGACCTGCTTTTATGTGGTGATGTGTCTTTTCTATTTCCGACTTATCTAATTGCCTGTTTACTATGAAAAGCTGCTGAGGGTAAGCCCCTTGTTAGCATTACCTGTGTGTATAAAAGATATAGTATTTAAATTTATGTATTTGTCTTGACATTAAAGCAGCAACTGTTAATGTGTGTGTGCCGGTAACTGGCTGTATGATGGAAAGATCTGGAACGCTCCATTGTCATGGGAAAGGGACCAGGTTTAATAACTTTATCCTTCAGAAAGTTCAGAACCCTTCATACTTTCATGTATTTGCTTATTCTCTGCCTCATTCTAAAGAAAGGATTTGGGATGGGCTTACAATAGACACCTCAACAGTATAAGCAGAAAACACAGAATGAAGACAAAGAAAAAAGAAAAGCATAGTTATTAAGCTGTATGGGTTAATGTGGTTGGTACGACTGAGTATGAAATTTGGATCCACGCTTCTTGGCAGGCAGGGCCAAATGGGATGTGTGGTTAATCACACATGTGGCTCCAAGTCACTTTTACTTTGTACTTTCTCGAGGACCGTAGCATAAAGTTGTTCCTTTCCTGCTTCTTTTGTGGGCAGGAAACACCACAGTTGGGAGAGAGAGAAGAGAGTTAACACATGTATCTGAAATGCAAACTGTTCTGCTTGCCTTGCCTCTTTAACAGTTCTGGTACCCACCAAGTTACAGCAATAGCAGGGGTGGTGGTGGTGAAGCGCCTGCTGGGGCCTGGCCACCCTGCTGGCACTAGTATTATCTCTGCCAGTCCTCACTGTCAGCCAGGAAAGGAGCAAGGCTTAGGGAGGCGGTGGACGCTGGGTCTTTGGACTCTGCAGTCCAAGCTGTCCCCACACTTCCAGTCCACTTCCCTTCTACCTTTAGCTCTTGCCTTGTTCCGGGCTATGAAACCTGCTAACCACTTTTGTTTGGCTTCACCTGTTGGGTGAGCCAACTGATCTCTTACTGAGGGTTTGGGTTTCCTGCATAGGCTTGTGACAGCTCATTCCAGTGCTCCCAGTCCCTTTTCATTCCTTCCCTGGTGGCTTTGGGGTCAGTATTAAGGTGGGTGTCTTGCTGTCTTTTTTCCTTTCTCGTTTAGAAGATTATCACATCAAGTGTTAGTAATTATAAAACACAGGGAGCTAAGGAGCCCTTGCACTCTCCCGTGGCTGTTAATGGCCACAGTAAATGCCACCTCCCACCTGTCTTTCATAGTTGATGATTGCCTCCCCCTCCCCATATGGCCTTTAGCTGCCTTCACAAAAGTAACCCACCTGTTCTCTGCTTGCAGTCCATGACTTGTAACCAAACTTGCTGGAACCATGAGATGAGAATGAACACATTAAAGGACTCTTCCTCATAAGAATGAAATACTAGAGCTTTTTTAAAAATATTTTATTTATTTATTCATGAGAGACAGAGAGAGAGAGGGGCAGAGACACAGGCAGAGGGAGAAGCAGGCTCCATGCAGGGAGCCTGATGTGGGACTTGATCCCGGGACTCCAGGATCACACCCTGGACTGAAGGCAGGCACTAAACCGCTGAGCCACCCAGGGATCCCCAAACTAGAGCTTAAATGTGTGGGCTTTGACGTCTGATTTGGCATCTTTTTTTGCTTACTCTGAGGTGTCTGGAAGTTCAGGGCTAAAACATTTTGGAGATCGCTATGGACCTACCTACTTACCTATCTATACATAGTCTTACCTCTCTTTCAACGGTATTAGTAGGTGGACAACTTCTCTCTCCCCTTTTAGTTATTAAAATACAGACAGAACAGTATGGGGCTGGGGGGCAATGGGCTGTCGTCTTACCTTTCCTCATCACCACTAAAAGAACTGATAGAGAATCTCAAGACTGGTCTTTTGGAGACTGCCTTTGTGAGAGTAAAAGAATCAGATGAACACTGAACAGTCGCACACTAGCTACATTCCTTCTTTGTCTGGGGGCATTTTTTCCCTCTGCAGTTATTCATGAGTGACTTTCTAATGCTAGTCCTGTGTCTGTGCAGAAAAAAATCCAAATAAGCTCAAGGTTCTTAATGTTTCAGAGATCTTATATGTAGTATATGCTTAGCAAGTGTCAGAGTAAACCACTCACACACAAACACTGTATATTGGTGAAATTTAGTTACTAAACAAATGCCTCCCATGTATAAATGCTGCCTGGTGTTTGTTTAAATGGAAGTTGTATTGGAAATCACTCCAGCCTTTTAGGTGACATTGCCTCTGAAATGACCATTTTGTTGCAGGCCTACAGCAGATATATCAAAAAGTTAAACCAATGACAAGGGTCACATTTCTCAGTTCATTTGAGTGTTGCCATGGACATTATTTCATTCATTTTAAAGACAGCCGAGTCTGACTCTCGTGTGGAATGGGAGGCCCTAAATAAATAGGCCAGTCCTATCATTTGAAGGGAGCTTCAAAGTGAAGTCCCTTCACTCGATGGAATTTAAATGATGACACCCCACTGGGCACAATGAAAGTACTAGGCCAGGACCCAATAGAGGAGTGAGGTTGCAGACAGCAAGTGACTATACCTGGCTCTTGGCTTACCGGAGGACCCTGCAGGCTGGTTTAGAACTGGCCGTACTTAGTCAAGGATGGTTTTTGACATGTTGGGGCAAGATGTTGAATCAGAAACTACAGCTAACTCTCAAGTAAGAAGTCTCCAGAAACCCAGTTTTGAAATTCTAGAAAAAAGTGAAAGCAGAAACCAGAGTGATAATAGTAAACATCAGGGTTTAGCAAACAAATGAGGACACAAACGAAGCAAAGAAATTACAACATTCCTACCAAGATGTTTGCTGGCCACATCGCTTAAACCCTGTCATTTATCACAGTGATGTCCAGATGCTGTAAAATTGCCCTAAGAAAGCCCTGCTCCTTGCCCCACTAGAGGGGTGGGGCTTGGTTGGACTCTGCCATTTTAGCACGATGTAATGCAGGGTTATGTTCTTTGCTGGCTGGAAGGTGACAGATTGAAATAGCCTTACTATTGCCTCTTCCCCATCTGGAGAAGAGACTGCCTTAACCCCGTCTAAAATGTGTCCAGCAGCAGCGTTTTCCAGCCAGTGTGGTGTGTGCCTTTATGGAGGTTAGGGTTACAACCCCGACCCATACTGTGTTGCCATGGTAACTCGTCTTGACTTTTGAAAAATTGTACCTTCGTAAAAATGTTGTTAGAAAATGTTTTTAGAGGAGCACCCTTCACATTTGAAAATGTGACTTTTAGCTTGAAGGACATTTTGGAGAGTCTTTTAAAAAAGCAATAGGCCGAAGTAAGGAGCAGGTCTACAAATCTGAGACCCAGATGTGCTGATTGGGCAGATGCCCAGCTTATATGTGCAGAGTATCCAAATCTCCAGCTTGTTCTCTCTTGTTTTCATTGCTTATCTGCTCTCTTGACATTCTGTTTGAGAATAAAAAAGAAATTTACTGCTAACATCTCTGATTTAAATACTGAAATTCTGCAGAAATGTTTCTTATATCACTTTCAGTCGTTTACCCACTGTATTTTCTGAATATTTCTGTAAAAATTAGCATGCTTAATTATTTTACTTTTCTTTCTTCCACAGAGAAGAGGCCATGAGTGAGCTTGGCCCTGCTAATGATCTCTCCACACCGTTGTATTTCTCTTATCCTTGCCTCTCTGACTTCTTGAATGACTGAACATGTGTCTTCTTTCCTCCCTGCAGCCTGACCTGTGTTCTCCCGAGCTTATCTCTGATGATGCCCTTTTGTCCACCTAATGGGATACTAGACTGGAGACAATCTAGTTTTAACCACCTGACAGAGGAGACCAGGGCCAGGGTGTGACGTGATGACTTGTTCACCGTCAAGAAGTTGGCGCCAGTGCTGGCCTGGGGTCCAGGACCCAGGGGTCCTGATTCGGATGGCACAGCTCTTTCTCCCACAACTCCTCTCCCCACTTGATTCCTCCTCAGCTCTTTTCTCTGTACTCCCTTTCCTGGCCTCTCTCTCTGGGCTTCAGGATGATGCCATAGCCTGGTTCTCCTTCTACCTTTCCATCTGTTTTTCTGTTTCTTTCCCAGCTCTTTGTTTCTCTTCCGGGTTTCTTGCCTGGGGTGTAGTCTTTGGCTTGTTGTCCCCTCCCGTCTCTTGTCCCTAAGGCAGCTTATCTGTTTTGGGGATTTGGGTTGTCATCTTCATCCGAAAGACTCCCACTGCTCTTCTCTAGACTTCTCCAAGAACCCTGCCTCTCAGGTCTCCCCTCAAGCTCCCATGTGCCTGAGCTGTGCTGTGGAGGAGCAGCTATCAGGAAAGTTCCATCTGCTGTTAACCCCAGTCAGTTCCCAAATGTGTGCCTCTGGAGGACTTAACTTTATTCTCTAAACCCCTTTCCTCGAGAGTTTACTGAAGATTGAGAGACGTCCATATGGCACGTAGGGCTACTATGTGTGCCTGGCATACAGTAAACAGTTAAATGCTAGCTCTTTTTATTGCCTCTAAAACTGAGTGTAAGCCAGTCTTCTCTTTACTCCAGTGCTGGTTCTCATCCCAGCTTCCATGTCCCATCAGTGTCACTGCTACCATCCGTCTTGGGACTTTTGAACCATCTTGGATTTACCCATCCCTTTCAAACCCTTTATTGGTCAGTCATCATGTTTTATTGACATTTCCTCTGAAATTTCTCTTGAATCTTCATGTTCTTCTCTACTTACCCTGCAGCTTTAAAAATCAGCTTCCTGGGATGGATGGTTTCAGTCTAGCTCTTCTTAAAACAATTTTCTCTACACAATACCTCATAGTTCATTCATTTACAGATGCATTCACTGAGTTATTCATTGAGAGCCTACTGTGTGCTAGGTAGACATCCCAGCTGCATTCTTACTCATGTTTATGTCTTCAGCACTTGTTGCAGATTGAAGGCAAATACATCTAATGCAGTGTGACAACTAATATGACCATTATTTGTTCTAAAATTAACAGAGTTTTGCAGGAGCCCAAAAGAGGGAGCATTATAATTCTATATGCAGGTGAGGGAAGGATTCTCAGAAGAGATCATTTAATAAAGGGCTTGAAAGTCAAGTAGAAATTTCTGGGTAGAAGAGGAAAGAGGCCCCAGCATACACAGAGGGAGAAGCAGAAACCACATGTAGAGGAAAGTTTGTTCATGTGCACAGTGTGGTGGGGAGACAGTTCAAGGAGTGCAAGACTGTGGCCTTGGGCCACATTCTATCGGCTGCCTGTTTTGTAGGTACATCATTTATGTACCATAAAGCTTTATGTACTTTTCAGCCCTCCAAAAAGAAACTTTGTCCTCATGAGCAGTCACTCCCCATTGCCTGTGGTCCTACCCCCTGCCCTAGATGACCACCAGCTTGCTTTATTTCTTTGTAGATTTGCCTAGTTTGGACATTTTCTGTAGATGGAATCTACTACATATGTGACTTCTATGACTGGTTTCTCTCACTTAATGCATTTGAGACTCATCCATGGTGTAGCCTGTTACTTCATTCCTTTTTATTCCTGAATAGTATTCAATTGCATGGCCATATGGCTGTATCGTATTTTGCTTATTCGTTCACCAGTCTGATGCCTGTTTTTGTAAACAAAGTTGTTTTTTGTTGTTTTGTTTTTTTAGGTAAATAAAGTTTATTGGACTATAGCCATGTCTATTCATCCTTGCTTATATGTCATCCGTGGCTGCTTTCATACTCTAATGGCAGAGTTGAGTAGTGTGACAAAGCCTGAAAGATTTATGATCTGGCCATTTGCAGAGAGAGCTTGCCAACCACTAGAATAGAGGATGGGGACAGTGGGAAGTGGGGTGGGCTGGGGCTTGAAAGTGGAAGATGAGTGGAAAGGCTGCATGAGTGAAGCCTTTGGACTCACCCTATGGATCCGTGTCTCTCCAACTGTGTGTGTTATGTGAACCCTCTGCTTCAGAATCCTTTAGAGATGCTTAAGTGTGGATTCCCAAGCTGCACGTGTGATCTTTCAGGCGAATCCATTGCTCCACACCTGTTTTCCTAATTCCACCTGAACTCTTAGTCTGTGCTGAACCCTCCGTGATCCTTTACTCTTCTCCCTCTCCTGCTCTTCTAAACGTTGCTCTGAATCCCCTCTTCTCCCCTCGACCCCACTCTGTACCTACTCAGAGTATGGGATTGTGTATTTTCTTATATTATTTGCTGCTGAATCATGGTGTGTTAATCTTGCACACCCAGTTGGTGAGTGTACTCCTTAGGGGCAGGAACCAAGTCTTGAACCTCTTTTTTGCATTTGTGCATATTGGGTTCTTGAATGATACTAAGGATGTTATTTAAAGTATCACTGTAAGCCTTCTTAAGCTACTCTGCTTTTCTTTTTAAAGGTTTATTTATTTGTTTTAGAGAGAGATTGAGGGGGGCAGAGGTGGGGAGAGCAGAAAGAGAATCTCTAGCAGACTTCCTGCTGAGCAAGGAGCCAGACATAGGGCTCCATCCCACAACCCTGATATCAGGACCTGAGCTGAAATCAAGAGTCAGACATAACCGACCCGGCCACCAGGTGCCCCAGGTTCCTCCCCTTTTCCACAGTGTACCTTTATTTGATTTGCATTATATCAGTGGACTTGGTGTTTGTCCTTAGGTCCCTCTTAACCACTGTAGCTAAGCTGATATCCTTCATTTTGTATTACAGCTTTGATTTACTTTACCCAATTAAACCTCATGCTCCTGCAGTTTACTCTAAAGTACCCAGAGCTCAGTGTCAGTCTTTTCCCCAGGTCCATTTCGGGTTTTTTTGCTACATTTTTCTTTACTCTTACATTGTAGTCATCTGCTACTAAACTCATTCCTTTCTACTCTCAGCTGGGTAAAAAGCTATAAATGGTTTTTGACTCCACGCTGCTCCCGTGGGTCACTCATATGATCTGCGCCAGGTTTGAAGTTAGGCCGCTAGGAATGATCTGTCCTCTTGATGCAGGAAGGTGATTCCCAGCCAATTCTTAATATCGCTGGAATTAATTAACCTTAATTCCTCTGGTTGAGAGAGGGCATTTTACTCTACCCTGTATTGTTAAATACCTAATAACTTGATTTTTTTTATTTTGTTTTTTTGCTTAGAGATCACTTAAAATATCCCTGCCTGTATCGTAATTTGTTCCCTGTTTAATGTGGCTTTTTCCTTTGTTTACTCTGGACTCAAGTCTTTGTAGCTTGTTTTCTAAGTCAGCTCAAAAACTGCTGGTCATTGGCTTTGGCAGCCTTTTCAAGCTTTACCCACCAGAACCCTACAGGAAGTTGTGTGTCGGCCAGAAGAGTCTGTTTATTTAGAGCATGGTGTCCAGCAGAAGCAATCCATTTATGAGGGTCTGTTCTTAAAGACGCAGGAGTCTGAATCTGTGTTTGGAAGACCTTTTGCTTTGACTTCCATAGCAAATGTGTGCCCTCTCCTTGCCTTTCCAGACTGCCAGGGCTCCTCAGCTAGACTGGTGGTGATGAATTGAAATTGTCCTTTCTCTGAGCTCTCTGACCTTGTCTGAAATGCTAAAGTATCAATGCCCGGATACTTGATAGCTCTTTTTACCTCCTAAGAATGGGATTGAAAAATATTTTTTGTTAATGAATTGGCTTTTTAAATAAGTTTATTGATCACCATTTTTTAATATATATGTATTTAAGATTCTATTTATTTATTCATGAGAGACGCAGAGAAGCAGAGACATAGGCAGAGGGAGAAGCAGGCTCCCTCTGGGGAACCTGATGTGGGACTCCATCCCAGGACCCTGGGATCACAACCTGAGCCAAAGGCAGATGCTCAACCATTGAGCCACCCAGGCACCCTGACCATTTTTTAATATTCTGATAGAATTTTGCTCTGAGTGCCCTCCTGGTTTAGAATGCTAAAACTAAGTTGAAATGGCTGTACTTTGGACTCCTGGGAATGGTTGCTCACCCACAGTCATCTGTATTGTCTGGGTTCTAGTCCAAGACATGCTACAATACTGTTTTATATTAATGGCATTTTTTCATCTAAATTCCAGAGTCCTTTGGCTGAATCTAGAATTTTTACATCCTTTGAGGGAAAGAGGCACATTGCAGGTATGATTTGGCTTCTTCTGAAGATAGAAAGACTAGATTAGATGTTACTGGGTCTGACTATGGGCCAAAGACCGTCATCCATAATATCTGGAATCACTGCAAGAGCCTAATTCTTGCCCACAGCCCAGGTACCACATTGTGCCCATGAAAACAATTTTTCTTTGTTGATACATGTGTACACTCATATGATTCTTTCTGAATCTGCTATAGCAAGTTGGTGTTGTGGCTGTAGGTTTTATGTGCCTAGCAGTGGGCTTGCCGCAGGGTAGATACTCAATATTTGATTTGATTGGTACTGATTTAAGTTGAAACAGCATTCATTATCTTAAGAGATGAGCTCTTGGCAAGTGTGGCCTCACTCCTAGTGATGTGAGCACATGTGCAGGTGCCTTGGGAGTGAGGGAAAAAGAGATATGGTCCCTGCTGAGGACCAAGACATGCAAGGCGGACAGAAAATGGGATATCACATTTCTTAGCTCTAGCCATGCTTCATAGTGGTGGGTGGTCTTTTAGTGGTCGACATTTGGATCTTTCTGTGAGTGGAGGTTGTATTGGGATTTCTACCTCCAAATAGCTACTCAAGGGCATTGGCTTGCCTGAAGTCTTAAGTAAATTTAACCCTTATTAAGTTAAAAATAATGCACATTCCTCTCCTACTCCTCTCAATTTCTAGTAGAAAGACATGCAGGTACTGTTTTCCTTGGGAATCAGTTTCTGAAGATACAGAGGAAAGCTCAAGTCCAAGGGAGATAAAGGTCCATCTGAACATGCATATGCATGCTTTGGTGTGAGATTTATGGACATTTAGGGTGTCTCCTTTGCTTGGCACTTTGATCTCAAATTTGAGGGCCTTTCAGATTCCAAGGCAATTGAAAACTTTAATTTCTAATAATGAGTCGTGTTTGGGCATTTTGCCTTCATCATCTGGCCCCCAAGGACTTAAGGGGGCCAATTACTCTCATTTTTAGTCTGAACACCCCCCCACACACACACCAGATTTTTATCTTTTGCTCTTGGCCAGAGGACTCAGCCTGTTCCCCACCAATAGTTCCTCCCGCAGAGCTCTGTACCCTTTAGAGGCTTTAATATTGCCCCTCTGTTGCTCTTTGTATGTTGCAGAGTATGTGTTGCTGTTTCCTGCTTTCATATGAGCTGAAGATACCGCTTTTTTTTCTCCCCTTCTCATAGCTGATTGTTAAGATAGTGAGAATGTAAGTGAAATGGCAGTGCTGCCATTGTGAACAAGTCTTTCACTGAAAAAATCCTTCCGATTTTTTGTTAGGTTTTTAATGGTGTAAATATCTAATTCCCAGTGTTTTAGTTGGAAGCTGTTCAGGTTTCCCAAATCATAAAATCTTTCAAAGTTACTTTTTCTTGATTCCATTCTCCTCCTTTGTGCATTGCAAAAAAAAAAAAAAAAAAAAAAAAAAAAGAAAGAAAAAAAAACCCAGCCTCTTTTCAAATAGGGAAATGGCCTCTGTTTATTAGAGACTAGAGTGATAGGAACCCTTGACTTGCTGTGAGGTTTTCAATGTGTTTTGGAGCTGTGTACTAGGGTAATATTTAATTCTGTTTTTGCCATGTGTTTTTATATACATTTCCTAAACACTTCCCTGGCTCGGTCCTATTACTGTGTGTATGTCCTACATGTGTTTCCTATTTTTTATGACTCATACTTACGGTACTCATAAAGATTTATCCTTTATCTTGGCTCTGAGTAATGAGTCCACTTGCACATTTCCAGCAGAGATGTGGGTTGGGACTTTGGTATTTAATCTTGCAGTGTAGGCCTCTTGAAGGCCTAGTGCAGGAAGCATGACATATTCATCTGAAGGTACTACTCACTTTTCCTCCTCGAGGGCACAGTCAGCTCAGTTTTTGTGAATTTATTAATTTGCATTTTCCAAGTTTTTCCTTTCCCTTTGCCCCCTTTAGCCATTCTGCTTACAGTGACACCACCAGAAGGCGACTAGATGTAAGGCTCTGTTCCTTTTCCCTGCTAGTAACTGTGTTTAAAGAGTTTGGTGGAGGAAGAAATGGAAATAATTAAGCTGAAATGATATCTATATTACATGTGTTAACAAACACCCAGGGGGTCTTCTTGGGTTCAAATAAACATTCAGACCCAAGAGACTATCCCAGGGCACAGGTGGCTTTAGCTTACTTAAAGGGATATAGGATAGAGACCACAGCTTGCAGCAGGGCAGCATGGTGTTCCTCCTTTTTGGATGCCTTGTGGCTGTCCATACATCAGTTCATATAGTCATCCAGAGCTCTCTAGTTGATGGCTGAAATGCCAGGAGAGCTATATGATGGTGTGTGTATGTTGCCCTGGTTTAGAAACTATATAGGAATAGTTTCCATGGTGCTATGAAGGAAATGCTCAATTTATAAGGGAAACCCCCAAATCTCTCTTCCTAGCAGGTATTTTTAAACTTTCCAACCCTAGTATAATTTTCCAGTTAGGGATAATTTTTTACCATTAGGAACTTGCCTTTTATTATAGTTGACATACTATTTTAGATTACTGGCGTTACAGAGTTAGGATAGTTACCAGAAGTCCAAATTCTCATGTGAAGGAGGAATACATTTTTGCTAACTCTTTGTCCACACCTGTGATAGACTAAGTAATGGCTCCCAAAGATGTGCCCACATCCCGTTTCCCAAGATGTTACTATATGAAAGTTTTATAGAACAAGTCTTTGCAAATGTGATTAATTGAAGGATGTTGAGGTGAGAAAATTCTTCTGGATTATCCAGGTGGCCTCTAAATGCAATCACATGTGTGCTTGTAAGGTAGAGGCTTGACATTGGAGAGGAGAAGGCCACATGACTGTGGAGGCAGAGATGGGAGCAAAGGGGCCACAAGCCAAGAAATAACAACAGCTGTGAGAGGCCAGGAATGAATTCTCTCCTAGAACCTCTGGAGGAAGCACAGCTCTGCTGACCCCTTGATTTTGGCTCAGTAATCTGATTTGGCTCAGACCAGTTTTGGACGTCTGGCCTCCAGAACTATGAGAGAATAAATTTCTGTTGTTTTAAGCCATCGAGCTTTTAGTAATTTGTTGCAGCAGCCACAAACTGCTGATACACTCCCTATGTCTCATTAGCTGAGGAGATTCTCTTAAGTTCCATGTAGTTCTCCTGCTCCCATATTGTTCACTGCTTCTGGTTTTCATCTCTGTAAAGGACACTCACTACCAGTCAGTTGCCAAGGCCAAAAACACTGGTATTATCCATGACCTCCTATGTTTTCTTAGATGTCACATCCAATCTTATTTATTCTATCATAAAAATATATTCTGAACCTTGCCTCCACTTGACCCACCTCAACACCCACCACGAACTTCAGTAGCGCCTCCGTCACCTCTTTATTTGAGACACAGTGAACTCAGCCCAGTTCCCTTCAGGGGGCAAGATCTGGAGCTAGAGTGCCTTTGTTGGAAGCTTGGCTCCACTGTTTATGAGCTTTGTGACTCTGCACAGGTTTTAATGATAGCATCTACTTCTTAGACATTATGGCAATAAAATAGTTAAAATGTGACAAGTGCTTTGAACAGTGCTTGGGCTTTAAAAAGCACTCAGTGAGTGTGAGCTGCTATCATTAACTAATAAGATCTATTCTCTTCATAGCCTTTTAAAACTTTAGTGGCAGAACTCACTAGCTGAGCTTCCTGCAGTGGCTTCCCATTGCTTTTAGAATAAAATCCTCAGCCTCCAGCACAGCCTCTCCCACCTTTGCACCAATCTCACTGTACCGCTCTTGTTTGTCCTGATGTCCTCCAGAGGCACAGAGCACACTCCTGTTTCCATCCTCTGCCTGGAGCACTGCTCCCTCCATTCATCCATCCCTACCCAGTCCTTAACCTCTGCAGAGAGGCCTTCATTGACCACCACACTTGAAATAGCCATACTTACCCCTACTATCTCCAAATACGGTTTTATTTTTTAATTTTTTTAAAGTTTATATATTTATTCATGAGAGATGCAGAGAGAGAGAGGCAGAAACACAGGCAGAGGGAGAAGCAGCTTCCTGCAGGGAATCCAATGTGGAACTCTGTCCCAGAACCCCGGGATCATGACCTGAGCCAAAGGCAGACACTCAACCACTGAGCCACCCAGGTGCCCCTGTTTTACCTTTTTTTTTTTTTTTTAAAAGGATTGATTTATTTGTTTATTCACGAGACACACACAGAGGCAGAGACACAGGCAGAGGGAGAAGCAGGCACCATGCAGGGAGCCCGATGTGGGACTCAATCCCGGGTCTCCAGGATCACGCCCTGGGCAGAAGGCAGGTGCTAAACCGCTGAGCCACCCAGGGATCCCCTGTTTTACTTTTTAAAAATAACTGATATCACCTGATAAAATATCACGATATTTATATTTAGATGTGTTTATTGTCTGTCCCCTCCACTAGAATATTTGTGAGATGTTTTATTCTATGCACCAAGATCTCCATTAGAACATACTCAGCATATAGTAAGCACTCAATAAATATATGTGAAATAAATGCTTGAATGAACAAGTGCACATGGGGATTGTAAGTTTTATTAAATAGACTGAGACTTTTTTACTTGGAAATTTTTGGAAATATATTTTCTGGAAAATCGAGTTATTGGTATTAGTAGGTTTGGTCAGTCATAAAGTAATGTTTTCCTAATTCAGGTTTCAAGATGTGGAAACAGAATGCTGAATTGTGAGTGTTAATAGAGAACTTGGTCCTCCATTTGTCAAGGTCTTTTTTGTTTAAACTTGAGCAAATCTGTAGAACTATATGAATCTCTGTTCATTCATTTGTCAATAAAAAGAGGTTGGGAAGATTGAGATCTAAAATTTCTAATATTTCAGGAAGGTTTTTTTAGTTCCTTTTTTTTTTTTTAGTCTACATTGAGAGTTAAGGTTACATTTTTAAATATAGTTAGTCCAGTCCTCCAAATTGAAAAACAGTATAACTTGCATTTAGGACAAGATGTCAATTGAAATATAGAGTTAAAAGTGTTACTGGAATTGTTAAACTAGAAAATATCTTTAAAGAAACCCTCAACGTCCAGTGGGAACACCTCTAATAACTGAAATGTAAACTAAGAGTATCTGATGTCTTCTTATATGTGTGGGTTTCTTTTTTTCTTTCTTTCTTTCTTTTTAAGAAAACCTGGATTAAGTAGGATTTACAGATCTGGGACAAATCTGGCCTCAAAATACTTGGGAAAATGCTTTTGAATTTTGCTGCCTAGATCTTACTGCCTTGTATAATAGAAATTTCATGATTTTCCAAACAGTTCTGTTTTATCAGGACAGAGTACACACAAAGAATCTCCCCCTCTCTTTTATTTAATGAAATACTGAAGATTAGAGGAACTAATCATTTCAGTTTGCCTGAGCAAAGGCCCCTCCTCATGTAATTAGACCCAGGCAGCTGAACAGTTATCGACAGCAACCTTCATAGATGGTGTATCAGTGCAAAGCATTGTGGGAGTGAGGAAGGCAGGAGCTCGTGGAGCTCGTGCGTGGATGTGGGGACCAGGGCAAGGAACAACACCTGCAAACAGAAAAGACAGAGACATAGAAACAGATTATTGTCCTAAACACATATGATAAAAACTTAACCAAATAGACCTAATCAAGTACAGCTGGGCTGAGATAAACACATAAGTGCTAAGGAATCAGGCATGTTGGAAGGATGTGGGGCTGGGGGGAGGCTTGTTGCTGGAGTAATTGGAGCCAGGTGTGTTAGCCTGGCAATGCTTTTTGGAGGTGAGAATTTGGAGAGGTTTGAAATAGGGATGTGGTTTGGCTGAGGGCTAGAGGGAGAATTTTCCACGACTAGGGGGGAGGCTGGTAAATAACATAGAGCCAAGTTGAGGAATCTGAAATACATTGAGGACAGCATGTACCTTGGCAGCTGTGAAAGCTTGTGCCTGATAGCCTTGTCTGTTGATGTTTATGGTGGGAGAATGGGTGTTCAATTGTGTACTCAGGTCTTCAAAGCTAGATAAATTGGTATAATCTTTAACACTGGAAGAGGCAATTTATTTATTTGGCAGCACAAGCAGAGGGAGAAGCAGATCCCCTGCTGAACAGGGAGCCGGATGTGGGGCTCGATCTCAGGACACTGGGATCTTGACCTGAGCCAAAGACAGATGCTTAACTGAGCCACCCAGGTGCCCTGGAAGAGGCAATTTAGATACACCTCTAAAGACAATTGTTTGTCTCCAAACTTCCCTGCCACAGATTGATGAAAACCTCTAGCTTTACCTCCTAATCTGGTGACTGGAGCTGCCTTGGAAGGACTTTGTGGCTTTAGCACTTCCCTGGGTGCCTATTTCTCTGGCGGCATATTCCAGATGGAAAGACAGGTGACTGAGCTTTTGTTCTAAAATATGGGAACTTAGAGTAGATGAAATGTTGTGATTAGGTATGGAATGAATGTGGTATTCTCAGGACCAGTCTTTGTTAGATTCTGAAGTCCCCAGAATTGGAGTAAAATTTGGAGAGCAAGAGCTTGGCCTGCCCAGGTTAGGCTTGCGTGAGCAGGAAGGGTAAAGAAACCTGTGAAGATGATTGAAATTGTGCTTCCTGAGCTCTGTCTTTTGGGCCTAGTCCTTAATGAGACCTAAGTCTCAAAGGTTGGAAAGGTTGGGAAATGGCACAAGAACTTTTAGTTCTTTATTAGGAAGCCAGGTGGCTGAGGGTCAGGTAAGTAGGTGTCATTGGTTTGTCATCCTGCTTCAAAATCCAAGGACCTAGAGGCAGGAGGTGACGGTACCACTCTGATCAGGGCCAAAGCCAAACACCAGTGAGCTGCTTCCTCAGAGGATTATGGAAACTGGCATTTTGGTCAGTCTTCTCAACACCTCCACAAGGGACTTGTTTAGAACTAACAGGCATGGAAATTGAAGCTGTGAGAGGTTAAATACTCTGCCTTGGGTTGGGAGCTACGAAGTATTTGGCAAATCTGCAGGACATACTTCCTATAGATGGGGTCGATGTGCAGTGAGTAGCTGTGGGCAAGGCAGGTTTTCCCAAGGCTTAGACATTGATTCAGTCATTAAATCAATATTTATTAAACACCTGTTACTGTCAGGCACAGTGCCAGGCGTCGGTAGTCCTGACACTCCTAATCTTGAGAATTTGCCAAAGGTAGCAAAGATAGAGTGGATAGTGAGTTCTCCCCCTGCTCTTGCTCCTGTTAGATGATCTCAGCCTCTTTGCCCTCCTTAACCATGGGCTTAAGTGTCGCTCCTGGTGTTGTTTGTTGACTCAGTCAGATTGGAGGTGAATCTTTGAACTACAATGAAATAGCCATCTGGCAAGTATTACATATAAATAGCTGGGTTGTCATGTATAGGTTAAGAGCTTAGAGAGAGGGGCAGGTTGGGGCGTCCTGTTACTAACGATAGTTCTGTTCTATACAAACAACTCTCTCTACTGGATAATCTGTGCCAAAATATTACCAAATAGCTTGGAAACAGGTTAGTGTTTTGCCCTTTAGGGATAAAAAGACCACGGAGTTGAATTTGGAAAGGAATCTTGGAAAATGTTTCAATAAAACAATATATCATTCACATGCCCAAAAATTCAGCACTGCAGGGCTCCTGCTGGCACAATCAGGTGAACTTTGAGATATATTATGACTTGATCTTGAATTCTTGCATATTTCAAGTAGGCTGAAAGCTATTTTTGTTTTATTTATTTTTTATTGGCAATGACCTTTTATCAGAAATACATAGCAGATATGCTTTAGATAGAGGCCAGTAGGCTTTCTGGTAACTTTCTGTATCTACAGCAGCCCTCTTTTTCCTTCAATTTTATATAAAAACATATATATATATATGTATATATTTAAAATACATATATATGCTTAAAGACATACATATATTATTACTCCCGGTAATATTAACAGCTCAGAGTTATATACATATATACATACATATATACACATATATATGTATGTATATGTTTCTATGTAAAAATATAAATGGAGGGATTTCTCAGCATCATGTTGTGGAGTCTACCCATATGTTCATCTTGCCTTTTGTCTTTCATACATTGATTCATTTATTCATTCTAAAAATGTCTGAGTGTTTACCTTGCACAAGCATGGAGATACAGTGGTAAATAAGGCAAAGTTTCAGCCTTCAGTGCTTATGTGGGTTTGAACACCGGGTACCCATTCAAGTGGTAAGAAGGGGTTGTTAGGGTGTTTAGGAAAGGCTTCTTTGAGGTGTACTGGAACAGAGACCTTAATGATGGAAAGGAGCCCTGCACAGATCCAAGGGACTGCTAATGTCAAGACCCTCAGCTTGGAAGGAGCCTATTGGAGGTAAGAAGGCTGGGGTAGCTGGAGTAGAGTGTTCAAGGAGGAAAGCCATAGGAGATAGGATCAGTTAAGGGTCAGATCATGTGGTGCTTTGCAGAGGGTGAAGTTGTTTCTTTGGCATTTCTTATGTTTCTGTGTTCTTGTCTAATGGTTAAAAAGGCTGGCCCTGAATTCTGAAGGCTTGGGAGCCCTTCTTTTCCAATAGCAGAGACCGGGTTCTATATGGAGCGATGTAGACTGTTCCATTAGCAGGATAAGTAGAAGCTAGGTTACTGGAATGATTATTTGGGTAAGAGTCCCAATGATGCCATAACCAGCTGTGGAACTTGGGCATGCCATTACCTCTTTGGCCTTCAGTTTCCTTATATACAACAAATACTTAGAGTAGAATATCTCTAAAATCTCTTCTACCACTAAAAATCAGTGGTTTTATTATACACAAATTTCATTTTGTGTTTTATCTCCTTGCTCCTTTCAGGATTTTATCAGTGCTGCTTGCAGTAACTAAGTCCACTGGTTCTAGTTTTAGCCCTTTCCCTATTCTTTTGCTTTTGGAATAGCCGGTAAAGTATTTGGGGGGAAAATGGCAGGAAGAAGTTTAAAAAGTGGAAGAAAAATGAGAGCACTTCATAACTTTGCACCTTGGATCCAGAGCTGGCCAGTGTGCCTAATAATGACCATTTAGCACTTTGCCCATTGGCCCAAAAGAACTCCCAGTCACTAAATGAGTCAATTTTAATGACTGAGACTTGTTTTCAGCCTAATGATTTATGGTTTAACCAAGAGCAGCCATTGGCTTTATTAAGGAGGATTATTCCAACAAAACTGTTTTTAGAACATGACAATGTAATAATGTTATTTGCATTGACTCTTTTGTTTTAAAATCATGTTTTTATTTCTTAGAAGTTCTGTATTTCAATAGAAAATAGAAAAATCTGCCAGTCTTCCTGAAATGCAGTATAAATCATGAAGCTCTCTCATTGAAAAGTATGTCTAGAAGAAATGAACAAAACCAGATAAATTAACTTGTCTTAAGACTATTATCTTGTCAACACTACCTATTTTGGTAGACCACTATAGCTCTTGATTTGCCCTTAGAATTAGCTTTGAGTATGTCATGATTTGTTTTGCTTCTGCCTGACATAAAGGACTGCAGGACACACACTGGCCCAGAGTTAAGTTAAAAAAGGAAAAAAAGGAAAAAAAAAGGAAAGAAATTCTCTAAAGCGTGTTCATACTGGTCTGAAAAGTTCAATAAATTCATTTTGGAATATTTTCAGTTCTTGAAAGAAGAAACGTCTTCTCTTTTATTCTTTTGTATTCACGTTGACAGATTAAACTAAACTTTGGTCAATCTTTTAATTGAGTACACAAATCATTTAGTGTGACCTGGCATTTCTGAGTGAATGATTCAGTCACATTAGGCTAATTTTTCTTCTCAACTGTATCTATTCTAGGGATCTGTCTTAAAGACTGTTACTGTCTGTTGTTCAAATAACTATAGGCTTTGGTCTAGCCTCTCCATTTATGGTGAAACTGAATCCCAAAATAAGATACTTCAGCATCACTCCCTGCCCCCCGCCCCTAAATGAATGATATATCCAGAGCCTCACACTTAATAAAAGATTGAGAAGCATTAGTGTTTGTGGTTTATAGTAAAAGTTACTTTTCTCCATTTCTCAGGCAAGGATAATTATTACTTCTCCTTGATGGCAAACAATAAATCATGTCTGTAAATCAGACAGTCCTGTTTTCGTCCCAAAATTGCTTACCAACAGTTTGCTTGCTTCCTTTTTCTTTTAAAGATTTTATTTATTTATTCATCAGAGAGAAAGATAGAGAGGTGGAGACACAGACAGAGGGAGAAGCAAGCTCCATGCAGGGATCGTTGT
Source organism: Canis lupus familiaris (assembly GCF_011100685.1). NCBI lineage: Eukaryota > Metazoa > Chordata > Mammalia > Carnivora > Canidae > Canis > Canis lupus. The sequence goes on from NC_049227.1 coordinate 57,626,268, forward strand.
GGGACTTGATCCCAGGTCTCCAGGATCATGCCCTGGGCTGAAGATGGTGCTAAACCGCTGAGCCACCCAGGCCGCCCAACTTACTTCCTTTTTCAAAAAGAAGACCCTAGAGGTTATGACCCAAAAATTGTTTTAGTGTGTACTGGAAACTTATTGTTCGTGACAAGACTTAGGCTGGCATCTCAAGAAGACATTCCTAGGGTGGAGAATGTCAGAGTTGTTTTCCTGTAGGGATGGTAAAGGAGAGAGAGAAGACTGGCAGAATTATTTCATGTGCTGTAGAAAACTAAGGGTTGGAGGTAAGGATTTTTGCCTATAACCAGGACCAGAATTTCCAGGCCTTATGAGTTGTTCCTTGTAAAAGTGCTCAAGGGAAGTCACTCAAAGTAGTTTTCTGATTCATTGATTATTTATGGTTAAAGTATACCCCAAACTCAACATGTGTTCATTATTGAGGGCCTGTGAACTGGGAAATATCCCAGAGGACAAATTCTTTACATCTGGGAACATTGGGTTTGAGGACTAAAGTTTATTTCCTTATCTTGTGAGATATTCCTTGATAATTCAGTAACCATACCATATAAAACTTGGAATGGGATCCAAGATGGGATTTTTTAAGCTCTAATATACATATACATACGTATGTACCTATACATATACATACACACACACACACACTTTGGGCATATAAGTGAGGCAATTGAAGTGGATTTAATAAATTAATGCATTAATGTGATTTAAGTGATAACTTGATATGCCAGAAATTGATGTGCCCATTATTTATCAGGAGGCAAGCCATGGTCACATCTCAGTGAATTATATTACACGCTATTCTTTCAATTGCCTTCACTGATTAGTTAAGCTTGGCTTTCATGGCCCATTGATATCTGGCCCTGGTCTACTTTTCCCAATTTTATTTCTTTGTATTCTTTTGTACATTTCCTCAGCTCCATCTGAATTAAATGGTCCCCACACCTCTGCATGTTCCCTCCCCTGCCTTGACATTTCTCTTGAGGCTCTCCCTGCTCTTGCCACCTGCTTTCTGCCTGTTCCCCTACTTGTCCTCAGAGCCCAGTGGAAGTGCCCCCTTTTCTCCTCCCACAGACATCTGGAGATGATCTTTTTGTACCTGTTAAGCTGTGAACTTCTTAAGGACAAATTTTGTATCTAGTTTGCATCTGAAGACCTTTCATTACCTAGTGGCCCAAATAAACATTTATGTGTTCTGTTTTCACAGTTTTTGCACTGTCAATATACTACCTGTATTACTATTTATCTAATTATTTTTCTTTAAATCTAAAAAAAACCAAACCAAACAAAACAAAACAAAAAAAAACCCAACTGGTTTTACCCTAACATCCTTAACATGAAATAATGTTTTTAATGCCCATAAACATGAACACATAAACTATAGGTAAAAATTTCTGATTTTTTAACCTTTCTTAAGTATCCCCATGCTTTGGGAATGATCAGTTTACCAAAGTGCCTTACACATACTGGCCATTTAGTATCTGCCAAATGAATAAATGATTGTACAAAACATGAAATAACATTTTCTCCCTGTTAGCTTAGTAGCTTTCATGGCCATTAGCCTGGAGATAAAACAAGGAGAAACTAGAAAAGACGTAGTAGGAGTGGAGCCATTCATTCCTGTCTGTGAAGCAATTAGTGTTAGACATTACTAATTACTTCCTTATGTATTGCAAACTGCTGGGCCAGTGGGGCCTGTCAGACAATAAGTTCTATAGATAGCTGATTCCCTACTGATTGATCGAGCCTCTTGCTGAAACCCCAGAAATTGTACAAGTGGAGCCCCTCTCCCCAACAGGTTCAGGAAGCAACAGTATACATGGGGTGCACTTAGAGAAGAGGAATGTGATAAGTGTGTGGACATATCACATTGTTCTAATCAAATCTCTAAATGTTCTGTTCTAGGTAATTTGAATTACAAATTTCTCCCTACCATTTTTTTTTTAATACATTGTGTACTGCCAATATAATTGAGGTTCTGAGGATTTTTTCTATAATTTCTGTATAATAGGAATTGTATGTTTTTCTTACCTTTTGAGGATGTTGTAAGGCTACTCACATGTACCACTTGGAGCTCCTTAAAATATTCTGTGTATTCAAGCTAAAATAACATAGTTAATTATAATTGTATTACTAAAACTTGAAGCCTTTTACAAATTCATGAAGAAATTTGTTTCTAAGTTGCTGTATTTTGTAGTTGGTGCTTCTATATAGTATAGAAATAATATATAATTCCTTAATTGTTATTTAAACTGTGGCATAGGTTGATAGATTAGAGACCCTAGAACAGATTGTTTTCTCGTTTAGTTTTAAATGAGGTTAGATGATTTTTCCCCCTAAATTTATAGGAATTAGTCTATGTAAGGTCAGTATGGCTTAAAGTCTATTTAAGATTTTCATCAGAAAAATCACCTCTCTCCCTCTCTTTTTAAATCCAGGGTTGGGATCAACAGCTGTTCTAGCATGGTCAGGGTAACTTGATATAATGGTATACATTTTTACCCTGGTTTGCTCTTAGAGCAGATTTGAAATGGTTGTTTTGGAAAATGTGCTATGACTTTATCTCTAGACCTTCGCACCGGAGCAGTTAGTTCAGCCCAGCAAATCCCTGGCACTTGATGTGCATCTTTCATAACAGAACTTTGATGCTGTGACTTGATGCCTTGAAATCAGCACAACAAAATGGTGCTTGAAGAGCAGTGTTTACTTTGATCATTTTTCAACTTCTGTGCCCTAGCCTTTTCACGGAGTACAAATTGCTTTACCAGAGTTATGAGGCTGAAGCCCACGGACTGTTTTTGTAGTCTGGTTGCTGTGGTGATTCTTAGCCTTCCATGAAACTCCATCTCCAGGGAAACAGAAACCTTTGCAGCTGTCTCAACCTTTTTGGTGCTGTATCTGGTAGAGGTCTTCACCAAGCTTGTAGCAAGCCAGAGAGTGGTCGATAGACAAATACGTGGAAACAGGGCATCGCATTCAGGACACATTGTATTATTTCCGACAAACAACTCTCTTATCCTTCTCACGAATCATAGGGGACTTTGAAGTATCTCCAAGTCTGACTAAAGCCAGAGTTCAGTGAGCCATGGAGATGTGTTGGTCATGATAATGATATGAGTAAGAACTTTGGGAGAATGGCTGATGACATTTATAATGTTGCCATGTGGGGAAGAAAGAGTGGTGGCAGAGGGGAAGCTTAATGGGACTTGTGTGTGCCCAGAGAGAAGTTGGTTTAGGAAGAGGGTTCAGGCTCAGTCCAGGGATGCCAGCAGTTTGATGTTTGCAGGATGTGAGGAAGGTAATTTTGACCATAAGTCACAGTAAGGGACAATATAGATAAGACTTTCCTTCCATAGGAACTAAGGGAATGGAAAAAAATAACCATGGTTTTATAGCATAGAAGTAACACTTAAAAGAGCGTTTACTGTATGCCAGTCATTTTTAAGTGCTTTCCACATATGACGTGTTTAATCCTTTGACATCTGTTGGAATAGGCATTAAGTATTATCCCCATGTTACAGTTGATGAAACTGATGCCCATGGAGTCTTAACATGTTCAAGGTCCCAAGCTTGTAAGTGGAGAACTGAGGTTCCAAATGACTCTGAGTCACTGCTATTAGCCACTAGGTCAAACTGCCTGTAATTTAGAAAAGAAAGCAGAGTGACCCAAAGGATCGGGTTTTAGGGGACACTGGCCAACTTGGAAGAAAACGTAGATCTTGGAAGAGATTAAATTATGCTTTGAAATGTGTTTATTGATTTGTTCATTCATCCGTTGATCATTAAATACTTATGTAGGACCTACTAAGAACCAGGTATTAGACTATGAGATAATGAAAAGACAAGTCTCAACCCTTCCTCTTAGTTTATGTGTACAAGGTTGATTTAATACAAGGCAGCAGGTGCTAGGTACTGTAACAGAAACTTCGATTGGACATAGGTCAGAAGCATTCACTGGGAAGAGCTTCCTTCTTCCTTCTGGGGGCATGATGACAAGAAGACTTCTTAAAAGGCATGGTAGTTTTTCTGTGAGGTGAACAAAATTGATCCCCTG